>NW_022103905.1:18923355-18938744 GCF_000313985.2 Echinops telfairi
CATCCATCATCCATCCATCCATCCATCATCCATCATCCATCCATCCTTCCATCCATCCATCCATCCATCCATCATCCATCCATCCATTGTGTCAAGCACGTTTGTACATTTGTTGCCATCATCCTTCTCAAAACATGGGCTTTCTATTTGGGCCCTTGGCATCAGCTCCTCACAGTTCGGTGCGGGGATGGACAGTAACTTGTTGCTCTGCAGCGTGTAGGGACGTGACAGGGGCACACAAGAGGGCCATGGGCAGGGAAATTCATTCTGCCAGGTGGAGCGAGCAGCCCACACCGGCCTGCAGGAAGGCTTGTGTGAAGTGGGCTTGGAGGCGTGATGTCAGCGAGGAGGAAAGCAGGTGGACAGGTGGCCCAGTTGGGCGGTGATACAGTCGTCATCTTCATCCCACACCTGCTCCTTCAAGAGAAGTTTGGAGAACACAAAAGCGGCCTGGGGGTTGTATGATAGTCTTCTCCTGATGTCACATTCCCTGATTGGGATCACTTTACTGCGCTCATGGAAGAGAGAGATCCATTGGTCAATTCTGTCGTGTGCTGTCAACTGGGAGGACTTACCCAACGAGCAAAGGTCTTAATTGTACCTGCTTACTCATCGGCAGTACACAATTTCACCTGGGTGTCCCCCCCGCAGAACAGTGTTACCTTGCTTATAGGATGCTGGCACACCCCTGCTCATTTATGATGCATTTCCTAATGCAAGAAACAGAAACGAACGGTAATCACCGAAGCTGACGCTTACCTCTCTGATGCAGTGGGTTACATGCCGGCCTACCAACCAGAAGCTCAGCAGATCAAATCTGTCAGCTGATTCTTGAGACTGAAGAGGCTGGGTGTTCCCATAAAGATTTACAGCCTCGGGAACGCTAAGGGGGCAGTGCTAGTCTGTCCTATAAGGTCGCTATGAGTTCGAATCGGCTGGGTGGCATTGGGTTACTGTATTCTTGGTACCCTGCTAACTACTTCAGATGGATAGCTGCCTCATTGATGCTACACAATAGTTTCATGAGGTGGGTAGGATAGATATTGCCAGTTTACAGATGGGTGGACTGAGGCCCTGTGAGTCAGGAGTGACTGACATTTTATCTATCTGTCTATCTATATCTATATCTAATATTTTCATATTAGATATTAATGCAAGTAGCTTTTGCCTTTAGTATGCTACTATCCTATGCATGGGCACAAAGAATTTCAAAGGGCATGGAAGAATAAATAACGCCCGAGGACTGAGAGGTGGGACTGAGGTGGGTGCTTGCTTTCATTTTGATGCCGAAAAAGAAAACCAATTACTAAATAAAATCCATGTTATTGGCTGATAACCCCCGATTCAATCATTAAAGTTTAGGAGATGTGTGTCTAGCATGAAATCTTTATCACTCAATAAATTGTTTTGGTATTTGAAATCCGAGACAACATCTGCTAACATTTTCCCACTAAAATACCTGCCTTGAGTTGGAATTGTCTGTGTGCTCTGTGTCTACCACATGGAGGGTGGTGGAGACTGAGGTGGGAAGAAGTGGAAGGGTGGGATAGGGTGAAGAGAAAATGCTCTACTACAGGGACTCACTGATGGGAATGGGTGTGGCTTTCTATTTAATAGAGTTCAACATTGGAAGGAAATAACAGAGCTGAAGTAAGGCCACCCTCTTTACCTTCCTCCCTTCTTCTAGGAGAGAGACGATGGAAGTGGGTGCCCATTTGTCATATTCACAGAGACTCAAACCAGAGAGATCCCGAGGGACCTCAGGCCCCACCGCGTCTTTCCTTGCACCCAGGGACCCCCAATCCAGATGTTCTTTAATTCCTTTACCAAGGCAGAGAAGAGAGACAGTTCAATTGGTTGCTTATCCATAAATGGTCACTCACTGGAAATGTACCCACAGTACACACATTTGGACAAGCAGGGGGAACAGTTAAGGCCAGGCACCATGCTGGCTAGCTTGTATTCTCTTCTCGGTCACTGTCTGGCTAGAAATCAGAGCTTTCCGGCCTATGCATCCACATTCAAAGCTGCTTTGGAGAGAGCCAAAGGAATGAGCTAATGCTGTTGGGTGCTTTAGGGTCCAGACAAAGAAGCTGTGCAAATACTGAGAATTACCGAGCAGTATCGACCTGGTCTCATTCCCCCAGTATGATTAGGGCTTTGGAAAATGAACGCAGAAATGGGCTTTGATCTATTGGCCACAGCTCTCACTTCTGGAAAGATTAAATGTTACTTTCTCTTGGGGAGCAGAGGATGTGGTGAAAACTCTCCTCCAAGAACTATTTTCTGAATGAGGACCTAAGGTGGGGGTTTAAGTGGAGAGAAAATGTTTTGAGAATGATGTACAAATGCGCTTTACACAATTGATGTGTGTATGGATTGCGATACAGTTGTATGAGCCCCTAATAAAATGTTAAAAAAAAAAAGAACTATTTTCTGATTGCAAAATAAAACCCATCAAGGATGAAAACTTGTTGCAGTACGAAAATGAAGAAAAACAAATGAAAGTTTTTCAATTGAGTCCTAATGGATAGGATAAGGTACTGTGTGTGTGTTTGCGTGTGGGTGTGCGCACGCGCGCGCAGGCGCACACATATATCTGCAAAGGAGACAGAGAAAGAAGCAGGCAAACTGAACAGCAGCAAATACTCGCCCACAGACACACAAGGCTTTACCCATATGGTCATCATTACTACAAAACCAAAATCGCATTTGAAAGGAAAAGATCATTGACGTGGTAAAAGCTTGGTGCAACACACGGTCATCTTACGGGGTAGACAGGTAAAGTGGTAAACTTTCGATGGAAGATGACTGCAATACAGCCATTGTAGTGACACTGTCCGTGGACCTAACAACTCCACTTCTGGGAATTGATTCCGCACATTAATACGCACATACACAGACTGGTGCACACCCAGGGATAGTCGCTGAGTAGTGTTTGTATTAGCAGAGGAGTGGAAACAGTTGAGGGTAGATTCGAAGTGGATTGTTATGTAAATGAGAGGGTCCCCATAAACTGCACTAGAATAGCACAGAGCTGTTCAAAAGGGAAGAAAAAAAAGTGGCGCTGCACCAACTGTTATGCATGATCCCTAAAGATGCAATGTTCACGGACAAAACCCATGAGGCAGGACAGTCTATACAAATCAGAGAGGGGGATCTACATGTGGCCTCCTCCCTGGGGGACGGACAACAGAAAAGTGGGTGAAGGGAGATGTCGGACAGGGCAAGATATGACAAAACAATCATTTATCGATGATCTAGGGTGCATGAAGGCGGGGGAACGGGGAGGGAGGGGAAAAATGAGGAGCTGATGTCAGAGGCTTAAGTGGAGAGGAAATGGTTTGAGAATGATGAGGGCAATGAATGTACAAATGTGCTTTACACAATTTATGTATGCATGGATTGTGATAAGAGATTTATGAGCCCCTAATAAAATGATTTAAAAACAAAACAAAAACAACAAAAAACAAATAAGAGAGGGCGTCAAAAGTTTACAGAAAAATTCAATCAAAAGATAATGAGTTTTTTTCCCCATGAGCTTTTTGGAGGATACACGCACACACAGACACTTATGGTACATATAGAATACACATACACATATATGTTTGTATATGTTGCATTTTGCTCATTTGTTTTGAGGACAGGTTTCCAGAAGGTTGCATAAGAAATCGGCAAACCTGGCTAAGGGACGGGGTTTACTTTTACTTTGATATCTTTTGGTGCTTTTTGAAGACTATATTGTGTACCCATAGGACCTATTTGGTAGACGGAAATAAAATCATGTTTATGTGCATGACACCCCTGCTGATTAAAAAAGTACAGCAATGAAGGTGGTAACGTTCTCTGGGAACAGGGATGGAGGAAGTGTGTCTTCAGAGCGCTCCCATGTTGCTCTCAGTGCTCCGTCCTCGTGAGGGCCATGCCTGCCAGGGCCAGGGCCAGGGAGCCCAGGATGAGCCCAGGAATGCCCACCCTGTCCTCTAGCTGCACCCAGCAGCCCATGACAAATACATGGCTGCCAGTGACGTCCCTTGACCAACCTGTGCAGAACACAGCCCAGTGATGGTTCTGGGCATTAAAAATAAGGTGCACGGAGTATGTATGTGCCCAGCACTGGACTAAATACTTGATAGAGATGGTATCATTTCAACCTGACCCTATCCCAGGCGGCTACCATTTCATAGCGGAGGACGTTTGCACTGATACAGGTGGCTGGTGCCTCAGAGCTGACGAGCCTCGTGGAAAAGGGCGCTGGAGAACCTGCCGCTCTCTTCAGTTTGCTCTCCATCCCCGTAGAGATCTGTTCCCCCCCGCGCCGCCCCCCACCCCCCTGTCCCTTTGCTTCTTTCCTGCGATAGAAGTCGGCTGATTTTCTGCCTCCTGGGCTCATTCATTGAGTTAAAAAAAATCGTTTTATTGAGGGCACGTAGAATTCCTATCACAATCCATTCATCCAGCCATTGTGTCCCGCACGTTTGTTGCCCTCATCACCCTCAGTCATTGATTTTTGCTGCCTTGTAACTGCCAGGTTCCCCAGCCTTCAGATCCTCCTCTACCTCAAGGTATCTTCTGTGCTTTAGTGGCCACTCCTAGAGGCCTCCTTGTCTTCAGACCTCCAGTTCCTACGCCCGCGCGAGAAACATCGGGAGGTTAACCTGACACCGGGGGTCAGCTGTATCCTGGCTGACAGACTGGCTGGCCCAGATCCAGTTCCCATCTTGTCCCATTCATCTGTGACTGACAGGTGACTTTAGAACAGGCGTTGGCATGGGGACAAAATAATCAGCAGAACATAGTCTTTTCTCCCAGGGCAACTTTCCTTCTAGCTTCTTTGCCTGTCATTGTGGGTATGTTGGGCCTTTTGGCCTGTCCAGTTCAGATGAAGCGGCTAACATTGACCACTGGCCTCTTGCTTAGTCCCTAAGTCACCGCCTCCTAAGGTTCTCTGCATTGTGGGCGGTAGAGGCCAAGGTGATTCAACAAATGTTTCCAGCAGCTAGCAGAACGACGAAGAAGCCTCCTGGTAGATCTGCTTAGGGATCAGCCGTCATGGGCAGTAGAATCGCAGCCACAAATAGTGAGGTTACTAGTTATTCTACCAAAATTGGTCTGCAAACACCCAAGCTCTGTTCCTATCCTTGCTTTCTCTCATCCCTTCTTCTACTAACAAGATGTTTAACGGACTCTCTGTCTTGCCTAATGGTATCTAATAGGCCTGAATTCACCTTTTCCAGGCTTGTCTTCCGTCCTTCAAACTCCTATTAAGTCTTCAAAACCCAGTCCGGGGTACTGTCCTCCTCGGTGAGCTCCTCCTTAGATTCTTAAGAGATAACCGTGGCCTCATTTGGGTAGCTTTTGTAATGGACACACAATTAAATCCTACTAGATTTTAAAACGATGTCCATCTCCTCTACTAGAGTGTAAGCTCATTGAGGGCAGAGATCTTAGCTTTCTGTTTATGTCCACTCAAAGGAGCATTTTAGAATCGTTTTCAATGGCCAGAAAGTCTGCCTGAAAGACCACAGAGGAGTTCCTGTGTGTCCCCTCACCACAGTAATGTCAACACGCATTATTGTGGTACACCTGTGACAAGCATGAGGTCGACACTGGCTCCTTATCCCTAACACAGTTTATTGGAACTTTACTAGCTTTTCTCAATGTCCTTAATGCCCCCATCCAGGGTACCATATGACATTCAGTCATCAACTCTCCTTTGTCTCCTCTGGTTAGTGACTGTGCCTCAGACTACCCTGGTGTCTGATGACCTTGAAAGTTTTGAGGAGGTCAGGTGTGGTATAGGAAGCCCTTCAATTTGGATTTGTCTGGTGTTTTCCTCATGATTTAGACTGGTAAGCACCAGCACTCAGCAAGCATATACCACCTAGCCTAGACCAGGCGTTTGATTAAGGTTCATTGAACTGAATAGAATTCAAGTATTTCCTGAGTACCATCTGTATAAATAGAATCCTGATAGTTGCCCTTGGAGAGATGCAATAGAGAACACAAGTCCTATAAAGACCTTCCACACAGCTGAATCACAGAAGACCGCATGCAACCAGATGTCAGGTAAGTGGAGCCAAGAGAATGACCTATGGCAGCTTAGGAGGCGGACTAATCAAGGTTAGCAGGTGAGGGCAGCAACTTCTCTGTGGAAGGTCTCTTTCAAGTTCTCCAACACCCCGCACTTTTCCCTGACCTGCTCACAAGCTGAGTCCTACGTCTGGAAGGTCTAGGTCACCTCCTAGCTGGCTTATTCTCCTTCCTGAGTTCCTGACTTCATGGGACCTTCATGGACCAGTTTTCTAAAATAGGCTCCAGCTGTCACTCTGTCTTCCATGACTCCGTTTTCTTCTTCACGACCGTTGACAAAGTTTGAAATGTTCGGATGCTTATTTCTTCATTGTCTCTCTCCCTCACTAGAGTCCAAACATCTTGCTGGTAATTCCTATCTTTTCTATTCACCTTGGAAGAGCACATTACAAGGCACATAGTGCAAATAAAGCGTATCTTGTTTAGTGAATGAATGGCTTGATGTTGGATGAGCCTGACAAGACTGAGAAGGTGACAACAAGATACGTGAGCACCTGCTCTACGAGGCAAGGCAATGGAGCAAGAGTGTACTGGGTAGGCAGATGGGATGCTGCCAAGTCATAAGATGGATCACAATGGTGTCAGGTCATCCTGAATGGGGTGGAATAATTTGGGCAAAGGCCAGCAATGTACTAGGTGTGGGCCTTACCAAGGTTCAGGCCATCCAGTACTTTTCCATTGGGAAGGCCAACAAGGGTTCATTGGGCAATAAGAAATAACCATGGCCAAGGGAGGGACAGGGGCTTTAAAAGTATCTCCATAATTGACCACTGAGAGGACATTTCAGGAATGAGAATAATACAGAGTGCTCGGTGAAGGCCAGAGTAGTGCTCAGTTTAACAACTCTTATGTCGGCACAAACCCAACTCGGCAAAGGTTGCTGTTTAATGACTGCTTCCAAATAAGAAAGATTAACATGGTGCATGAATGTCTAGAAAGCTGTGGCCATCTTTGGAACCACGAGGGAATCTAAAACAATGTCACCATGAATTTCAGGCCTTGGGATGGAAATGATTTTGCAGCGGTTCTCTCTTTCCCACCAAGCCTTCTACAAGATTACAAAGCACAGAAGCAGAGTTTACACTGCTTACCTTGAAAAGCATCTGCAAAAGTGCCTTAAAACATTCACGGACACAAGACAGTGTTCGACATCCTACTTTGGTGAGTAGTGACTGAGCCGTAAAGGCTCACAAGTGAGCAGTTGGTTTCTCTCTGCCTTGAGGACAGAAAAAGTGAGGAGAACTGAAGACCTATACAAACAATTAGTCCAACAGCCTCCACAACCTGGAGACCAGAAGACATAGATGGTGCCTGGCTACCATTACCAATTGCTCTGAAAGAGACCACAGCAGATTGTTCCGGATAGAGTGGGGGGAGATGCGGGACCAATCTCAAAATCAGAAAAGAGACCAATGTACCGGTCAAATAGGGCGTGGTGGAACCCTTGCACTGATGGCCCTTAGCCATCCTTCACACCTGGAAATGAACTCACAGCTGTGACTCAATTTCCACCCAAGCAACAGACAAGTCTGTAGGAGAAACCATAGCACCGAGGAGCAGTACACATGCTAGGTTATCAACCATGCCACATGGATGGGGCAATATTTGCACAAGGAGAAGGATAAGGGGAGGAAGGGACACAGGAAACTCGCAGAGCAAGTAGGAAAAGAGGTGTTTTGGGAAATTGCAGTCAATGAGATAAAACAAAATGTGTACGAATTGTGGAATGGGAAACTAATCTGCTCTGTAAACCTTCATCCAATTCACACACTAAAATTTTAAAAGAAATCATTTTATTGGGGACTCTTACAGCTCTTATAACAATCCATATACCAACTGGGTGAAGCACATTTGTACATACGCTGCCATCACCATTTTCAAAACATTTTCTTTCTATTTGAGTCCTTGGTATCACACAAGCATTTTTTTTAAGATTATGAACAAATGGAATTGCAAAACAATGGAATCTTTCCATGAACTTTCTGATGTCTCCTCTTATGTTCCTCCCCAAGTTCAATTTTTAAAAAATGTTGACCAAACGGGAGGTGTTTTATAGAGATTTTGACTAAAAGGAGCCACCTTTAAAAAGGCAAAGAAACTTGGATTCTGTAGTGTGATTTAGTAACAAAAAATGTGGTATATCTCATCTTTGTATACCCACATCAATAATTGTGATTGTTGAACTCAGCTTGTTTTTCATCCTGTCTGAGGAAGAGCTTTGAAAAAGGAGGTAACAGTGACCTGTGTCTATGGAAGTCCAGAGGGACAGTTAGTGACAGAGCTCACAGGGCTCCTGGGAAGACCAAGGACAAGGTCCAACCGACCTTCCTCTGACAAGGTAGGTGGTGGGCAGCCAAATGACTGCATGTAGACAGCTGAAGGTCAGAACAAAGGATCAAGGAGTGGGTCTCTGTTATTTCAAGTCTATAGCCTTTGAGCCCCCAGCAGGTAGGTGGCTGAGTCCTGCTCCCAGACTTGTGTGTAACTCAGGAAATGTCTATCTTCTGTACCTACACAGAGATTCAGGGCTCAAAAGGACCACTGGTATCAGCCTTTCCAATGCCGTCACTTGATAGCGGAGGAAACTGACATCCAGGGACGCATGCTTACTCAAAGACAGCCAGGCAGTTGGAGTTTGAACCTGGATGAGGCTTCCTGGGCCATCTTTCTCTTTACGGTCCCTAACAGCCCATCTGGGGGCATGGCAGTGGTTGGCTACCCATCTTGGCGTTGATGCCACAATTTCAGTCCCCTTACCTATTCATTTGAAAGTAGGAGCTTGTTCTTCATCTTTTTCCTGATCGTACTTTTGCAATAACCTTGAGGTGACCAGGAAAGAAAGGGGGGGAAAAGCCCACCCACCCACATTACCACGTGTTTTAATGAAATGCATGCCAGGTATCTGACCTCGACTCCTATATCCCTGCCAAAGTTCAGCTCATATCAATTCATGTCCCTAACCGAAAATAGGTGTCAACTTTGAAGTTGGAAAATAATTGCCTTGCAACTATTAGCAGGGAGGTTACTAGCCCTACTTGGCAGTTTTATTATTACTGTTGTTTCCAGCAGAGGTGGGGCACACACTGCATTTACCAGGTAGGACAGTGGCTCAAAACTGTGGCGTTTCTGACTTTGTATGAAGTTTAACGTCAGAGAGTAAAACAAGAAACAAAGAAAAGTGTGCTGGCAGCATGCTGAGTATGGCCAAGGACCCTCACTGGATCCAGGCTTGCCTTCCCTCTTCCCACCCGCCCACTGCCGATCCGGAACCATCACCAGGAGGTTCAGGGAACCAATCTGAGGTCCTGGAACAGTCAGCTCACAGGTGTGCAGTTGAGGTGATTTGACAGTGACTGCTGGTAAACACGAGTTATCTGTTCATTGACAAGGTAAGCCAAGTGGAGGAAGTGAACTTGTTTGGCTCTTGATTCAGTAGAAGGTCAGGCTTTTATTGTAATCCAATGAGTTAGCTCTTTCACTTTGGAACAAGAAAACCAGTCACTACAAATACAACGAAATGAGTAGTTCATTAATATATGCGCCTTTTGCTAATAGCCGTTTAAAGGGAGGGATTATTTTTAAATCGATGTTGACAACGTATGTGTTTTCTAAGGAATCAGATAGCATTGGGGCTAGATTTGTCTGAGCAATATATATAGGATGTCCAGTTAAAACTGAGTTTCAGATAAACAGTGAATACTTAAAAAGCGTATCTAATATTAGAAAGTGAAAAGAGAATTAAGAAGGGGCTTCCAGCAGTCTGTAGAAAAAAGAAATGGAAAGGTCATGGAGCTTTACCCTGGACACTGTCCAATCCAAGTGCATGTGCTGTCCCACTTGTCATTAGAGGCCATGATTTGGTAGGGGAGGAAATCGATACGTTCGACTCAAAAAAAGATATTAATATCTGCTTTCTATCTATTATGATATTGACAGAATCATCCAAAGACCAGGACTTCTCAGGCCTTGGGTTTTGCCAAACGGTAAAATGTAGAACGAGAGTACGGAAGGAAGAGCCCTTCCTTCCATCCAGTCAATCTGACCGCCAGCAACTCCAGAGAACCGGTGGACCGGCTCCTGGGGTTCGGAAACGGAAACTCCTTTCAGAAACAGAAGGCTCCTTCTCTCCTGGAGAGCAGCTGCAAGTTTCGAACTGCCGATTTTGTGGTTAGCAGACCCACTCATAAGCCGCTGTGCCACCCGAGCTCCACGAGTAGAAAGAAAAGGTATGGCGGCATTGTGCAACAGTGACAAGATCACAACCGTGCTGCCAGGTTTAAATGAGACTGAACAGGGGTGCGAAAACAATAACAACAATGACAATAACAACAATGTGCCAAAGACAAAACAAGCCACAGCACCCAGCTACCATATCATTTCAGAAAAGAACGCTCGAATACCCTAGAAGTGGGAGGAGCAGACAGTCGTATAAAGAGTGATCATTCTTCAACAACCTTGGCAGCCTCTCAGCGCTGACAGGGTGTTGGGAGAATGTTGTCACCGTCTGGCGCTGGCCCTGGGATCTGAGAACACCCAGGTGAGGTTATGCCATCGTGACTCTGCAAAGTGACATTTGCAACCCTTCCAGATGATCCAGGTGTGTGGTGGCAGGAGATAATCCCAGAGCACCTTTTAATAAAGGCATGAGATGGTGTACACAAGCCAGTTTGGATTTTGATGACCTGAACTTCATATCATCTAATTCAAACATTTTATTTCCAAGAGGCTTATTATTTGCACGGGCAGATAATATGACTTTTCTCAAGTAAAGCATATAGTTTAATATATAATGTAGCTCTAGGTAGATACAGGTGTATCTATATATCTATATATATCTATGTATCATATATATATATGATATCTATGTTTTTCTGAATTTTCTGAACTTGCCCCCCCCTTATGAAATAAATTCTTCAGGAATTGGATTATATGGCATTGAACTTAAATAGCCCCCTTTCTAAGAGAGTTCAAAGGTCTTTGAAACTACAGGTAATTAAGCCTCCTGGCTCCTGTGAGCTGGCAGACGAGTGTGACCTCGGTTGAGAGGCCTTGGCTATTGCTACAAGTCAGGTGTCGTTGAAAGCACTGCTTGGGGACCCCATCCACAAGTTCAGATCTGCTATCACTGATTTACACAAGGGAAAACTCTGGTAGGAAAGTGGAGAATTGCCTGAAATTGCTGAGTAATTAATAGAAACCACGATTAAAATCAATGGCCCAACCCAAGTCTTGTAACTCCTTTCTCCTACCCTGTTCCTGCCTGAGAAACACATATAAAGATTTCTAGCACGGAAACTCTTCTTTACATAGGAATAAAATTCAATATCATGAGCTGCAGAGAGATTCAAAGCAAGATTCACCAATGATCTCCCCAAACTCTTCTCCTCCCTCTCTGCAGGGTTCTATAGCATACACCCAACTTTTAACAGGGGCCATCTCAAGGAAGGGAAGGTTTTTAGCTTATGTTTTTATGTAAGGAAGCAGTCTCTAAAAAATGTAATTGTTTGTTACTTCTAGAAAAAGAAAACAAGAAAGACACAAAATACACGCCCTGCTTTTAAAAAATCATTTTAGCCTAGATTTCGGATAGACCATTTAACACTTCCTTGGTACTAACTGGGTCCTCCCATAGCCCTCTCCCCAACTTACCCTTGATGACCTGAGATGTTCAGTAGAATCAGTTGCGGTTACCTATGACTCCCAGGACCTCATGTGTGAGTGAACTGGACTGTGCTCCATAGAATTTTCAATGACTGACTTTTCAGAAGTAGACATTTCGTCTCAGGTGTCTCTGGGTGGATTTGAACCCCCAACCTCAGGCTCAGCAGTTTAGCATGTTACTCATTTGGATGGATCATCTAGATATTTGTCTTTTGGGGAGAAGCCGTGCTACCATTCTCCCCACTCCCCTTCAGCCTCTTAAAGTTCTGGCTCGTATCTAATTACTGCAGCTCAGCAGGGATGCCCCCCCTCCCTGCCCCCGCCACCGCCATGTTTAATATCAGCTTGTTTTCATACCCCCTCCATGCTGCTCGCCTTACGCCTTCTGACATGATTCTTCTTTTTCCCCCTTTTCCCAGGCTCGACTGAATACAAGAGAGAGATTTGGGCTTTGATTCCTCCAGGATGTTTCCCGGGAAGTCAACTCTTCTTCCAGGTACTCGATACACATCTCACTCTCTAATTTCTCACCGTTTCTAAGCGATTAACATTTTGGTTAGCAAGTCCACAGCCCTTCAGACACCGTTGGCCTTCTACACAACACGTTAATGAGACAATGGAGTGTGGCCAGGCCCTCTGCTTCTCTGTAATGGCTTCTGTCACTTGGGCCAAGCAGACGCCATGACTCGGCACTTCCATGTGCTGCCTCAGGGCAAGCAGGAGAATGCAAATGACCGTGGTCCTCAAATTGCAGTTTAAGGAGAGCTGGTCGGTGCTCCTCTTCCCATACATAAAGCTTCCTAACCTCCAAGTTTGAGGATAAAGTGCTATTTTAGCATATTTTTGTAGTGGAGAGAACATTAAATCTGAGGGTGATGGTGGCATATTGCTGAATTATGTGTTTTGGTCGGACGAGAATAAATTAGAAAAGTTTTTTTTTTGTGTGTGTGTGTGTGTGTGATTGGGGGTGAGAGTGAAAGAAGGCAAGCTTCAGGCATAAAGAAAACAAGAGAGTCACAAAGGTAGATGTTGGGAATTCCTGGTTTCTAGATATTAAAAGAGGAGCACATGAGACACCATGGGGAAGTGCTGCTGGGTTGCTACTTGAGAGGCGGTGGTTCGAACACACCAGCCTCACCATTGGAGAAGAGGAGCTAGTGGTCTACTTCTGCCGAGTTTCCACCCGAGGAAACCGGGGGGGCAGTTCTACGTTAGCAGAGGGGGCTGCTGCGAGTCAACACAGACATAAGGATGTTCAGAATCAATAGAAGGCATTTAAAAAATAATGTAATCATTAAGCTGTGGGACATTTGACTCATTCACAAGGCATTTCTTGCTGGACATATTCAGAATCAAAGCAGTCAGATTTCGATTGTCTTTGTCTCTATTGCCGGAAAGTAGGTTTTCTGCCACTAGAATGGGACTATGAGCTTTGAAAAGCACAGATCATATTAAGAGACGTTTCTAAAAGCATTCCAGGTCTTCTTGGCTCCAGGGGCCGATCCAAGCATGCGGTGTGTTAATGGAGAAATGAACCAGAGCTTCAGCCTCTCCATCCCTTTAGAAACAGACACGTACTTAAAATTGTTAGGGAAAACAATTGGGACAGGGAACACTCTCTATTTTACTTTTAACTCAAAATCAAAAACAAAAGGAAGCTGCATTCTGGATCTGGTGGGGTAAGCTCTGAGCCTTCTCACCATCCATCGGCTGCCCAAGTCAATCGCAGATACCACTGAAGTTTCAGTTCTCGCAGTTCAGAAAAATCCGTCTCCATGGTGGCCGTGAAGTTTGTCGGTATAAGAGTTACTTTTTTGAAAGCCCTTAAACCTTTGTTTAGGGCACTATTCTCTCTTTCTGTCTCAAATGAGCTCCTTGCAGACCTCAGTCCTACACATCTCCAGAAGCATTCTTCCAGCGGAGGATTGGCTCAAGCAGAGCTGGTGGAACCGCGCAATGGGAAACAACCACTCTAGGAGTCAGTGTGGTGCTTCCTTAAACAGATGAGAGGAGCCATACCCGAAAACCCAGAAACCTCCCTGCTCAGCACAGATGGCCAAAGAAATAAAGAACAACAAAGCCATCCACAATACTAAAAAGAAGGAGACACCGAAATGCCCACCTGTGGAGGAAGGGATCAACAAACTTTGGTAATACAGACAATGGAATGTCACGCATCCTTAAAGAACAACAATGAAACTGCTGAGCATATCACAACATCGACACATTTGGAAGAGATTATGCGCGGCAAAGTTAGTCCCTCCCATAGAGCCAAGTACTGTGTGAGACCGGCCACTATCTATTTAAAAATATAGTAAAAAGAAAATGGTCTTCAAACGAAAAGAAGCGGAGTTGAACGGTAGTGCGTATGGTGGAAGAGGCCCCCAAACACACATAGGCACACGTAAGGGATAAAAAGGTGGAGAATAACACACACAGATAGATACATAAATGGCCAGGAAGGGAGGGTGGAAGGGAGGGAGGGAGGGAGAGAGAACAAGGATTGGGGCAAGCACACCCGGGTTCTGATAGAAGCTCTCCAGCCTCCACCATCCAGGAAATCTGAGTTGCTCTCCTTGTAAAGCCTGTCTTCCGAGTACTGAAAGGTGAAGTTAGTCCTAGCTGCCTTCTCTGAGAGAGGACAGGCATCTTGAATTGCCCCTTTGCTTAGATCAAGTGGTGGAAGAAAGGAACGGAGGGGGAAAGTAAACTTGTAGGAAGGAGCAGAAGAGAAAACAATTACCCTTCAAAACCACCCCAGCTATCTGCCTCGGAGTAAAGTATCTGCCTGGCCCTAGGAAGTTTTCAAATATCCCAATAGAAGATTATCGAAGGCAAATCATGCCTATCGTTAAAAACAAAAACAAAAAACTGTAGTAATTCTGTGTTTTTCTTTCTTTTTAAATGATTCTAAGGTAATACATGTGCATGTTAGGAATCTGTAACTTAGAAAACCTTATAAGAAATGCAGAAGACACCTTCAATATCCCCATTAGTGCAACGCCACCGATGTGAACACTTGGGAATGGTCCCTTCCAGTATTTTTCATATGTCCTTTAAATCTGTACATAATAGAGATCATCTGTAGACAGAATTTGGCATGCTGTATTTTTGCTTAATCCATCAAAAATATGTTCTCATGCTATCATAGATTCTTTAAATATAACTCTATATACTTCATAATATTCCATCATATGACTATACAATACTTTACTATTTCCCTATTGCTGGGTGTTTAGGATTTCCCCAATTGAACCATTACAAATAGTACTTAAATAAACATGCTTTCTGGTGTGTAAATACTAGGCATCACACTTCTAATCACTTCTTCACTGTAGGCATGATCTATTGGGAGTGGAATTCTAGATCACAGAGATTATGCCATTTTAAAGGATTTAAATGTCTTTTGTCAGAGAAAGACAAGGCTTGCTATCCCATCAAGAGTCACAGTCTACTGTAGGCAGTTCTACTCTGTCCTATGGGGCCGAGATGACTCAGAATTGACTCCCTGGCAGTGAGTGTGCGTGTGTGTGTTTATGTGTGTATGTGTTTATGCGTGTATGTGTTTATGCGTGTATGTGTTTATGCGTGTATGTGTTTATGCGTGTATGTGTTTATGCGTGTATGTGTTTATG
>NW_022103905.1:18938920-18948727 GCF_000313985.2 Echinops telfairi
TGCGTGTATGTGTTTATGCGTGTATGTGTTTATGTGTGTATGTGTTTATGTATGTATGTGTTTATGTATGTATGTGTTTATGTATGTATGTGTTTATGTATGTATCTATATATATAAATGCAATGTATTTGAATATTTTTCTGGAGATCTGACTGCATTAATATCACTCCGTTTTTTTGATATTTTCTTAGTTCTCTTATTTAACTTGATGACATAGCTTACAAATGAGCTATTTGTATGTTCTCGTCCATGAATCGCCAATTGATTACTTTTGTCTATTTTGTCATTAACTTATTATAATTCTTTATCAATAAGGTGATTTACCTCTTTTGCGCCAAAATTATTTAAATCACATTTTTCTTACCAGTTTTACTTTTGTCTTCTGTTTCTGATAATTACTGACCTGCAGAGATTTTTATTTCTCTAAACTCCAGTTTATTGTCCTTTTACTCCATGGTTTCCCCCATTGCATTAAAGTATTTTGTAAAAACCCCACAACAATGCCATTGAGTCAGTGGTGACTCATAGTGACCTTATAGGACAGGGTAGACTTGCCATAATCGATTTCTGAGATGTAACTGTATATGGGACTGCAAAGCCTCATCTCCTTCTTGCAGAGCAGCTGGTGGTTTTGAACTGCTGACCTTCTGTAGCAGCCCAACACAAAACCAATCTACCACCAGTGCTCCTCTGTATTGAAATGTAGACAATCCTTAATCCTCTGGGCTAGATAAACATGCAGAAATATATATTTCTATTTGTCTAATTCATTTAAAAATCTTCAATCTATTTAGAACTTAATTTCTCGTAAGAGAAAAATGTGTCAGGTAACAGCGATTTTGGCAACACCACTGACCCCTGTGTTTGCCACAGCTTTTATGTGTGTCCTTGATAGACAGGCACAAAACCAGTCTTAACGGATGCAGGATTAGGTTTTCGAGTTCTCGCTCTTTATGTTCTGTATCTCTTTGCTTCTTCTTTTACCAGTAATTCCTCAATCTCCAGTATATATTTTTATTTTTAAGTTGTTCCTCTAGTTAATCGTGTGGCGTGTGGTATTCCTCTAACTTAAAACATTGCCACAACATCTAAGGAAGGTGATTGGAGAAGGAAAATATCTGTACCCAAAGGCTGAGGATGGCGGGCTTATGCTAACCCAGAAAACCAAGAAAGGGTTGATACAGTCACAGCAACAGAATTACGAAGAAGTATTCGGTATGCATTGTTCATCTTAAGAAAATTCGAAGTGAAGAAAGTGAGACATTTAATGTTTCAGTACTTGGTCTCACGTACTTTGGCTAGGCTATCAGGAGAGACCAGTCCCTGGAAAGGGACATCATGCGTGGGAAGCAGAGGAGCAGAGCAAAAGAGGAAGCCCCTCCAGCAGACGGATTGACAAGGTGGCCGCAACCAGGTCCTCAAACCTTGGAAGCATCGTGAGGATGGCCCAGGACCAGGCAGCAGCTCATTCTGTGGTCCATCAAGTTGCCCTGAGTTGGAACCTAGTAATGCAACAGTGCCTAACAACAACAACAACAACGATCTCCACTTAGGCTTCCAGGGGACCACTCAAGATATCAGTCCCCGTCAATGCAGAAGACGGCTATCCAGCTGATGACCGATGATGAGCCTGTCTGTTAGTGTTCTACAAAGTATGTAACCCAAAGTATTTGGCTTTACTCTTGTCAACAGTGGATAGCCTCCGGTGCTGGGGTAACAGGTGGTTTTTTCCTTCTTTTTCTTTTACATTTAAACATTAAATGTTTCGCTTTTGTTGAATTGTTTTTTTTCAAAATTACCTGAAAGGTTTTATTTATAAAATAATGATCTGTTAATTATCTTTTGGAAGACTGTTGATAAATTATATACACACAAAAGAAAATGGATTTTCTCTGTCTTCACCTCTTACCTTCATGGACACAGTGATTCTAAAACTCATCTCATTAGAAGAGATGTTGTGAAAATGAGAGAGGGTATTTGTAAACCAAGCACTTTGCCTCTGAATAAGATTTAACCCCACATGAGTTTGGGAAATGAAAAAAAAAAAGGCATGGGGGCGGGGGATGGGGGGTATAGAGGTTGATTTAAAATCACATTTCTAAAGCAAACAGGAATTTTTTTTGCAATAGATTTCATCTGCCCCCCCCTGACAACCAAGGACTGATATATCTTGCATGTTAAGAAGTAGAGGGTTTTAATTACTTTTCCCATATGAAACTCCTTTTTTATCTTTTCTTGGTAATAGAAATGGTGATACTTTTACTGTCTTGAAGCTTCTCATTTTTCTTTAATGGCCTCTTCTGTCTTCTTTTCATAGCTCTCCTTAATTGTCCTGCGTTTCATTAGTAGATAATTCTCTCTGGCTGACCAACAGTGATGAGGGTCAGAGTCATGGGCAATATACTATATTCTGGCTTCGTCTGGCTCAAGGACTGCTAAACTGCTCCTCTTCCCTGAATTAGTCACTTTTAAGTATTCGTGATCGTGAGCCTCAGTGGCAACGATTTTGTTGGCGTCAGCATTTGAGAATACCTGCTCTTAAACCATATGCACGCCTTTGCATTTCTTTTGCATGCCACATTGAAAAGAAATAAAAACCAAACCCCATACATATCAATTAAATGCATAAACTATTAGGTAATAGTCCATTTCCCCCCTTAAACCTTTCATGCTGATTTTCCTTTCTTGGAATAACACTTAGATGGCTTCAAAGCATCCACAGAGCCAGTGTCTCTCATCGCAGGGTGCCGGGGCTGGGGGGCAGGCTGGAGAAGGGTTCAGCATGTAAAATCTCTGATCTACGGTCGATGTCCACGCAATTTCTTAAAACGAGGCTTCCAGTGGATAACCCCAGGAGAGAGAGGAAATTTCCTTTCACTCAAATACTGTCAGGACCAATGTGCCTTTCAAGAGATTGCCTGTGAGATTCTGAACATTGAAACTGGAAAAAAATTGAGCTGGGCAGATCCTTGTCACCACTTTTTCAGCTAAATATAGATCAGTTGTCATCTGGTTGCACAAGCAATTTCCAGCTATAGCTCCTTAGGAAGGGAGGTAGGGGCTTCCAGGGATCCTGCTGAAGTGCGCAGAGCTGAGCTGACCCAGACTCAGGGATGGTGAAGGGCCAAGGGAGAGGGGAGAGTGGAAAAAAGTCTTAGTTTTAGGACACTAGAGTGACACTGATGATATTTGCTTGAAGTACGATTGGGCATCAATGACTTGGAAGAAAGGGTATTTGGAGAAAGCGCTGACCCCTGCCCCAGTTAGTGCTCACGGTTTCCTTTCTTGCATCATCATAGAAGAGGATGTTCAGGTCCAGACCCATGAACCTCATGCAGAGCTATGACGACCTGTCTGTCCGCAGAGGCATTTCTGCTGCTGTGATGCTGGGCAGCTTTCAGTGGAACTCCCACACTCAGCTGGGCTAGAAAGAAAGGTCTAGCAACTGAGTTCCAAAAACCAGCCAGTGCAAGTGCTCTGAATCACCACAGAACATTTTATGATCAGCAACCGACAATGAAGATTCTGTTATAGAGTGAGTACCATGAGTCACGGCTGGCATAAGGCAGCTACCAACCACATGATAGAAAGAGAGAGTCCAATAGTCCTGTTTGATTTGAGGAGAAACTTCGGAGCTTCGGGGTCCTTCTACACAAGGTGTTACCCCCCAAAAAACAGAGTTGTGGCATGGAGCTTACTTAGTATATATTTTCCCTGCTAGGTGAGCATCGAGCAACTCACTCTGAGTTAGTGCACCCAGTGGCATCACCTGGGAAGGTTCTCTCTGGTCACTCTAAATTTTTTTGTAAAAGCAGTTTTGCTTTTTGTGTGTGTGATGGACGATTTTTTGTGATGGACTTTGCATTTTTTGTGATGGATGATTTAAGAGGACAGCGTGCGGCTGTGCAATTTTGTTTCCTGCTTGGGAAAACTGCTGCAGAAACTGTTGTGATGTTGAACACATCTTACAAGGACAGCGCTATGGGAAAAACTCAAGCTCACAAGTGGTTTTCTCCTTTCAAAACAGGTGAAATGTCGGTTGATGGCAAACCTCGTTCTGGATGTTCGTCAACTTCCTGAATGGGACAAAAATGTTGACTCGTAGTGCATTTGGAGTTCACTCCACCAGTCAGATTGTTAATCAAGCTTTCTATTTAGAGGTTCTGAAACGATTGTGGAACAGTGTGCCACAAAAAAGGCCCGACGTGTAGCAGACAGGGGACTGATTTTGCCAGCAGGACAATCTACCTGCTCACACAGCCATCTCAGTGCACCAGTTTTTTGGCAAAAAGCAGCATGCCTCTCTTGTCCCACACACCTCACTCACCTAACCTCAGTCCATGTGACTTCTCTTTGTTTCCGCTATGCAGAGGGACATGAAAGGACAGCAATTTGATAAAATAGAAGAGGGGAAGAAAAAAACGAGGGAGGTGCTGTCAGCCATCCAAACAGATGAGTTTGAAAAATGTTTCCAAGAATGGAATCGCAGATTTGACAAATGTATGAAGTGCAATGGGCAGTACTTTGAAGGTGCTATGGTTGTTTTGTAAAAAAATTGAGATACATAGCTTTGGAAAAAAATTCTATTTTGGGGGGGGTACCCCCTTATGCACAATGTTAATAAAATATTTCCCTTGGAGCATTATTATTTAAACATTAGGATTCATATTTTAATGGTAACATTAATAACCATGGCACTGTTAAGTGCTCAACATCCGTTGGTATCTGATCTCTTTTGGGTAAGTCATTTAAGATCCCTGGACTCCCGCTGTTTCTCTGTTAGCAAGTCCTGTTGGTTCGGCTTCCTAATTACATCCAGAACATAGTCACTATCTCTGCCACCATTGCTACTATGACAGTACAAGCCATTGTCCCTTCTTGCCTGGAACACTGTGATATCTTCCCAAATGGCTTCCCTCCTCTCATTCTTCCGTTCCTTAATAGCTACCGCTGGACCACAGCCAGAAAGAACATCTTACAAAACGTAAATCAAAGTATGTCCCTCCTCTGCCCCCAATGGCTTCTTACTGCGATTAGAATAAACTCCCCAATCCGCTCCACTTTGGAGAGGGCACGAAGTCCTACCTCTGCTGATCTCTGTCCTCTCTGACTTCATCTGCTGTTACCTTCTTCGTCTCTGATTATTTTCCAGCCTCTCTGGCCTTCTCTGGGTTGCAAAACCCACAGTTCTTGTTTCAACTTCATGGACTCTGCACCTGCTGTTCCTGAGGCGGGGAAGAGGAGGCTGGTGGCATCAGGAGCTATGCGCTAGTCCGTCCCCAGGTTCGCAGTCAGAAAGCACCGGCTGCTCTGAGGGAGAAGATGAGGCTTCTGACTCCAGTAAAGATGAGTCTCAGACGAGCCAGTCAGGGTGCAGGGCAGCAACGATGAAACATACAACTTTCCTCTAGTTCCTAAATGCTTCCTGCCCCCCGCCTTAATATCATGATCGCAATTCTACCTTACAAATCTGGCTAGACCGGAGGGTGTACACTGGTACAGATAGGAACTGGAAACACAGGGAATCCAGGACAGATGAACCCCTCAGGACCAGTGCTGAGAGTGGCGATACCGGGAGGTTAGAGGGAGGGTGGGGTGGAAAGGGGGAACCGATTACAAGAATCCCTGGGAGACGGACCACAGAAAAGTGGGTGAAGGGAGATGTCAGACAGTGTAAGATAGGAAAATAATAATTTATAAATTATCAAGGGTTCATGAGGGAGAGGGGAGCAGGGAGGGAGGGGAAAAATGAGGAACAGATGTCAGGGCCTTAAGTGGAGAGCAAATGCTTTGAGAATGATGAGGGTAATGAATGTACAAATGTGCTTTCACAATTGATGTATGTATGGATTGTGATAAGAGTTGTATGAGCCCCAGTAAAATGATCTTAAAAAAAAAAGATGGATCTCAGACACCCACAGGGGCGTTTTCTACTCTGTCCTGTCTGTCCCTCTGAGTGGGACTTCCCTCCACGGAAGGGAGCATTTTGAGATTTGATGAATTGGGAGAAGCTACTTCCACATGCTCTTCTCAAAGAAACCCTTTCAGAGTTAGGTCGCTGTTGAAATGTTTCCTTCCTATATTTGTCTTCCCTGGCCTACCTACTCTGTTCCCTCTTTGATTTTCTTTGTAGCACTTTTACTACCTGAAATTGTCCTAAGTTTTGTTTTACTTGCTTATTTTCTACTTTCTTCACAAAAATGCAACTTCCGTGAAAGAAGGACATGATAGGACAGCGAGTCAAACTCTTATCATCACTGCAGCACAGTAATATACTTGTCTTAGACTTTTTTAAGGAAAAAAAAGGATTTTTTTTTTGCCCTGGGGGGAAAGAAAAAAACAACTTTGAGGTCAGGATTGATATAAAAATTTTAAACAAAAATTCAGGTGAAATCTTTCCCCAGCCACTGAAGCATTTTCAATGTGTTGATGGGAATAGTCACATTTTTAGGTGGATCAAGTATTTTAAAGACAATCTGGAAAACGGCAACAATCAGCCAAGAGAGGGAATATTGTCAGCCTTGACAAATGAAGTCACTGTGGCTGAAATCCAGAAACTGGTGGGAGAAGACCATAGAATTACCATTGATGGTGAACAGACACATGCTTCCCCAGGTTAATTATGGCACAGTTCACATAGCAAAAAGTTGGAAACAACTCAAATGCCCATCAGTAGAAGAATATATAAAAAATAAAACTTTGATTTATACACATAATGGAGTAGTATGCATCCCTAAAAAACACACACAATACCTCACAGCATGGTGGGGTTATGCTGAGTGAAGTCAGTCAATCACAAAAGGACAAACACTGTAGGAGTCCACTGCTGGAGGGATGAGCCCCAGGATGGGAGCAGGTTCAGGCTTTCAGGCCAGCCAGGCAGCTCCGTAGAGAGCCTTACTGGCGTCCATGCGCCATCCTCTCTCTGTGTTTCTTAAGAAGGTGACATTGGTGGAGGGGTCCTCAAGTCAGCGGGCATCCGATTTCTGAGAGATGGGGAGGGGAGCATTACCGCTTAGTGACTGCCATGCAAAGGTATGATGAGGTCACTTGGACTGGCAGGCATTCCTAGCAGAGCGATGATGAGCGATACTGATGGGAGAATCAAGTCAGAACAGGGAAAACGGAGCAGGCACATCTTGGAGAAGACAAGCACATGTCTGTTGGCAGAAAAGGGGGAGAACCAACTTCTTGGCAGGGCAAGCAAAGGACTAACAATACTTGGAAGGCCGTAAGGAAAGAGTATGCCTGGTCCCATGCTCCTAAGAAGCCACCTTGGTCTGAGTCGCTGTACACCCCCTGGGGACCCAGGTCATGTGCAACAGAAGATTGGGAAATTGAACCCAGGATCCTCAAGGTGTACAACACACTCTGAAGGTCATACCAGAGAGATACACTAGGAAAACCTCAGTAGGTGAACTAGGCTTTACCTCAAACACACCTGTAACCCAAGGGCTTAAGACTGAAAGTACATGGTGCGTGAAGAAGCAGAAGACAGCAATACCAAAGGTATTCAACTGCTGGTAGGCACAACCATAGACTTAACCTGTCAATGTCCCGTATGCTGCAATAAGATATATATGATTCTGGCAAACCTGTGACTGACATTCGCAATGAATATTATCGTAAGCTTTCCCTGACCACCAACTCCCATTGTTTGTGCAAGTAGCGTCCAGTCCCGTAAGTGACTAATCCATATTTTGTGATATGTAGTTAGCCTCTACTTGTTCAATCTCCCTCTCAATGGTGTTTTAAAACTAGTACGAGGGCCTAATCAATGACACTATAAACAGAAGGTCCTTACGCTCCAGGAAGATGATCCATACGATGCTCTCCCATAAATTAACAAGGAGGTCTTTAAGGTGAACCAGCAGCAGTTAGAAAACGTAGGCCCGGGAATGGATTTCAGGTTTGCACTTAATCCTAGCTCCAGCCTAAGAACAACTAGTTCTTACGACCTGGCCCTGCCCGATTATTGCGCTCATGAAGGAAACATTGAGAGTACTGAGCAAGGACTATAGTAGATTGAAGTGATCCAGCTGACTTGAATGGTTAAAATCTTATCACTTGATCTCCCTTCTGATATACTTCCTGCTAGAGCTGTGTTTCCAATATTTGTGTGTGTGTGTTTCATATTTGGGCTAGTCGCTGTGGTATTTTGTCATTGTTGGTAGCCTTCTTGACTCTCTGTTATGCGTTTATCTATGTTTTTTGGTACATGAAACTCAGGACAGGGCAATCTATAGAGGCAGCAAATAGAAAAGAGTTCCTGATGGGTGCTGCAGGGCAGGTGGGGACAGGGACTAAGGGGGAGCTGACATCCAGGAGTTCGAGAAGGAAGAACATGTTTTGGAACAATACCCCTTGATGTGATTAAACTATGGCATCATGTGGTATATATCTTAGCCCCCAGTAAAATGGTTTGGAAATAGGTATATAAATAAATGAAAACAATAAATACTATTGATGAGGCAGCCGCTGAGGTTGGGATCTCACATGGTTTGGCAATGAACATTCTAAGCGAACATCTTGGCTTCAGCAAGCTTTTGGCTCCGTGAGTGCCCAAAGTATCTTTTAACCCAGATGGAAGCTCACGAAGATGATTTTATGGAATGTATCATAACCAGCGCTGAATCTTGAATCTGCCAATCGGATCCAGAGAGCAAAGTCCAGTCACACCAGGGGCTTTTGAGGGTGTCTGCAGAGCCAGTGAAAGTCAAGGGGGAGAAGTCCGCTGAGAAAATTATGGTGCCTGTTTTTTGAGACTCCGAAGGAGGTACGCTTGAGAGATTTTCCCCCAAGGCTGCAGGACAATCCCAGGGGCTAATTAGGAAGACGTTTTGGAAAACTGCATTGGTGGAAGAGAGACCAGAAAAGTTGCACTGAGAACATTTCCCGGTCACTACACCGCATCTGCTCATTTCAGGGTAGCAGGTGCGCTCTGGGAGAAGTTCACTGGGAAGCCTTACTTGGTCTGCTCTACCGCCCTCATCTTGGCCCTTCAGACTTCCTTGTAAAGCTCACACTCAAATTTCAAAGGACCACAATTTGACTACCTCAGGGATTGCCTGGCCTTTCTTCTGAGGAATCTCTGGGTGGGTCTGAAGGTCCCCTCTTGCAGCCCTTAGGGGAGGGCTTGACCATTTGTTCTATGCTGGGACGCCTGAAGACCTGCTGAGGTGGCGAGGGGTGGTTTGGTTTGCCCCACAGTGGTCCCATCTGTTCAGCAGAAGGCAACACTGCCCTGTCTGGCTGCATCCTCCGGTCCATGCTCCGCTGCAGCCCACCGTCATGGAGGGCCTTCCTCGTTGTCCTGGAGCCTCTGCTTTTCCAAGCATGGTGTCCTTTTCCAGGGACCGGTCCCTCCTGAAAACATGCCCAACGTTGCTCTACCCTCGCTTGTAGTTATTCTCAGTATTTGAAGGTGTCCCGTGGAAATATAGCTTCTGTGCTATTCCAGGGAACACATCTGGAACTGAGGAGTGGAAGTCACTGGGAGGCAGCTTTGACTCCGCAAAGAGAAGGCATTTCCAGCTTGAAAGGTAAGAAGCAACTGCCATCATGCAGTCAGCGGTGTCCTACAAGGGTTTCTGTCTGGGCCTGAGGAACACTGGAAGGCTGGCATGACATCCCGCCACACATTCCAGACCCTCTAGCCGAGTCTAATAGATAATGTGGCTGCTATTGCTAACGACGTGACGTGGAAAACTTGGAATGTCAAAGGCAACCTACAATTCCAGAGAGGCATGGCTTTATAGTCTGACTTTGACCCAAGTTTCTGGCTATATCCCACCCAGGAGAGTTCTC
>NW_022103905.1:18949512-18957934 GCF_000313985.2 Echinops telfairi
GCAGTTGGTGGTGCAGGAGGCATTGCTGACAATCTTGAGGGAGTTGTCATACTTCTCGTGGTTCACGCCCATCACAAACATGGGGGCATCAGCAGAAGGGGCAGAGATGGTCACCCTTTTGGCACCGCCCTTCAAGTGAGCCCCAGCCTTCTCTACGGTGGTGAAGACACCAGTGGACTCTACGACATACTCAGCACCGGCCTCAGCCCACTTGATGTTGGCGGGATCTCGCTCCTGGAAGATGGAGATGGCCTTCCCATTGACGATGAGCTTCCCATTCTCAGCCTTGACAGTGCCATTGAACTTGCCGTGGGTGGAATCATACTGGAACATGTAGACCATGTAGTGCAGATCAATGAAGGGGCCATTGATGGCAACAATGTCCACTTTGCCAGAACTGAAAGCAGCCCTGGTGACCAGGCGCCCAATGCGGCCAAATCCGTTCACTCCGACCTTCACCATCATATCTCGGGATGCGGCTGGGACTGCACGGGAGTGGGAGAGGCGGCTGTCTGTCGCAAGAGGAGGAGCAGAGAGCCGCTGGCTAGTTCTTGGTGAAGAATCGTGTGGTTGGAGGGTAAGACGGGAGAGTGACCAGTCGAATCAGATCGTCTTTTCATTTGAAACCTAAGAACTATCTGTTATTTCTACCTTTCCTTTCTGGCAGGGGTGTCTGGTAATCCTAGGCAGAAACTGACCCTCCTTATGGACACAATACCCGCCCGCCCCCCTCAGATACCCCCCCAGCCTGAGCCCTTTTTTCTCCTTTCCTTCCTTTGCCTTTCATTAGCATCTCTAGGAGCCTTTGGATATTTAGCATGAAAATGAGCCCATTTTACTTTTGGAACCCACAGAGGCAGCCCTGAGGGGACTTATTGTGTTGCTTTTAGCAAGGAAACAAAAAGGTGTGAAATCATTTGCTGGCTGCTCTAGAATGGGAAGAAAATAAATAAATCAACCGAGAAGGGAGGTTCAGGACACTGTGTGGCAACTTGGACGGAACTTCCCGACAGAGGCTTCTCTGAGACTTATTAGTAAGCAGGGTGGCTTTGGGGATGTCTGTGCCTTCTTCTCACCTTTCAAGGACATTCCTAGAAAAACACCGGAAGCCACTGGGACCACGAGCTATAGAGTGATTCAGGTTCAAATACTGATGCCCCATTTAAAGGGATGAGCCTCAGCAAAGGCCCCACGTCCAGTTTACACAGGGTCCCTCTTAAAACGCTTTCCAACACTCCCCGTGTGGGGAGGGGAAAGGAGTGGGGGTGGTGGGGTGGCAGAAAACACATCACTGAACTTTCTTTTGTGTGTGTGTGTTTTTTAATTTTTTAAAAATCATTTTATTAGGGGCTCATACAACTCTTATCACAATCCATCCATCCATCCATCCATCCATCCATCCATCCATCCATCCATCCATCCATCGTGTCAAGCGCATTTGTCCATTCGTTGTGAACTTTCGCCGATCAGAAGGCCCGGTTTAATCCTGGCATCTTTGATGGGGGATTCGTATTTATTTCTTGGGGGTGATTATGGGATCTTGAGAAGATCTGCAATCTTTGAAAAGGACAAGGTACTGAGGACACCCTTTTGCGGTGTGGTAATGAACGTTTGCTGCCCCAGACGGCACAGTGGGTGACATTTGGACCAATCGCCTGGAGCACTTTTACAAGAAAATCAAATGCTGCAAATGTGTTCTTCCCGCCTGATCCAGTCTCATGCTTCTTTATTCTTCCCTCCGGAGAAGTCAGGCCTGTTCTGTGGGTGGCGTGTTTCCTTCCATCTTGGGCCTCTATTCAGGCCAGACTGTGTAGACTCTTGGTCAATGGACATGGCCTTCCGTGGGTGTGCACATTTGCCAATGGTGATGGGTAGGACCCTCAAACACTGCGTAGTTACTGGGCGGGTCTTATGAAATGGCTAAAACGCACTGTGTTCGGTTGTGGCCCACTCAGAGAGACACTACAGAGGAGACTAGAACTGTCTCCGTGGGATTTCCCAAGCTGCGGTCTTCACAGAAGCCGACTCCTATCTTTCTCCCTCTGAGCGGCTGATGGTTTTGAAATGCCAACCATTGCTCATCAGGGTTTCCAGTAGGTAGGTAAGCCTCCTTTTATATTCAGAATTCAAGGCCCAAACCACAGCGTAGTAGAAATATCAAAATCTTCTATAAGAACTGATTAATTAGTCATCTATAACATAAATATCATTGGTTGTCCACTGTGTCTAGGGTCTGTGCTTAATGCTAACAATAATAATCTGAGAAGCTGAACTAGATGGAAAAACCCAGCAGCCTAATGATTGGAGGAAGCTTCAGTGACAATGTACTGATGACACCCGCTGTGCTTTGCTGAGAGTCAAGAGGATTTGAAACAGTTACTGACGAAGATCAAAGACTAGTTTTTAGTCTGGCTTGCACCATAACATAAATAAAACAAATAAATTACACATACACATATACCCATATATATGCAGATGTGCATATGCATATGTGTGTATGTGTGTACACACACACACACACACATATGACAGAGAGGTTTATATCAAGAAAATCGCTCACACAGTTGTAGAAGTAGGCATGCTCCAAGTTCATGGGTCAGATGTTAGGCTGGGGGCTTCTCCTGACTTGAGTGGCTACGGGAGCTGATGAACCCAAGATTGGCGGGAAGATGAAAGGCTTGTGGCTGAGGAGACTGCACGAATCCCAGAGCAGCAAGGACAATGGCATACTCCTGACAAGTCCCATCACCAGCAGGCAACACAGTAGGCTGTTAGCTCCAGTCCAAAGCACAGGAGAGCTATGGGCCAGATGCAGGATACAGAACCAGGAAAAACCGAGCAAGTTTGCCCACAGGGTCTACTTATACTGGGAGCAGCCCGCACCCTCAAGGACATCTCCTCATAGGGGATTACTAGGTTTTAAATGTCGAACCATGGAGAATCCTGGCCAAGCCAAATAGATACAAAACTTTACAACAAGGCTGAAGGCAGCAGTTCTCAACCTATGGGTCACGACCCCTCTATTTCCAATGGTCTTAGGAACTGAGACACAGCTCCTCTATCCGTCTCACATGCAGACAGGTCCATATACGAGCACCCGGCATAAAGACTGTTACCCATGCCACACCATGCTCAAGACAACATTTCATTGATTTGTAACGAGAAATCAATATTTCACGATATAGAATGACATATTGTTTTTGTGATTCATCACTATGCTTTAATGATGTTCAATTTGAAACAATGAAAATACACTCTGCATATCAGATATTTACAGGACAATTCATAACAGTAGTAAAATGACAGTGATGAGGTAGCAACGAAAATAATTTTGTGGCTGGGGGTCACGACCACAACACGAGGCACTGTTGAAAGGGTGGTGGCAGGAGGATGGTGGAGAACCACCAGCCTAAGGGAACCTCTCCCCGTTATGGTTTTTCCAATCCACTCATGATGGTGCCGCTGAAGACTACTGAATAGACCATCAACTTCCAGAAGAAGAATGCACCACTCTGTCCTGGAAGACCTAGAGCCAGAATAGTCCTGAGAGGCAACAACGGTGAGACTTTGCCTGATGTACTTTGGACATGCTATCAGGAGGGACCAGTCTCTAGGGGAGGATATCCTGGTCAAGTAGAGGGTCGGCCCACAAGAGGAAGGTTTCAATGAGATGGGTTGACGTGCTGACTGCTACTCAGGAAGAAAGAACGGTTTTGAGGATGACCCAGGACAGGGGCAGTGCTTTGTTTTGTTTGGGCACGGGCTCGCTATGAGCTGCAGATGCTGCAAGGACACCAACAACAACAATGACAAAAACAACGGCAGCATACTATAAGGCTCACTCTCAGTTAGAGATTGTTATAAACTTGATTATGATGGATGAAACCACAGTGTAAAATGACCTCCCTCTTGACCCAACCTGAATTTGCTCCAGGCTTAAATATTTCTTACTGGCCCATGACATATATTTCTTCTCTGGTCTTTTTAATATTGCAGGTGGTCTTTTCTTTCTTACTCTTTATTTTTACTTTTGTCTTTAGATTATTATTCTTTTTAAAATTGTTTTTGTTAGGCTTCCCAGTTTATGACACACCGAAGGAGTGCATGCACAGAGGAAATCACTGATGAAATGGTTTATTGGGGGCAAGGTGGGGTGGGGAGGGCAAGGGGAATTGGGGAGCAAACGATGAATGTGGCAGAGGGGAGGGAGCACTAGAACTGACTGTGATGATGTACATACAACTCTTTCAAAGCAACTTCACTAAGGAAGTGTATGATCTATGAATTTCATATCAAGAAAACGCCAAAAAAAACCCAAAACCCCAAGACCCAAAGTTGAACATTGGTTCCCATGGGTGAAGCAGGAAGAGGTTTTGCTTAGGGGGCACTGAGTTTATGTGAATGGTGGTGGAATAATTTGGGACAAGATATCAATAATGGTTGCACAACATGAAGAGTATAATCAATGGCACTGAATCACACACATAGAGGTTGTTGAGTTAGAGAATGTTTTGCTGTGTACACAATCATATACGCAATAAAATAATAATAATTACACAACTAACAATGAGTACAAGGAAGAAGAAGAAAATGTTCTAAAATTGATTGTAGCGATGATTGTACAACTCTTCTTGATATGTATGAACAATGAAAGTGCATGATATGTGGACAAAGTGCTAATAAAATGATTTCAAACGACAGCATGGTTAGGCTGAGGAATGCTGAGTCATAAGGTACAAGTGAAAATCAAAACCATTGTCATAGCAAAATTTCTTCCAGAAAGCAAATCACTTCAGTTTTGGAAAAGTCCATGGCAAGGAAAGCCTTTGAGGAGCTGGGTGAGCGGAGCCCAGAGACAATTCAGCAGAGCTGAGGAGGGTTGTGGGGGAGGGGCGGGTTGGGCCGGGGGAGCGAGGTTGCATGAGAAGAGGTGGGTGAAGAGAAATCACTGGGACTGTGGGTCGAAGAGAGAGAAGAGGCACACCCGCAGAAAGACGAGAAAGGGAAGAAGACATGCAGCCAGTGCCTAGCTTGGAAAAGTCTACAGTGAGGCAGCTGTGGGAGGATGCTAGCAAGGTCTCTAGGGATCATTTGAAGTCTCCGTGTATCTATGAACTGGATCCATTGTTTATTACTCCTCGCCCTTCCCAACAAAATCTTCAGTGAAATTACTTTTTTTTAATCAAGAAGGGAGCTGATTTTTATATGTGGGTTCGTGTGGCATGAGACTTAGGCAGCCCATGGAATTTTATCAGATACTTGGTAAACTGAAATGAATCCGCGGGAGCAGAAATGGAGAGTCAGACGTGGCTATGAAAATGCAGCCCCAGACCCAACTAATCTCTCAAATGTAGGCATTCTCAGAGATCCTGGCCAAGGGTTTAGCCAGAAATTGAGTGACATCTCAGAGGACACAGAGAGCTTATTGGACCCTGAGTTGAGAGCTGAACTTCGTATTTCAGTTTTAGACTGTAGGTTGCAAGGACCATGATTGGAACATGCGGCTGGATTCTGAAGTGAAGATTTATCAGATCTCTACGATAACTTCCCAAATGCTTACCCCGCCCCCCCCATCTCCTACTAGCAAACTCCTACTCACCTTTTTAGAGGCGATTTAAATGTCATCTTATCTGTGGAGATTTCCTTGATGATGTCCCCGGGAGGATAATATTCCTCTTCTAAACTCAACCATAAGGGTTCTCACACCTCACAGTACTGCATGACACTGACCTTTAATGCAAGATAGACGTGCAGGGACTCCCTTTCCTGGGCTCAGTGTCTAGGAAGCCATATGGCACCCTTCCCGAGTAAAATCCGGGTTGATGAGTAACAACTGTCACCTGTTGTCAGTTTGTCACACTGCGGTGGCTTTTGTGGTGCTGCAGTGCTGGCAGCTATGCCACACGGTGCCAATTTGGATTCAAACATAAGAACAATTGGGAAGATGGTGCACGACCGGGTGGTGTTTTGTTCTATTGTGCAGACGGTTGCTATGAGTCGGAACCAACCTAACAGCAGCTAACAGCAGCAACAACAACAACAAGGCACAGGCATTTCAAATATATCAGCAGAGTCACCTGTGGTCCGCAGGTTTCAGCAGAGCTGCTTCCAGACTCAGACAGACTAGGATGAAAGGATGGGTGAGATGCTTCAGAAAATAAGCCCATGAGAACGCTATGATTCACAACAGACTCTTGTCTGATACAGGGCTCAAAGGTGAGTGCCCCCCACACCTCCCAGGCTGAAGGGCACTATGCAAAAGCCACAACAAAGAACTCCAGGATCTCATGGATTATAAAGTCGATGTAGGATTGAGACGTGTTTTGTCTGCTGTACCATGTGAGGGAGCACCATAGGTCAAAGCCAACTGGGTGGTAGCTAACAATCTAGGAATAATATAAGGACACTTGAAAGCGGATGCACCGCTTCAGAAAGGGCAGCATGTCAGGTCCCCAAACAATGACATAACTGTCCCCTACTAGTGTTGTTCTTAGTTGCCTTGTCCCTTGTCCTTATTTGAAATAAGAACCCATTGCTCTCCAGAAGTCAAAGCAACACGATAGTCGTTTGTTTGTTTATTTACTCCCCACGCTAAGACCCAGGTGACTAGGCTGGATTGCACATGCGGCGTGGGCAGCAGAAACTGGGAAGGCTCACCCTGCCCAGCCTGTCTGGTTCGTATGCTTGGGCAAGTCCCATAGCTCCTGTGGGACTCTGTTTCCTCACCCAGTGGTAATGACTGGCTTCACAGGGTGGCTGCAAATCTTAATTATGGATTGAGAAGGAAGCAGAAAGCACAAAGTGCTGCATATAAGCAAATGATTTTCTTACTACATTTAATTTTGGGTTCGGTAACTTTTGGTAGGAAGTGTCTATGGCATGGTAGAAGAGTCTCGCAAGAAACTGAATTAGCTATCTCATTCAAAAATGGCCGACTTGGTATGGATTGGGAAATGGACCACGATTCCTTATTTCTTTGGTCTAGTAAGTTCTGTGGGACTTGCTAGAACTTACTTTGTGGGGCTGGCTAGCTCTAGAGCTCAGTTTCTTTGACCGGACTTCCTCTATGGCTCCTTTATGCTCAGATGCCCTGTGATGCCTTGAACTAGCCCCTCCAACCACAGTGAGAAATAAGGATGGTGGACAATCCACAAGTGTGTCAACAGACCCATACGAGTGGGTCCCTGGAATCTGGGAGATGGACCTGAGAAGCCCTGCCCAGGGGGAACCCCAGTTCTGATGTGGTTGCATGGAACCCCATCTCTCTTCTTAGCCAGCAGGTAGCTTGACAGTTCCAGTCTGCGCTTGATCAATGCCAAGGCGTGCAGCTTCATGGCTAATTGTTTGTGAACAAATTGAGCAAAAGGACAACTAGCCCTGAGCCAAGAATAAGAAGGTGAGAGAGAGAGAGAGAGAGAGAGAGAGAGAGAAACAAACAAAAGAGTGGGTTGAGTTACTGCTTTGAAAAGCCTATTATTATTATTATTTGCAGAGGCTGTTTCTGTGAATAGTCAAGACCCTGTGTAGTTCAGAACGGGAAAAGGGACCAAGCACCTCATCCACAGGAGGTACTCAAAACAGCGTGTAAAATGGCTCAGAGGTCAACAGAGGCCAGAGCTGCCCATTACTGCAGCAGACTCCTATTGCTCCGTGAGCATGAGGAAGACAATCCCCACACGGCTGTTGATATCTTCAGAATCTGTGGGCTCACTCCCCAAAGGCAGCTGGGTCAGCCATAGGGATCAGGTGAGGAGGAAAAGGAGTGAGACAGTGATGACAGATTGCCTGCCCAGGTGTGGCAGTGGAAGGTGGAAGGCCATTAAAGGTTGCATTACTCTTGAGTTGGTGGAGGATGGAGAACAGGAGCCAAAGGGGAGGATGCAATGCTGATCTTGATTGGCTAATTTTACATGAGGCAGCTGGAAGGAGGAGGGAGAGAGAGGGGCAGGGCAGGCTTTTGAAAGCCTGTGATCATATGGGATCATAAAACTAAAAATTCACTGCCACTGAGTCAATCACGACCCCTAGCAACTTTATAGGACGAGATAGAGCTTCTCTTGTAGGTTTCTGTGATTCTAATTCTTTACGGGAGAAGAAAGCAGTGTCTTTCTCACGGGGGTGCCTGGTGCTTTCGAAACACTGACTGTGCAGTTGGCAGCCCAGCTCGGAACCATCAGGCCAGCAGGGCTTCTACACAGTCTTCCAAATATAGTTCTGAAGACTAACAACAAAAACAAACAAACAAACAAACAAACACTGCCGTCGAGTTGATGCTGACTCAGTGACCCTATAGGACAGGGTAGGGCTGCCCCTGTGAGTTTCTGAGACTGTAGCTTTTCTTTCTTTCTTTTTCAAATCATTTTATTGAGGGCCTGTACAACTCCCATCACAATCCACACATCTATCTATTGGACGCCAAGCA
>NW_022103905.1:18958034-19010542 GCF_000313985.2 Echinops telfairi
AGCCCCTGGCATCAGGTCCTCATTTTTCCCCTCCCTCCCTCCCCGCTCCCCCTTCTCTCAGGACCCTTGATAATTTATAAATTATTATTTTGTCATATCGTACATTGTCTGACGTCCCCCTTCACCCACTTTTCTGCTGGAGGAACCGATGACAAGGATCTACATATAGCCCTCTCCCTGGGGGACGGACAGGGGAGACTGTAACTTTTCACAGGAGTAGAAAGCCCCATCTCTCTCCCAAGGAGCTGCTGGTGGCTTCAAACTACTGACCCTGTGGTTCTCAGCCCAGTGTGTAACCACTGTCACCAGGACTCCTGGTTCTGAATAAGGTGCAAATAAATGTAAAACCTTAACTGCAATAAGCCACATGCCACTTCAAATATATAGGACCCTATTAAGTAAGTTTAGGGTTTGTAAAATATAAAGTATATCCGAATCGTGTCGGCACAGGGTGCACTGTTCGTATCATGGCTCAACTTCCTTTAAAAGTCACTTTAAGAGACTGCAAAAACAATTTTGGAGGTACACCCACTCTTCACGTATGAACCTGGTTAGGTTCCAAAAATCTGGTGGTAATTTGAAAATACGTGCTATAAAAATGGAGGATGATCACATCAAGTCAACAAAATGGAGGATAACTACCTTATGCCTTTCCTGTCAAATTACATCATTACATCAATATGAAACCACTGAGAATCACAGCCAAGTCTAATTGGCATTGACTTAACCATCACAGTGTTACTCTTGCTTTCTACCTTGATCTTTGTTGCTGCCAAACAGATGTTATGAACATGCAAAATAATAAGACTGTAGATTTTTTTTACAATTGTTATAAATGCAAAATATTTGATAAAGCACTATTCTGTAAAAGTGAGGGGTAGGTGTACAATCTTCACTCCCCGTAGGTAAATTTCTTGGGAAACTATAGTTTGAGGGAATGCTTGCCACATTTTATTTTCAAATGAGAGTTAGAATTAGTTTCTCTAGAGCATAGTAGAAGTTCCATAGAAGCGCTACTATAGAAGAATAACATACACTATGGATTGAACACAGAAAAACCCAGCTAATCACATAATATGAAAGCAAATATAACATGTTATGGGAAGTACAAATTCAATGAATATGCTCAAACATGTTTGTCATGAAGTCTGGTTCTAACAAGCCTCTGTGGGAACAAAACAAAACAAAACAACCCCCCCCTTTTTTGGGCAAATATAATTTAATTTTTAAATGTCGTGGTGGGTTCTTGGTTGCCAACGGGCTTAATTTCATCTGCTCTGGAGATGGAAATAAAAGGCTCTTTGGAAATACCCTTTTGATTCTTGAGCCTTTTGTGGAGGGGAGAGCACCCTCCCCGGGGCGGGTTCTGCACGTAGCGTGTAGAGGATCCCAACCACTAAAATGCCGCTTAACAATGCAGCAGTTAGCAGAGTTCACATGGGCTGTTCGCTCCCAACGTTCTCAATCTACAGCAGACCCCGAGAAGGCAACTCTCAACACAGATGCACTTGGCCCTGAGGCACTGGCGGTCCCAGAAGCTGCCAGGACTCTGAGCACAGGATACTTTCCCACTCCCAGTTAGAGCCCATAACTCTTGCAGTTATTCAAATGAGAGGCTTTCTCGGTACCACTCTGACTCACACATGCTGGCGACCGTAAGGCAGCAGGTGAAAGACTTAAGTGTCACCAAATTGGTTTCCAGTTTCTTCCAGGGGTTAAAAAAAACCCCAAACTATGGCCTATAAAATTCTTGCTTCTGAAACTGGTGTGTTCTCCACGGTGCTCACAAGCCACGGAGCTGAGATCTGCCTATGCACATGGTCAGGAGTTCCAAGCTGTACAGAGAGCCGCGGCAGATAGGGGCACTCTGGAGACAGGGCAGAGACAAAGCACTCTACATGCATCTGAAATGCCTGCCAAGCCCCTCGGCCCGGACATGCCACTTCTTAGCTCTTCCAACTTGAGAGCACTCTGTTTTAGCAGTTGTCAATTAATTCAGCCTTATCTGCTGCTTTCACGATGTTGATACACATCCACCAGAAAGGCGGCCAAGAGCAAAGAGTCATCTTCTTCACTATCTCCTACAAATGATCTGACAGCTCGGGGCCCAGGCCCCCCACTTCGCCTGGGGTGTTTGCTCCCTGGACTGTTTTGAGCCGTCTGTCTCATTTGGACTGTGCATCCACAGGGCTGAGTAAACATTGAAGTCCCATGAATATTAAAATAATAAACAGCGTGCTCATTATCAAAAGCCTTCTCAGAAAGCAATAGAACGGCAAACCCGCCTGACCTTGCCCTTTGTTTCACTGGGAACCCAGAGTTCAAAGTGCGACTGTCACCTGTTTTTACCATCCTTTAAGTTGACATTTCCCCTTCGTGGGGTTGGACCTTCCGTGTGAACATAAAGCTAGCGGCATTGTGTTCCCTCGTTTTAAGGGGCCACTCAAGGACACACTGCAGGAGGGAAGCCCAAGTCAAGGTCATGGGCCTTATCTGTTGGGCCCTGAGAGTTCGAAGAACTTTCTTTCTCGATGGAATGGCCTTCGGGGCTGGGTGTCCCCACGTTCAGAGCAGGGGCATCCTTCCTGAGAAACAGCATTTTCCTTTGCAGCAGAGAAACCAACAGTCATGCCATGCAAGGCCCGCAAAAGAGCGGAGCTGCCAGAAAACAAACCGACCTTCCACTCCATCTCAGGAAGTTTAGAGAGGATCAAACAAACCGTGGTCTATTGAAGTTGTTCGAGAACATTTACCCTTCCTTCAACCCTGCTTCCGCCTGGTGCTGCTGGCTTTTAGACACCGACCTCGGGAGGGCATTCCAACTTCAGCTTATTCACAGAACCCCTTCAGAGGAGGCCTGAACCCCCGATGCCCCCAGGAAAGGAGGGGAAGGGGCGTGCACTCAGACTGGGATATGTTTACAAACATGGTTCAAACCACCCTTTTGCCCTTGAGGAGAGGAGCGCTCAGAAACGGAGGGGGGAATTCCGCAGAGAGAGGGTGAGAAAGCTTTCTCACGGTGCGAACATGACTGAGAGAAGAATGCCACTCCTTGTGGGATGAAAGGAGGAGACAAGAGAGCCTATTTGTGGAGGCTCGGTGCAGGTTTCTGCTCGGAAAGGAGTTTGCAATGTTCTCCCCAGAGTCTCTGAAGCAGCAAGATTTGGTCCACGGTTGAATTTTCAGGCAAATTGTCCGCCAGAATAAAAGAGGACTGAGGCCGACCCTTTATGAACAATAGCCTTGCTTTATTGACCTACTGCCTTCCCATTTGTGGTGCCCTGCATTCTGCAAGTGACACTTCGGATGGCATGTTTATCCCCATTTCACGGAGTAGAAAGTTGGGGCAGAGAGACTAAAAAAATAGGTCCAAGGTTATGCAAAGAACACACAGAACAGCTGAGAATCAAACGCAGGTCCTCCTCCCTCGAATGCCTGGTCTCTTTCCGAAGTGCCATCTGTCTTCTGACGGCACCCTGCCTGACCGTGAATACTCTGTCCCTCACGCAAAGAGTCAGGAGTGGGGGAAAGGAAAGATTTTTGTTTGGGGAGAGGCCATCGTGCACAGGGCAACGTCCTCTGTTGGGTGGTTGTCACTAGACCCTCTGCTTTTCAGGGAAACAGATGGAGGCTTCCTCTTCGATCTGCCTACGTGTGGGGACTTGCTGGTGAAATTTCAGTCACACCCTACCTATGAAGCAAGTACATGCCAGAAAAGCGAGGGGCGAGGGAGCACGCCACTGGCTTAGAAGCGTCGATCCTGAAGGCCAAGTGCGTCTCAGTTCACGTAAAAGCCGCCGGCTGCTGGCCTCTGGAGCAGGGCTCAGCCAGGGTGACCCACACTTCAGTAGGGACACACTGTCCACAGGCAGGGTCTTCCTCTGAAGACATCTCTCACTGCACACACACCTAGTTCTGCCAGTATAAATATCCACTCTGGCTCACTTTAGAGCTTATCAAGAGTCTCCTGTCTGAGCTGAAAAACTCCCCTTTACAGCTCATTTGCAACTGCCCGGTCTTTCCTCATTCTGAGAGAATAGATTTGGGTTACACAAAATATGCAACCATTCTGTGTTAAAAAAGCCATCTGTTTCCCTGCTCCACTCCCAGTCCCTCACAACATCGAGATGCTCAATGTCACAGCAGGATTTCACTCCTGGGAGTTCTCCCACTCGCAGAAGCAGCTTTTCCACGCTTCCTCTTCCTCCGCTCATTTACAGCTGGACACAACAGGTCCACCAAGCTGACTGCCCCTTTCAGAGTTCTGCACGGACATTTCAGTCACCTAAATCCGACAGAGATAAATTTACAGTCCACTTTAGGTTTATGTGGGGAACCGTAAATATCAGGCTTGATCCCTGCGGGCTAGAATTTCATGGGCCATTAGGCATGTCACCAGGTGGAAAGCTGTCTGCGGCTGGGATTTGAGCTACCCTGAGATAACCACCGTCAGCCTGGCTTAAGAGACTGGAGCCCTGCGCACGTCCTCAGACCCTGTTCCATCAATGCCGTGGCCCATGCTCCCCTCCACCCTGCGTCACAACCTGCCTCCCTTATCACTTGCTAGGTCATTACCATCCATTCCCCAGGCTCAGTAACACAAACCCCAAACTCAATTGCTATCTGGCTGACTTTTACTCGTGACGACCCATGAGCTTCAGAGTAGAATTATGCTCCCAAAGGGTTTTCAATAGTGGATTTTTGGAATTAGGTCACCAGACCTGTCTTCCGAGGCCCCTGGGTAGGCTTGAACCACCAACCTTTCAGTGAGCAGCTGAGTAGGTTAATTGTTTGCACCATCCAGAGACTTTGCATGCTAGAGTAGGCTACCTTCCTCTTAGTGAGAGTGCGTGGCTGGCTATCATGTGGAAAGAACAGACTGGCCATGAGGCAGACTTAGATTTCAATCCTGGCTCAGCCATTTGCAGTTAGGGGGTCCCTGAGTGACTTCAGGCTCATTGTGCCCCTATCTATGTATGGCAGAACAAACCGGAGTCACCCTCACAGTCATTGCTATCTTTGAAGCCATCGTTGCAGCCACTGTGTCGATCCATATCCTTGACATCTTCCTCTGTGTTGGTGACTCTCCATTTGACTGAGCATGAGGTCACCCCTTTCCCATGACTGGTCCCTCTTGACAGCAGGGTCCAAGCAAGTGGACGTAGTCTTGCCATTTCCCCTTCTGGAGAGCATGCTGGCTGTCCTTTACCTGAGACATCTTTACCGCTCCTCTGGCAGGTCATGGTCTAGTCAGCATTCTAGGTTCGCTCCGCACATCCAAGTCTTTGGTCTTCTCCAGTCTTATCAATGCACTGTCCTGCTCTCATTGCAGAAGAGGGGACTACAAGACCAGGGCTTGGGCATCCTCAGCGTGAGGTCTCTGCTCCGGCACACTTTAAAGAGCTCTCTGGGAGCAGATTTGGTCAATGCAAAATAACATGTTCGACAGTAGTTATGAGATCATGCCCAAAGTTACTTATCATCGTTCCAGTTTTTCCATTGTACATGTATGGAAGATAATAGTATATGGACAGTCTACCTAGCACCAATGGCTAGAGATTGTAGGGACATAGCTTTCCTACTTAGCAGACAGAAGAACTTTCTAAAAACCATTTGGCTCATATATAGAAAGGGCGTCCTGAAAAATAAACGAAGACGCCGTTAGTCTCTGTTGGAGGCATTTACACGGAAGACGGGTGCATGGTGGGTAGATTGTGGAATAGATGGGAGTTTGGACGATTGAGAAGATGCTTGCTAATCTTGAATTACAGGATCCTGTGATTTGCATATATGTCTTCTAGAAACAACAAGCTCAATCTTCTCAAAATCGCCAGTAGAGTCGGGGACCGTAAAATGGCATTGTTCTTTTTCCTGCTCGTATTTCCTCTAGAAAACGAATCCGTCCCAGGTTTTCCCCCTCCACTCCATCAGTTGGTAGAGAATCCTGTTTCCATCCAGTGCACTGCACACATTTAACTATCTTGAAACACTTCTTCACACAAACCACATGGCCATACGTTTTAATTACTTCCCATTACACACATAGTTCCATTTTTAGAAAAATCAAAATGCCCCGTGCTGCCTCTCCTTCTCCTTCTCCCCATGGTTTCTCGGCGGGTCTTCCCCAAGCTGCCCTTGCTGGCTGAGCCCAGCGGCGCCTGTAGATGGAAGTGGTGATGGATGCTGATGCTCCCGCTGGTTTCCAACAACAGAGTCCACTTCGTAATCACCAAAGTCCAGCCAGCAAGCCTGGTCTGAGTGGCACTGGGCTTTTTACTTGAGATGCTATGTGGTGGGCTTCCTTTTCTATAGGTTAGGAACTGCTTTGAAAGTGAATGTTTTAGCTTGCTAGGGGAAATGACCTCTAGACCTGCAGATGATTCCCGACGGATTAGGCAAAGCCCAAGGCCTTGCTAGAATGCTGGAGTTTGCTCGGAAAACTGGACGCCAAGTTTCATACATGCAGGATGGCTCTGGCAGGGGTTGGGGGAGGAGGGGCAGTGAGGGTGATTGAACATGCTGAGGGCATGGAGCGAATCTTCGTGTACACCTTACAGATCAGGTACACAGTTTCTGTTGGGCTAAGATAGATATCATGGTTCTTAGATGGAGGGAGGGTCACCGAAGACAAAGCAGGGCTGGAGGTCAGCAGCCGGTGAGAGTGAGGCTCCATCCCAGACTGCCATGCTAGCCCTCCTGAGAAAGTGATGTCACTCGACTGCACTGTTCCGTAGCTTTCTTGGTGCAGAATGTGATTCCTTCTGCCTCTCAGGACACAGGTTTGTCACTTCCTCTAATTTTTTTTGCCTCTGATATCTTATTTTTGGATATTTGTGGCTGGACGCGTCCAACTCGAAGTTGGCGGTCTTATTTGATGCGGTTTTGACTTCTGTAGAGATTCACACTTTGGAAATCCATAGGGGCAGTGCTACTTTGTCCCACAGGGTTGCTATAGGAATTGACTTGAAAGCAGAGAGGGATGTTTTTGGGGGGATTAATTTAACCAAAGAAACTTCTCACTAAAAAAAAAAAATCCCTCCACTAAATTTTAACACTGGTTAGGGCAGAAAATTCATTTGTTCTGCCCATTTGCCACCCCTTCACAAAAAGATGAAAATATTTTCATTCTGAAACCTGGATCATTTGACTATTAGGACATGACCAGCCTTCTGGTTCTGTTTTCAAGATAAAGCTTTGTAAGAGGACGATACATGGAACCTTGATAGCATCTGAAGTTAACAGATGTATTTTCTCCATGTTTTATTTTACGAAGTCATTTCAACGGACGCTAGAAGGCTAAAATAAAGCATCAAAAAGATAAACAACCAAAAATACAAAGCACGCACACACAAAGCCCACCTCATCTTTTCTTTGCTATGAAAGCGTGATCTCTGAGGTGAGAAGTGTTGTGTATCGTTGGGGTAGGCTGAATACTGCCTGCCTTTCCTCCCTGTATCACGCTCCACCCAAAAGAGGCTGTCTTGGTCTTAATCCTTGCAGGCCGTGAGTCTGTTGTCTCACTTGGAAGCCCTTTGGAGCAGCCCTAGTTTCCATACGGTGGGGTTGCCGTGAGCTAGAATCAACCTGCCGGCAACTGCGACCAGCAACACTGCGAAGGGACTTTGCAACGGTGGGTACACGGAAAGGGAGGTGCAGCAGGAAGCAGAAGGCAGGGGAGACAGGGAAATGCCCCTGGAGGCTTTGGGGAGGGTGAGAGAAGACACCAGCCAAGGCATGCATGTGTCCTCCAATGGTCGGAGAAGGCAGGGGACACATTCTCTTAAGGGCCTCCGGGAAGAACCAACCCCGAGGAGAAATTTGATTTTAGCCTCAGAAAACGGACTCTGGACTTCTGACTTCCAGGACTATAAGAGACAGAGAGAGAGAAACAGTTCTGATTCGAGCCAGGAGGTTTGTGGTCGTGTTTTATAGCAGCCATAGGAAACAAACCCACCTGGTTACCATTCGTTGTGTCATCTCCACTGATTAGAAGCCATACGTTGATACTTATTGGCTCAATTTTAGAACCTGAAAAAGGAAACCAGGAGGATAGCATATCCCAAATACACCGGAACCTTTCTAGTTTGGCTTAAAAAGGACCACCGATATCTGAGAATGCGGAGAGCATTTCCTTAGGGCTCTGCTGGGGGTGAGTTAGTTGGGCATTTTGTAGTGAAGCTTCGTATTAGCCTTACAGGCCACTGCTCTTTCCTGGGAATAGGCATGATAAACAATGGTTCAGAGGCCAATTGGTGTAAGAGCATACATTTAGTTCTTCCAGGGACTCAAAGAGGAGCTCTGGCAGCATAGTGGGCTACACACTGAGGTGCTACCTACAAGGTCAGTGGTTTGAATCTACCAGCTGCTCCGAGGGAGAAAGATGAGGCTGTCTACGCTGGAAAAATGTGAAGTCTCTGGCCGCCAAAGGGACAGGTCTACCTTGTCGCTATGAATTGGAATCAACTTGAGAAGAGTGAGTTTGGTTTTTGGTGTACAGATTCAAAGTACCAGGGACACAGGGAGGAGAGGCAGTGTTAATATTGTCCAATACAACTAGTCAAGTTGATGAGTGGATGAATGACCTTTAGAGCCATATGTAAATGTGACCCCTCTACCTTTTTGTAACGAAGCACATAATCCCTCCGAAGTTAGAAGCCAATTCTCCACCACTTTCTACCTTCTCTGCTACGGTGAAATTTTACAGATGAGGAAAGCCTATGTAGGGTCACGATGACTCTTGGAATTGAGTCGATGACAGTCGATTTGGTTTTCTGCTTCTCTCTACCTTCTCAACCTCTTTCATTAGATTTTACTAATGCATATACAAGAGTCGAGCGAAGCAGTGTGCCTTCCAAGCCCAAGTTCAGGTGCACATCCCTGCCTCATGTCACAGGTGTTTTGGCTTCAGAGACTGCAACCCACAGACACATAGCTCACCTTTTCTGGTACTCTTTCACCTCTTCCCTTCTTGCAGGTCTTTTAATTTAAGGGAAAATCAATGAAGTCTTTCTGGCTATTTGAAGAGTAAATTCCCTTAAGGAACTTAACACTCTGTGATTATATTAGCAACTTACAGTAACTCCTCATTCAGGATTCTTTTAGATGTATTATAGAGCTTAAATCAATATTTTCTACCGAACTGGAGACATTTGGGTGGATTTTTATTTTCTTTTTGAGATACAAGGACAGAGGTAATCTGATGACGAAGGTAGAAACAGCTCGAGTTCTCCCAGTCCAAGACCTGATGGGCTCTTGGAATCATGGTTTAGGATGGGCTTGACTCTTGGCAATCCTCACATTCTGCTTCCTCGTTTTGCAATCACTGCTCGGGACTAGCACCCAGGCCGTCAGAGTCCCTCGATGCAAAGCGCAAACCCTCCTGCGTTATTGCGTCAGAAAATCCAGTTAGACACACAAAAATAGAGCTCCTCCAGACCCTGCCGTCTAGCAGGGCACAGAAGACACACATGTTTTATATAACCATAGCAAGGGACACAGATGAGACCGACAAAGAGGAAGCGGTCAAAAAGAGACCCTCCAATCGTTGACCCCGGAGGTCATTTTGCTCCTTCTCTCCAATAGTCATTACCCTGGTGAGTGATTGCACTTCCTCCTTTTTTTGCACAATTCCTCAAAACCAAGTACTTGGAATAGAACTAAGTTGAGGATTTCACAACCCATGCTATTTTTGTCTCCGATCTGAAAATCAAACAATGGAGCTACACCACAGGGTGCAGAAGGGATGGGACCTTCTGGGCAGGTCTCTTCTCATCTGTCCAGGCCAGCCTGGTCCCAAGGAGACACGGAGTCAAAAAAGGAAGGAGGAGGGAAGCCTCAATGCCCTGACCACCAGCTCAGAGGCCCCAGAAGTTCCCCGCTCCTTATTCATGGTGGCTTGCCCTAAAATACAACTGCTCCATTCAAGCTGTGAGGGGTCGGGCCAAGCCTTGGGAACAAACTACACAGTATAAGCAGAGAGAGATTAGTACTCGCCATAGACTCTCCTCTTGGTAGACATAGAAGGCTAGCAAGACCAGTGAAGGGTGGGGTTTGTGATCAGTGTAAGTCACGCATCCACAGCACCCTGAGTTGCCCAAATAGTCGGCTGTGTGGGTTGGCACACAGCTCCAGGACCAGTGGGGACCACATGGCCCCAGAGACGTCTGCACAAAGTCAACACCGCACCTGCAAATCCCCAGGTTGGAGATCTGCTCGTGGAAGGCAGGCGGAGGCTGCTTCAACACCTTTCTTCTCCATTGTTGGACATGGCCTCTTGGAAGGCCTAACTGTAACTTATGAGGCTTCTGCCAAAGCCCAGGCCCTCTCCATGACCACGGCCAACTAGGAACCCACAAGCAGCTCTGGACAATGGGACAGACCCTATTTCTATGAACGCATCCAAGGGACGTGGCTCGTTAGCCTGGAAAGGATGAGAGGACTTACTCTTCAACCAGAATGTGCTGCGCTTGGCAGGGCCGGAAAGGGAGCCGGACTCCCCTGAAGGCAATCCAGCTACTTCTAAGGCAGAGCGAGGATCTTTATATCACTTTGGGAGCCCCATACTGAAAGAAAGCACATCCTACAGCCAGATTCCTCTATAGGATTACGAAGTTTATCTTGGGTTCTAAATAAGTTTAGGAGACCTGTTTTATTACAGGAAAAACAAAACAAAATCAAAAGATAGGCGTACGTTTTTAACAATCTCAGGATTAAGTAAAGAGCCCCGATGACCCTGTGGGGCAGGTGTCGGGCTGTCAACCTTGAAGGTTGGTGGTTCAAACCCACCAGTCACTTGGTGAGAGACAGATAAGACAATCTGCTCCTGGAAGATTCAAACCCTGAATTGGGCTGCTATGGATCAGAGTGGACTCACGGCAGCGGGGATGGGTTTGGTTTTAAGGCTTAAGTACACCTGGGACATAGACAAATCTTTTCTTTTGCCCAGAACGCTCTTTGAGCTCCTCCTTCGTCTTCTGTCATCTGTAATGCTTTCTAGAACCCCCCAGTGGAGGTGGGCGCCCTGTCATTTCTTTCCTTCGTATCTGTATCTAAAAAACACTTTTTACAATAGAGGGTTTCCTAGGCTATCCCCGCCCCCCTCATGGGTACAGAGAGCAGAGCTGCTTTTTTCTACCAAAGAGCTGCCGGCAGGCTCGAACAGCCGATCACCTAACCAGTGCCCCACGAGGGCTCCTCCGTTGACAGCCCTGTCAGGTGTGGTTCTTCTCGGAAGCATTTGCACTCAGCTGGAAAAGAGCAATGGGGGGTTCCTTCCTTCCTTTTACAGTTTTTCTGTGTGTGTGGTGGGGAGGGGGTATTTCTTGAGCACCGGCATGGAAGGGAAGCCACGGTTCTCAGGGCCGGACTGAAGAACAAGAACCCAGCTCTCCGGCTGGTCCCTCCAGAGGCCACCCCGACAGGCCCAGCTCTCCTGTCCGCATGGCTCTTCCCCCGTCTCTTCACCGACCTCGAGTTTTGGGAGTCAAACAGTTGTTCTTAGTGACGTCCTTCAAAGATCAGGTAAAAATGATTTTGCAAGTGACAGTCGGCACCTCTCTCAATTCGACATTGGGAAGCATGGTATGAGGGAGATCCCTCTTTAGCAATGATGGTTCTGTTTATCAACAAGTGCTGAACATGATTAAGTGTCATTATATTTGTTTCCATTTGCAGAAAACCCTCCCTATTCCAGTTGGACTTTTTGGGATCAGCTGAAACTCCAAAGCTCCTAGAGGAGCCTCCTGGAGGAGGCTGGGGTCCGTGGTGCGCTCTGTCCGAGCCGTGATGAAAGCGCGGGGCTGCTGGGGAAAGGCGGCCGTTGGAAGCCCGCTCGGAGGGAGAAAGGGTGACCGTAGGCTTCCTGACCATCTCCCTCCTTGGAAACTCTGGGGGTTGTTCCGCTGGGCCCTCTGGGCTCCCTGTGGGGCACAGCGGCCTTGATGGCAGCTGGTCTGGTTTGGCCGTTTGGTTGGGGGTCCTGGTGGAGTCTCCTCTCTCAGCTCGGTTGTCATCTAAGTCTGTTGACCTGCCCTTGGCGGAGAGTCCATGGACCCCGGAGGAGGCAAAACACACCCACCCCCGCTGCAGGAGCATTAATAAAAACACAATTTAAAAAGTATTACTTCTGGGAGTTATCACACAACTTGGAAATGGTGTTCAGTAAAAGGAGCGATGATTTGGGGCCACATTCCCCAGAATGAACATCTGACATGCAGTCACTGGTCTGGATTTAGAAAGCGGCTTTGCTCCCCAGAGAGGAGCTTGTTAATGAGTATTTTAAAGGACGAGCTTGAGGTAGCCTGATGGCGTTGAAAAGGGTACTGGTTTCGAAGCAAGGCAGGGCTCCTGTCTTGCCGCACTTCTGTAAATAGCCACAAATTTTAAACAAGACACTTAAACATCCTTGTCTCTGGCAGGTGGGGACCCCCCCGGATTACCTCCCTCACTCTTTTCTACTCCCAAATCAGGGCCGCTATGTCCACAATCACTTTGAAAAGATTGAATGACAAGATGAGCTCAAACTTGAAGTGAAGGTCCAGGAACCTTCTTAGTAAAGGTATCATTTCTCAGCGTAGGCGCTCCAATTCCTCTAGCCACCCCCACCTGCACAGCCGTACGTGGATTGCAGAGAGTTGAAGAGATCATTGCCGACTTTCTGATCTTGAGACGCTCCTCCTTCTTCCTCCCTTCTCACTGAATACTCATTACCCCCAGCACGCCAGCACCAAACGTGGAAACCATCACTTCACATGGCAGACAACAAGGAGCGGAGTTCCTTCATGATTCAAAATCTCACAGGGATACAAACACTGGAGACTGTACTACGAGAGGATGTCAAAACGTTTGTGACAATATGGAATTAAAAGGTAATGAAAACTCTCCTGAAGTTTTGAAACCTGCCCCCAGACACCCTCGCACACTCGCCCCAGCATTTTGCCTTCTGGCTCACCTCTTTCCAGCTGCAGTTCCAACGGACTATTTTTTTCCTGGGATATTTTAAGGTAAACCTCACATTTCCTGTCATTTCACCTTTAATGACTTTAGGCTTTATCCTTACAATTAAAAAATAAATAAAACAAAACTATCAGGCCATTTTTACAAGTGACAGTATTTTAAAGCAATCACTTTGTTGGCACCTAAAACTATGAGTTCATAGACAAATCCCCCCAATTGTCGAAAACATGTGTTCTTTTCTGTTTTGGGATGAATCAACATCTTCACAAAATACAAAGTGAAAGATGGATTTCAGCTCGTTTGTCACGTCTCTTTTTCTCTGAACTATTTCCTTGAGAGGCTAACATTACTACGACACCGTGTCTCTGTGAAACAGACCCTGGGAAGGCAGGGAGCACAGGTAATAAATACCCCATTGTTTGAAATGTCTGAGTCAACGAATCAAATAAAAGCATAAAGCCTCAGGACCAATAATTCTCTTACTTTTCCCAAATGCACCAACAATTGGACACTTTTACAACATTTTGTTAAAATTCACAATGATCCCAGAAAAAAAACCAAACATCCTAGAAACCCTGAAAGCCTTGTTTGTTTTCTGAGACCACAAGGCAGCCCCATAGCCAATGCAGCTTTTTTGTTATTCGAAGGAGCCAGTCAAGAGGGGGCGGGGGAGGGGCCGCTTCTCCGTAGGATGCAACTGGCCACCTTTAGGTTAGGAGCCCACTCAAACTCGAAAGCCAGATTCTGACTTATACCCCTATGGGTTTCCAAGACTCTACATCTGCATGAGATTAGAAAGTCTCATCTTTTCCCCCTCGAGTGGCTGGTGGCTTTGAACTGCTGGTCTTGCAGTTAATAACCCTGTACATAACCCACCACACTGTCAGGGTCCTGGTTTGTACCACCAAACCCACACCAAACTCACTGTCAGGGAGTTGATGCTAAATCAGGATTATTTAGATTTGGCTGTTTCTCTCTCTCTCTGTGTGTGTGTGTGTGTGTGTGTGAGAGAGAGAGAGAGAGAGAGAGAGATCTGATGAAGAAATGTGTTGCTAGTAAAGGCTGATTCCTTGGGTTATTGGGTTATAGGCTACACTGCTAACAGCAAGGTCAGCAGTTCAAGCCCACCAGCTGCTTAGCAGGACAAGGTTAAGGTATTCTGCTCCCATTAGGATTTACAGCCTGGAAAACCCTCGGGGTCAGTTCCCTACAGTGTTGCTTTGAGTTAGAATCAACTCAATGGAAATGAGGTTTTTAAAAAAAGGTTGGTTGGATCCTTTTTAAAGTGAGGGCAAATTCACAGAGCATAAGTGGCAAGTACCAGTTGTGGAGTAAGCTGTGCATCAGTAACCATTAAGGACTGGAGGTCGGGGAAGGAGGAAGCCGAACAGCTTCTATACTCCACGTCAGGAGGTCTCTGGCAGTGCACTGGCGCTGCGGTGACTCACCGCTAGAAAGACTGTTTTATAACACCGTCTGTGTTTTGTAACTTACACTGCCGAAAGGGGAAAAGAAATAAATAAAAGGAGACGATTGAGACGCCCAAACCACGCCTGGCACCTGGGCATTGGTCTCAAGATCTAAAGGTGTCAGAGGGGCTATTGAAGCCAGAGAGAGGAGACAAGGTTTGTACCCACTCGTTGGCATGGCCACGGAGGCCCCTGCCTGCTGTTCATGCCCATAGGTGGAGCAACCAGGAATTTCATTTTCATAAAACAGAAGCATTTTCAGACTTGTGTTTTCCTGGACAGCTGCCTAGTGGCTGTACTACACAATAAGGGTGTGTAATTGACAGTAATGTGAATCACTCACTGAGATGCTGGCAAACAAAAAAGAAAAAAAATAGACTTATGTTTTTCCAGGAAAAAAAAAATATGTGAAGGGGGCAGATTCATCCTGTCCATTGAAAATAGCCATTACTTTGCATTTCAGCACATCAGCTGCCTTTACAGGACAAGAATCTCTGTAATGTGGGCTAACTATCGACGTGTGTTGTAAAGAAGTGGCAGAGTTGCACAATGCATGCAAACGGATAGGGTAGGTGGCACAATCTGTGGAAATGGCAAATTTAGATGAGTTACTTGATATAGCAAGCACAGCCTTCTCCCAAGAGTGAGTTACAGGAGCTTGTCCAACCTGAGAGGTTGCCAGTTGAAAAGCTGCTATCAGCAGAGACCTTGCCATTATTATGGAAATACCTGGGGCCGATGGATCCAGGGGCCATTGATGCCCATGGGCAGCTTCAGAATCCCTTTCACAGGGACTCAGACACCGGGCTCTGGAGAAGAATAGCTAGGGCCTTTCCCAGGTACAGGTAGCTGGAAGCATGGAGGCTTTGAGAGCAGGTAAAGGGCTTCTCCAATCTATGAATTCTCTTTGAACAAGGGAGCAAATCCTCTGAATGAACTGCACTGTCCCCCTACTGAAAGAACCAGGGCACAGCTACAGAAACGCAACCTTGGGAAGCCATGGAAGCTTCAATGCCGTGGAGATAAGCCCTGACTCCACCTGAACTCTAGAGGCGCAGCGACTTGTCTGCTCGGCCAGCACCTGTGACTCTGAGTGCCCTTGTGCAGATGAGCAGGATGCCCAGAGCTTCTGATCCCCGAGGGGAGAGGGGGATTCTGCGTGGTGGAGATGCCAGCAACACAGGAAGCAAAAGGCGTGAGGTTTCAGAATGCGAGGGCTGGTGTTGGGGATGTGTCTTTTGAAACAGGGTAGAAAGAGTGGCAACTTTTCACTTTTTGCCCAATAGACAATGCTTCCTGAAGACAGTGTCATTGTGTATTTTTCACACAGGGTCTAGCCATTCTTACAAGGAGAGGTGAAGTCCAATTCCACTAAAGTAGAGGTTGGACAGTGATGCTGAAGAACCAATCCAATATTCTTTCGGTGTTTTCCTATGCATTATGACTGAGAAGCTTCAGGGATAAAAGCCAGTTGTGATTGAGTCGATTCTGACTCACAGTGTGTCAGAGTTGAGCTCTGATCCACGGGACTCGCACGGGCTGCGTTTTCAGAGCTCGATTGCCAGGCCTTGCTGTTGAGGCACCTCTGGGTGGCTTGCACCTCCAACCTGTGGGGAACACCTAAGTGTGTTAGCCATCTGCACCACCTACAGGCTTCTACTGGGTGTCAGGGACCTGCTTCTTAGCACAATGAAGGCTAGGGAATGGGATCCCTAGCGAATGATGGTTCACATCTTAGTCCAAATAAAAAACAAACAAACTCATTGCCCTGCCATTGCCTTAATGCAGACTCATAGCGACCCTACAGGACAGGGTCAAACTGCCCCTTTGAGTTTCAGAGATGGTAATTCTTTACGGCAGGAGAAGGCCTCCCCTTTCTGTTGTGGAGCGAATGGTGATTTCGAACTGGTGACCTTGAGGACAATCCCCAGCAAGCTCCCTTTAAATTCTGAGCTCATTTGCAAATAGTCGCTAGTGGGCCAAAGAAGGGTGATTTCTCATAAGCCAAGACAGAGAGAGACTTCATATGCGGCAAAATAGAGCCTAGAAAATATCTCAGCTACTGTATCTCCATTGGAAGACAGAGGTGCGCTGTCGAGGTCTGAAAAGTAGTATGTCTTATGGATAACTTGCTCTTTGTAGGCATTCTCTTTGTTCCAGTGGGAACACATTTTACATGAGTCCAAAGAGGTGGGAATGCATTACTTATTTTTATAACTAAGAAAAATGCACGAGTCCTCTGGAATGTCCAGGTATGGAAAAATAAAAGCATTCTATGCAAACACACACACACACACACACACACACACGATTTATGATATGCACATCGAGGACCAGAAACTTTAACGGAGAACCTTATCCAAATGAGAGAAAGAAAAAAAACAACCAAAAAACATTTCTTCAGCATTGGCAATTCCTGTATACTATAATGCCGAGGCCAAGCGATATTTTATTAGTTTAAATCCAAGCTAAGCAATAAAATGTGTGTCATTTGAAATAAAGAAAACCTGTTTGGCCACAAAAGGTAAATTTAGTGTCCAGCCTTGGCTCCCTGTAGTGGATGCTGTCGTGTGTCTCGGGCTATCTCCTTTCAGGATTGGGGCCACATAGCTCCTCCTGCCCAGAGGGTTGGTGGCCAGTGGCTCAGAGCTGAGCAGCTCCCCAAGAATGGCCCTTGCATTGCCCAGGGCTGCGTCCCTCTCTGGGGTAGATGCCATATCAAAGACCCAGCTGTCCTGCCTCAATTGGGTACATCTCTGAAGGCCTGTCCAGCTTCTCATTTCCCTGAGGGTCTGCTGAAGTCTATGCGGAACCTGTAGGGCAGTTCAATGTCGCCTTCAGCCCAATTTGGCTTCCCTCACCCTTTGTACGAATTACTCCAAAATCTACCCACAGAAGCTTTCCGCATGCAAATCTGGAGTCTCCGCCTACCCTGCTGGGGACCCAAACCAAGACTCACCTTTTTCCTTTAAAGTTGATGATAAAGGAGTGAATAAATCAAAAACCAAACCCAACTGCTGTTAAGTCAGTTAGACTCATAGCCGTCCTGGAGGATAATGAGAACTGCCCACCGTTTTAAAGGCAGAGGCCCGGCACCTTCTCCCATGGAGCCACTGGAGCTTCTGGGTGGGTCCCAACGCTGAGTGCTTACCTGTTGCACCACCAGGGCTCTTAGACAGAGTGAGGCAGTTCGTGATGAGGCCTGACGATTGCATTACTGGAGATGAACCCAGCACTGCCTGGAGACCCCGTAAGAAGTTGGCTCTCCCGTGCATTTGGGGCACACTAGCTCCATCCTCAGAACGCTACCTTCCAAGTGAGACCCCAAGAGGGAATGAAGCAGCCCGTGCAGAGCACGGAAGAGGAGCTTACGTCCTACAAGACTGAGAGTGGGGCCCGTGTGGGTGACGTGTGTTTTTTTTTCTTCTTCTAGAAATCTAACCCAAGAGAAACACCTCACTAGAGTCTCAAGTAAAGCCAGTTGGGGCAATAAAAACATATTCTTCTAAATGATACTGTCCTGCGTGGCTCCCATGATGAAAATGAACATGCTGTCTCTAAAACTCACACCGAATTATACCCCGGATTAGATAACTTCCACAAAGCAGGCCGTGATTAGGCAGATTTCTCCCCGCCCCCCAGCCCCCCTCTTGAGGGGACGGGAAAGCAGATGGCGGAGCGCATGTGCGTCTGGTCACAGATTTTCCCTTTTCCATCTGGGGAATCATGGGCTGTCCCACCTTCTAGGACAGACTCTACTTGGACTCGACAGTTCGGTTTAACACTACAACACCCAATGGGGACACGTGTGTTGAAAGATTCCCTCCCAGTGGAGAAGGAAGAGGCCATGGGGTTACAAGCGATGGCTTTTCTATCACAAAATCAACTCAAGAGTCCCCAAAGATGCGAGCACATCCTGTTCCCATTTAGCTTGCTAATAGATTCCTAATGAGAGAAGAGGGATTGTGAAGCTGAGAAAACCAGGGTCTAAATTTCATATGGAGAGATAGACTTTAGGCTTCAGGCAAACACGAATCCTCCCCTCACAATAATCCCAATGTCCTTCTTGACCTGGGAAGAATAAAATAAAATCAGCGTGAAAATCGAATTGGCTAGGTCATAGCCTAAGGAGGCATCAACGGCCACCAGGAAATAAATTAAAATTAAAATAGGTTCTCTTATTGGGTCACAGCTCACCCTCTCATTTATAAGCGAGGTTTCCACTCAAGGAATTGATACTTCAGGGGATGACTTGGCAGCTCTTGGTTTGACGCAAGTAAAAGTCACCCACAGGAAGCGCCCCACCAAGCTTTCTCAGACCGAGAAACCCAGGGAAAGGGAGTAGAAACGACAGCTTGTGAGGTGGCAAGGGTTTTGAAATAATTGGTCCTTGCTACGGTTAAGGAAGCCCAGTCACATTCCAGATCAGATAAGCACAGCAAGGTTATGTGTTCTAACCTTGGGACTTCAAACAAAACAAAAACACCATTTCTTTTCGGCATTTACTCTAAGGTTCAGTAAATAAGACTGATCTGGGATGGTCAGGGCACCTACTTCAGAGATTGTGTAATACTTTTGAATCACTTTTCCCCCTGCAGAGTGGAAAACTACAGGGTAGTTTTCTTAATAGAATGCATCGGGCATTCTTAGAAAGACGGGTCAATTCTTTTCTGTAGTTGGTAGCTACTTCTGCCTTGAACTTGATGCCAGCGGTAAGTGGAGCTGTCCTGTCTGGTCTGCTCCATAATGCAATCATCTCATTGGTAGAGGTCTCCTATGAATGGTGCAGACAAAGCGTGTAAGTGGGCACGCCGAAAAAGACTGTCCACGCATGACCTTCAGCAAGATACACGAGTATCTCTGAACCACTTGGGTGGTTATCTTATAAGCAATCAGTCCTAAATCGAGAATCCAAATACATGTGGTGAATGGCCAGAAATGAGGAGCCCCGGTAGCACTGGGGTTATGCATTGCGCTGCTAACCACAGGCTAGCAGTTCGGACCCACCAGCCCCTCCTCGGGAGAACGCCATGACTTTCTTCACCTGCAAAGGCATAGAATAGCCTCAAAAGCAGCTCTACCCTGTCCTGTAAGGTTGCTATGAGTCAGAATTGACTGGTTGGCAGTGAGCTTGAATGTGTTGAGCTACGGTATCTGTTTTGAAAAGCATACCATGTAAATCTCACAATACAGCGTCATAAACTAAATATCTGCTCTTTCTTGCAGCTGTCAACAATGAAAAGATCCTTTTCTTCCAGACCCAAATGTCTAAGAAGATCACCTGGGGAACATACGGTGTAATTACATACACCACACCCTTATTTGAAAAGCCACAAATATCAATGAAACACCTAGGAAATACCCATCCTTCTGCTACATTCTGGTGATAAAGGGTACAGCAAGCCAATCTCGTCGGATGACGCTACATACACAGTGCAGTTCTACAACACATTTTCTGGATGGAAGGGCTAGATGAAGACGTGCTGTAGGGGCACAGGGCTACAGCGGTTCATTGGACAAGACAGAGTCAAAGAAGGCTTGGCACGTTGTTGTTGTTGTTATTCGGTGCCACCAAGTGAGTTTCCACAGGATGTACAAAAGAATGAGACCCCGTTCCATCCTGGGCCGCCTTTGCAGTCCTTGTTAAGCCTGGCCCCACTGTGGTGGGCCATCGTGTGGAGGAGGCTTGGTATGGCAGATGGTTTCTGTGTTGGTATTTGAGGGAGCAAGAAGGCCTTGACAGCTGGCGAAGGTCATTTCAGGACAAACAACGGCCCTGGGTTGTGCCCTTGCAAAATGTCTTCTATGAATTGGTCACCCAAGATGGCAAAAACGGCCTGCCCTGGTGGAAGTTATGGAAAGATCAAGAAGGTGCCTGGAGTCCCTTGCAAAGTAAGGTGTACTCTTAAGGAGCTGTAATGTCCTAAAGAACGGATTATCGTTCCTGCTGGCATGAGCTGTCTCATGGATTCTGACTCATAGCAATTGATGTCAGAATAGAAATGTCTCATGGTGTTTCCCAGGCTGCAGACGACTCGTTCTTTTTCGCTAGGGAGCTGCTGGTGGATTCGAACCATTGGCAGCATTGTGCCACCAGAGCTCCTTAAACCCACTGCCATTGAGTTAATTGATTCCAACTCAATTGATTCTCTTCAGGCGAGAGAGCTACTCTTTCATAATCCTGAGGCTCAGTCTTAACGGGAGCAGACAGTCTCACCTGGCTGTCTCTGAGTGGCTGGTGGGTTTCAACTCCTAGCCCAGGGCTTAACCCACAATGCCCCAGCTCCTTCGAAATTTAAGAAGGGGATGGAATAAGAGGATCCTGCTGAGAGTGTCATTTCATGGCTGCCCATGGCTTTCTCTCTCTCTCTCTCTCTCTCTGCTTCATTCAGGGGGCAGTAAGGAGCAGGGATTGCTGGATACAGGGCAATGTTTTCTAGTATACCTGGTCTCTGTGAACAGAATTTAGCCAAAGCATGGTCTTAGTACAGGCTTGCCTCCCTGCTTTCAGCCACTGAGTCAATACCGACTCACAGCGACCCTGTAGGACAGGGTAGAACAGCCCCTCTCAGTTTCCAAGGCTCTGTTTATGAAATGAGAATGGCCCACCCCATATTTCTCCTGCGGAGCTGCGAGTGGCTTGGAACTGCCGATCTTGCGAATAGCACCCCAGGAATAACCTTCACACCACCACAACCTTAGCACAGTGATCAATCATAGCACAACTAGAGAACTCTCTGATGTTTCCACAGAAAGATTCTCAATGGCCCCTCCTATTGGCATTCTCTTGAATGCACACTACGAAGCTCCCGGGGTGCCGAGCCCCGTCTTGAGTGCCCCACAGATTCATTCGCTGCCTGGTGAGCCTTAACGTGAGGAGATAAATATTTCAAGCTGAAGCTGTCACTAACAACTTTATATGGTTTGCTGTCCCCCGAGTCGCTTGTTTGGAATGCATGGCCCCTGGGAGCCCAGTAGATATTTCCAGTAATGACCCTCACTGAAAACTGCCTGATCATTCCTAAAGCTAAAGACGCCAGCAGATTTAAGCACTTTCAAGGCCGAAAGCTAAAGTGATGGCCTTGGGATACAAACAAAGCACAACTAAGAAAAACAAACAAAACCAACAAAACCCTGTTTTGTGTGTGTGTGTGTGTGTGTGTGTGTGTGTGTCCTTCTTCTCATTGCCTACTTCATTAGAAGGCTTTGAATGTCTATAGCACATGGCTAGCCAAGAGCGCAATACTAATTTATCATTTTTTGATTCCTCCTCATGACAGTCCCCTGTGGTGGGAAAGTGGCTTGTGTGCAGGTAGGAGAAATCCAGGACCCAAGAGATAAGCTAATTGGAAGTCACTGTCGGCTGCAGTCCGGGGCAGAACTGGCAGTAGCTCGCCCTGGCCCCCCGCTCTCACAGGGAGCCAGGCAGTCCCGTTCCTCTAGCAGACAGAAATGTCCTCGATCCATGTAGATCAATTCGGTTTCTGAGCCCGAATGACAAGCTCAACGACTAATAATGCCTTGCACCGGGTTTTAAGCGACGTAATCAACCGGAGAGGGACTTGTGTCAGTTAGACTTTCTCTCCTTAAAAATCAAGAGTCAGAGTGGTAAGGGAGAAGTTTTTAACAAGGCGGAAAACCCTAGACAGTTGTCTCTAAGATTCTTCACTCCGGCTTCAAGGACAACCAGGAAAAGAGCTGCTATTTGAGGCAACTTCATTATAAAATCATTTTTAATAAGCAATCTTAACAAGAGAGGGAATACTCTGGTGGAGAAACCCTCCAGGGACCCAGAGGCTGCCCGGTTAAGTTATTAGGAAGTTTCACACAAGGGACCAAACAGCTATCTCGTTGGCCTCGGGGGACAGAGTTTGGTTTTTTTGCCGGCTCTCTTGGGGCCTGGAGTTTTCCTGTGGACTAACAGCAGAGGCTGGTAACAATCAATTATCCCCGACCTGGTGAGGGAAAGTGAATTTCAGTTTTGTCGACACAAAAAGACACAGTGTAAGAAAGACAGATAAATGAAAGCAATGTGGCTCATTCCACTGGAGACGTTTATGAACATGGAGCCAATGAAAGGCCCTCCTGTGGACGCCGCCTTTCTTTAAGTGAAACAATACCGACCGTTCTTGGAAAATTAAGAAATGCCGACGAAGAGGGAAGGAAGCGTCAGCGTCCTCGTCGCTGTTCAATCCAGCGACGGGCGGAAGTGATTCTCGGTGCTGACGAAGAAATAATCAATGCAGCTTATTTTGTCTCCTGAAGGTGGGAGCAAGATTTGGCAGCCCAGGTTCCAATTCCTACACAGCTCTCTGAGGCCCAGTTAACAGTGGCTGGAAACACACAGGCTCCTGGTATACCATGTCCAGTCAATTAGCAGTGGCCATAAAAGAAAGCCCGGGGAACCATTAGCCACGCAACTCTAAGGAAATATGTATTCATTTTCAATGCCCATTCCAGGCCTCTGATTTGAGGAGATGGCAACTATCGGGATCACAAGTGGACCTAAAAGCCATGCAGTTAGAGGAAGCTTCCTCCTTTTCTTCAATAACCTGAAGAGCCTCCCCCTTTAAGAATAGATCGTGCCTGCTCAATAAACACTCCCGCCCCCCCCCCCCACCTACTGGAGGCCACATGAAAGGCCAGAGATGAAGTCTTACTCCAGGACACAAATTTCGTCTGCATTCAAAAAGGAGACGGATGAGCCCTACCGGACCAGCGGGTGAGTGGCGAAAGAGGGAGAGTGGGTAGGAAAGAGGGAACCGATGACAAGGAACTATATGTGACCTCCTCCCTGGGGGACAGACAACAGAAAAGTGGGTGAAGGGAGACGTCGGACAGGGCAAGATATGACAAAATACCAATTTATAAATTATCAAGGGCTCATGAGGGAGGGGGAGCGGGGAGGGAGGGGAAAAATGAGGAGCTCATGCCGGGGGCTTAAGTGGAGAGGACATGTTTGGAGAATGATGAGGGCAATGAATGTACAAATGCGCTTTACACAATTGATATGTGTATGGATTGGGATAAGAGTTGTATGAGCCCCTAATAAAATGATTAAAAAAAAAAAAAAAGGAGACGGAAATAAAGGAGCAGGACTTGTAGAAAGCCAAGGCAATGGCAGCAGAGACAGCGCTGGCCGCTCACTGCCAGACACATTCAACGACGCCCTCGGGGTGCCGAGGTGAAGTCAAGCCCCGCTTTGCTCTCAGTATCCTCTCTGCCCTGTTCATCCTCCCCTCCTCCATTGGTCTTCCTGCCCACGCCTGCCCCTTGCGGCCTTTCCTGGTCGGTCCCGCTGATCCCTGCGCTGGGTTCACGTCCACACCACCCTGCGGCAGAACTCGAACTCAGCACTGCCACAGCCCCTGGCCCCGCAGTTCCCTTCGTCGCTCCCCGTGCCTCCAGGACGTCTCCCTCGCTCCTCACACACAGGCTGCGCTGTTCAAGAGCGAAGACTGCCAGCGACCAGGGCTGCACGGCGCCAGGCCGGACACCGAGTGAGGCAGAGGGTTGCCGGTTGCCACGGCCTCCATTCAGGCTCCCGGAGAGCACACGTGTGCAGAGCAGCGCTGTACTTCCTAAGGCTTTCAAAGGTGGGGCCTTTGGGCGGCAGGTGGCCAGGCAAGGCTCCGTAAGCACCTCTGGGTGGGTTTGAACCTTCAACATTTGGACTGGTAGTCAAGTCCTTAAGAGCAGTGGTGACATTCAGGGACCCAGAGAACAGCCAGTTGAAAAACAAAACAGAACAAACAAAAAAGTAAAATCTGTCTGCCTCCCAGCCCCATCCTAGCCTAAGGTCTCTATTTTAGCTTTCTTTCCCCAAATCTCGGTATGGCCTCTGTTTGGATTATCCTGCCAAGAAACTCTTCCCCTCTCTGCAAAAAGAGAAGGTAAGGAAAAAGGGACTGGGGTGGGGTGGGGATTGGCTCCTCGTTGCTGAACGCGCGTTCTTACTCTAACACGGCATCTCCTCTCCTCTTCAGCACCTCAAGATGCCTCCCAATCATTAAGCTGGACTGTGAACGGTTTTAGGCATCAGAAACCGCAGTCCATGCCTAGGAAATCAACAAAGTCAAACAGGAAAACAGCCCAGGCTCCCATAGAGAGCGTTGCTTGACCACAGGTGAGAGTGGGATGTGTGGGGAGGTCATGGGGAGGTCATAGGGAAAAGGTTACGGGAATAGCATGGGCATGACCACCATAGTTGCTATAATACACCGGCGGGAACATCAATTATAACTATGCAGACCTTGTGGCCACAAATTCACTGAACTCCCTGGCATTCCACTGATTGAGTTTCCCTGGGAACTAATGCTAACGTTCTCACACCTAAAACACTTGGGCATCTCTGCTTCTCCTAACTGCTTTAACTTTAGCTGCAGATGCCAACAACGAAACTGATGTAACTGTGAAACCCACCCTCAATTCAGGTAGGCTTCAGTGTGTGCAAATCCTAGATTAAGTCTCCTATATGTCCCTTTGATATGTATTCTCTTGGCATTGCTTTAGCTTCTCAGGTCTGGTTTGTTTTGAGTTCGTTTTTTCGGGAAACCAGTTTCCTGAGTCATCGGACCTCTTTATTGGTGTGGTTAGGTGCTGTCGACTCATAGCGGACCCTGTGCACCTCTTAGCGGCAATTACAGTGACGCACGGGCCCTACAGAGAGAGCTGTTTGACCCTGTCCTACAGCACTTCTGCTCTGTTACTCTGAGTTGGAGGACAGTCGGTGCCAATGGGATTTGTTGTTAATACTGATTTTGGAGATAAAAGAGCGTGTTGCTTATGTGCAGCTAGGAAGTCAATCTGCTCTGTTTTGACTCCTTGCCTCCGCTCCTTACTAGTTGGGAGATTTTGCAAATTATTTCGTTTCTCTAAACTTTGTAGCCTTGGTGACTGAGTGCTGAAGAGCTCAGCTGCTAACTGATAGGCCGGTTGTTGGAACGCATCAGTTGCTATGCGGAAGAAAGATGTGGCTCTCAGCTGCAGTCAGGGCTACGGCCTTGGGCACCTCCCTCTGGGGCAGCTCCACTTTGCCCTATGCTGTACCGTGAGTCGGGAATGCTCAGTGGGAACAGGTTTGGTTTTCTACGTTTTTAAAAGTAAGTGACTGATCTTTTAGAGTAAGCATTCACATATAAAATATGAGTGCAAATAGTATGAACTTCATGGAATTGAACAGAATGCTAGTCCTAAAACAGACCTGCAGATACAGCGGTACGCATAAGGGATATTAGAACTGCTCAGTAGAAAGTACTTGCTGCTTCTGCTGCTACTACTCTTACCAGCACCATCCTTATGATAATTGTTGAACTTTGAGTAATGCAGCATCCTGTAAGAGACATCTATAACGATCAACACAGCCATGGAATATGTCTGTAACATATGTAATGCGCACATATGTAGTACACACAGTTAACTGACAGCCTAGGTATTTGGGGTTTTCCCCTGATAGTGAGCTTGGATTTTAAAGAGTGAATCCCAGGCTTAACACACCCTTTTGAACCTATGTTATGAAAGGAGAACACAGAGAGTTTTCGTCCAAATTCCGTTCATGAGCTTGAGGTCTACTGACAACCAACATGAAGCAATTGGATTCTCCGGTGGAAACACTTCAGTAATATTCTGTTTTTCTACGGAATTCCTGGAGCCCCACTATGAACTGTGGGTTTGAAAGACTATACAAACCTTCTACCTTGGAAGAGCTGACTGGCAGGGCCAAGTGCAGTCCATTTATATCTTAATATGATGAGACAGGAGAATCCCGCTAAGCTTATAAGGGCTTGGCTGTAGATAAACAGGCCGAGTCTAAGCAAGGTAGACATTTCCAGAAAGTACAGAGGGTTTTTTTTTTAATGTCTTTGAACTGGTGGACCTTTAAGGAATTAAACAGGTTTTACTTTGGGTGGAAAAGGGTGGAAAGCAGCAGTAGGGAGGGTGGGAGCAGTAGGGATCGTTTAAGGTTACATTGTGTGGTATTGGTGTATCTTTGGATCATGGTTTCAGAATCCGGGATGGATTCCCTGGTTTTTGGTTGTTTTTTTTTTGCTCCCTTTTCCATGTATGCTGCTTTTCCATTAGGAGGGAAGACTTCTGGAAACACTGACTCAGTTACCATGCTCAACAAGCATGTCTACAAGCTCCTTGAGGGCAAAGAACAAAGTGGGTCCTCAACTGATGGACCTCCTGAGAGGTCAGCTCTCCCCTACTGGTCATGCCCCATCACCAGCAAGCTTAAGGTCTGGGATGTCCAGTAGCCTTAGCAAGCTGAGAGATGGCTCCTCCAATTATTTCAGGAGCATGGAATTAGCCTACTCCAGCTTCTCATTGGTTAGATGGGATCTGGCTGCTGTTCTCCTGCAAGGACTTCCACGTGGCTTCTTCTCACGTCTGTCCTAGTAAACACTCTGCTAGGGATTGAAATTATAATTGCCGCGAGTCACACCGTGAGTCACCGGGGTTGTCATGGCAACCTATTAGCTATACAACCCAAAGCACCTTCCATTAGCTTTGCCAAGAATGGTTCCTGAGTTTGCCTGGCCTGTGAAAATAATGTGGGTGAGACCCAAGTTTGGGGCTGCTAAGACTTTAAGATCAAAAAGAATGGCCTCAAGGCAAGGAAAAGGAGAATGGAGAAAGAAGGTTGCTCTAGTTCCTGCTCTGTGCTGAGAACAAGGAAACCATCATGAGGCGCCACTGGGAGGGTTATGGTCACAACAGATGCCTAAGGAGAGGAGGCTCGGGCCTCGAAACTAATTTTCTCTAGGTCAGATTCAAAACCAAGTCTTTAGGCCTAAAAATGAATACATTAACCTACTCCACATTAAATAATTGGGATTAACACATTTTTTAAATGAATGCAGATTATCTCTAAGAAATAGACTGACTTTTGTCAAAATATGTTTACTATTGAGAATGAAAAGATGTTTTTAAGTAATCTATAGTGGTTTAGTTTTATACTTTCGGTATTACAGCGCGGCAACTCAACATTTGGAGAAAAAGGTACTAAATTATCTTCCAGTAATAACTCCTGCTAAAACGAAAATGTTTGGGTGAGTTCAGAAGCATCTTTTTATGTTGATTGGAAAACTGGTATATTCAAGTTGGGATTCCACCGACTGAGGTAGTTAATTTTCTGTGCCAACCTGTACAATGAACACATGTGGGGTTGATTGAAGGGCAGAGGGATAAATGGCTCTGTGAGCCTCGCCTTTCTAGTTCTCGGGTCTCTTGCTTTCTGATGGTCGGACCAGGGTGCAGTGCCTTAGCAGTTCCCTGCTTCAGCTGGCAAGGCTCACTTCCTGCAAGACATCCCTGAGGAGAAGCCACATGTACCTACCCCGATGCAGCCCTGGGTGCTGTAGTAGCCGTGTGGAGACCCTTTCACTGATTTGGCTTTCCTCCTGCAGTCGGCATCATTGCATGTGTTTTGTGAGATGGAGGAGGACTTTGTGGATGGGTGTCAGACACATGGGTTAATGTTGGACTTGTAGGTTTGGGCAGCACTGGGTAGGGATGTTTTCTTGATGTGCACTTAACCTTTATATAAAACTCTCTTATACATGAGTTTCTGTGGATTTGTTTCTTTAAAGTACCCAGACTAATACACTGATACATGTGTCTTGCTGGCCGCTGGCTAACCTGTAACATTTGTAACCTCTAAGCGCCTGTCCCTGAGTGTGGAGAAAAGCAGAGTGGCTGAGCAAGAGAAATAAAGACTATACACAAGGATGTGAACAGGAGAAAGCTGCAAGGACCTGGAAATGATTCAGGGGGCTAGCAGGTACCTCGGGGGCCTGTGTTGTGTTGACTCTAGTCTCCCCCAAGCTGTGACTCTCTGAAGGTTAACTCCCCAGTAGCTGGGCTTAGCTCAGACGATTGGCTGCATTTTTCATCTCCACATTTGTCACCTTTTAACATTTTAGAACATGTAGAACTACACAAGCTGAATTAGATTAAGAAGGCAGGGATAAATGACCAGTTGTCCTTGGCAAACAATAAAAGCCAAGACAGCAATTGCTTCCAAGAAAAAGATACTTATCCACACAACACTATTTCGGCAGGAAAGAAAAGAGCACATTAAAACGCCAAAGCCAAAGCAGTATTGAACTTGTCCAACCAAATGCGTGGGCTAATCGCTGTGAAAATGAAATTGAAATTCTACACCGCGGTGTAAAATGTATCTAATAGGCTCCTACCCCACAAATAAAACGTTCCTTCTTATGTTCACAATAAAAAAACCCAACAGCAATACTGCCAATCAGCAATTTCAGAACAGCACAGATAGAACTGCCTGACCAATGCAGGCATGCTTCTCTCTTGGGGTGAGGTGGGGGTGGGGTGTCCCAAAGCCCCATCTTCTCTACAGGCCAATGAACCCTTTCAAGACCAAACTGTTTTCTCTTTTGACTTTTTTGTTGAAACCGTTATCAGTAATGGAAGGCACGTTGAGTGAAATAGAAAAAACAATTTTTGGAGAAGTAATTTGGATTTGGATACAATTAGTGGGAGATTATCTATATCTCTCCAAAGATCACTGGTTCTGGAGTTGGTGGGTTAAGGCCCATTTCTTTGGATTTGTGCAATTATATAGACTCCTACCAGATAGTAGCACATACTAAAAGTGGGAGGGTATCTCTTCCCACTAAACCCTATAGGAAGAAAATATGGGTGGGCACTATATGTCCCACAGGTCAGAAAAGGTTAAAGAGAAATACTTAGGTGCTCTCCTCCAGATGTAAAGAGAAATACTTAGGTTCCCTTCTCCAGGTCTCCTTTATCAGTTCTCCAAGGGTGGTGTTCTTGGATTCCTTGGGAATTAAGAATTAGATTTCCCCTCCCCCCACTCCATGGGAATTTCTGTTTTAATTTTCTCAAAACATTAAAAAAATGTTTTAAAAGAAGCAATACCTGTGATTTTTTTTTAGATAATAAGGTGGCCTTAATAGTATCAGGTGTCACAACTGTTCAAGTTAATTTTGTAGTCCTCACACCTCTGACTGGTGTACCTGTGAGCTGACACTCTGGTCCGATAATGTATTCTGCAACTGTACATGTGAATTTGTAAGTTGAACAGTCTCTGTGAGGGCAGTTAAGACACCCAAACTGAAATTGCTAATGTGGGGCAACTCCAGCTGTCGATGATTATGTAGCCATGTCTTGGCCACAGTTTCCAGAACCCTGGCTAAAAATGGAAGCCTTCAGACAGCATGGGAATGAAGTCATAAACTTCACTGATAGGGAAACTTTGAAGAACAGATGTCAAGATGATTTAAGAGAAGCTAGAATTTAACATCTTAAGAAAACTTATGGGGAAGTGAGAGCCATTTGATTTTCGAGAAAAATCCGACAGATGCTAAAGAAGAAGCCATTTGGGTGATTCTTATTAGAGAAAGATCTGCCTGATTCTCTTCCTCCTCACAAGTTGTGGGCCCTGGAGAGACGCTAAGATCGGAAATACGATGGCTTGTCTGCAGGCATTGGGTGACAAAAACAATCTCCGAGTTTGAGCAGCACAGACCTGGACAATTCAGTTTCTCCTTGACACGTGCCAACCTCTGAGTCCATGGTTTATGCCAGTGCCATTCTTCCCAATCGGACATTGGGCCATTTTACTTAGGAGCCTCTCCTTGAATGCATGAAGATCGAAGCCATCAGAACAAGGTGGTTTCCGATCCAGATCTTGCTGCCAATTTTAATATTTGAAATTAAAGGGAGTGTTATTTTAAGGGTTTCTACATTCTCTTCATGCTTAAGGCCTACACATTTGCATGCTGGTTGTCTTAGAGACATATTAAAAATCCACCCTCTCCTACAGCTTGATCCTTTTCAAAGCAGGTTTAGTTGATGGGCTTTTGAAGCCTTTGCTGAAATAGGATTGTATGCCCTGGGACTGGAACATCACTTTTCCTTCCCTATGCTGCCACTTAGATCCTTCCAACCACAGGCAAGTTTTTCTTTTCTGCAATAGGCCAAAGAAATGCTGCTTAGGGATAACATCCCTTCAATGTCTTTATAGATGAGTGGTCTCTGTATGAATTAGCTCACATCAATGGTCTCTGCCTTATACTAATCTTATAAGTTGATGAGTATTCTGCATGTCCAGTGGAGTCAGACTCATAGCTTTGCCCACTTATCCATGAGTCAAAGCATATGCACATAATAAGTGGCTTTCTGTGTATTTCCAGACGCACAGGAATCCATATCCCACACCACCAAAAACAGTATGGAAGACCATCAGCCCCTGTTCCGGGGAGTTCCAGGACTGAGCTAGCAGAAAGACTGAATTACTTACCACCTCTAGAGTGGGTCCCTCCAGGCCAGGGACGAGCTCATGGGCAAGGCTGTGCAAGGAAGCGCTCTGTACCATGCCTGCCCTGCGGATATATAGAGGACTTCAGTCTCCTGCACTGTCAATCTCTCAGTCAGCATGAGCTCAAATATGCACCGACAACAGCAAGAACGATGACGACGACCACAAAACAACCCCCGAGAAGCGAAGGGCCACAGACTACCCTGACAGAGGGACAGCCAACTGGACGTGTGCATTGAGAGATGGACGTCCCGTCTTTATCATGTGTCTATCGCCATCCTGATCTTTTCTTTTCTTCATCTTTTCTCAAAGAGACATTCAATTGAAACCCCTGGGTGGAGTTATGTGGACACAGACTGAGTTCAGGACTGGACCGAAAATGAAGGCAGCTTCTTATTGCATGTGGTGTGTTTTCGTTTGTTTGCCGTTGTTGACATTTTGTTTTCTACCACTACAGATAGGCAGACGGATAAACCCCAGAGCAGGTTACAGGAATCAATGGAGGCAGTCGCTAAACTAATGTGATGCTACACAGACTGCTTTTTCCCCAAGTGCTTCACATCAAACTTTTTAAAGATTGAATTAGGAGAAATCTGGGAATATCTTGGTCAGTCCTAAGCTGTGCCATAAACAGCCCCACTGTTGCCTTATAAGGATGCCCCACACATCTCAGAGGTCTATATCTGTGGTCTACAATAATGACCAAACTCTAATGACACCACTAACTCAAGGACAACCTGGCATGATGGTCAAGTACAGCGAGAACTGAGTACCAGTGACATATCTGTTTCATCCAGTGGTTCAAGGCACAGTAAACATCACTGTTCCGATTGCAGGTCACCAACCTGACATAGACATGGGCCTGCAACCCTATGGTGTCCTTTGAATGAAGGCGATCGATGGAAGCAGTTGCACCCGAGAAGTGGGAATGAATACAGAGTATAAACCCATTACACATTTCCCTATCAGTCTACCAATGCCATTTTACCAGGGCGCTTGTAGGCCATGCCCATGGTCAAGCGACAGCACCTGAGTTCACAGTCAGTATCTACGCTCTACAGACCAAAGCACACCATGGCCTAACCTGTGAACTAGTAAAGAAGGAAAAGGAGAACCGAGTTCAGAAGAATTCAAAGGGGAAACATATCAGTTCTTCTCAGAAGGATCCAGCATGCGTGGGTGATCCCTAAATGACTGATCCTCCAGTTACATTCCACATTGTTTTCTCCGTATGCATGATTTCAAGCTCTCGAATTCATCCCTGTCTGCCTTACCCTCTCTCTTCAACACACACTCAAATAGAAACAGGTGGAGACGGACCACTTCCGACCACTACAGGTTGAAAAGAATAACCTCTGTTGACCATGGATCACAGCTGAAACACTCGTTTATACTTCAAAGGTCACATCAGCCAGACAGATACCAACTCCAGCTCTTCAGAAAATGTTGGACAGAAATACAGAAATGCATTACTTACATGTGTGTGTCTTCTTTGTTACTGAGATACCTGGAAGAGAAGAAATAAGGACAAAGATGAGAAAACAGATGGGGTGTGCTTCTCTGAAAGTACATCACTCACACCCAGGGTTCTCAGGAAAGCATTTCATTCAGATGACGAGACAGAGGCCAAGTTAGTTTGACTCTTGCTCGGCAGTCTCCCTCTGCTCCTTCTGAAAGCAGTAGTGATGACAGCTCGCATCATCTAAAGCTTAAAAAGTTCTGTGGTACAAGGGATCAGTAGAGACAGTCCTTAACCAAAACCCAACCCGTTACGATCAAGTCAATTCCAACTCTCAGCGACCCTGCTGACCGAGTATGACTGCCCTATAAGGTTTTGAAAGCTGTCTCTGAAGCAGATTGCCACGTCTTTCTCCTGCAGAGTTGCTGTTGAGTTCGAACTGCCAAACTTTTGGTTGGCAGCCAAGCGCCAAATTACTGTGCACCAAGGCTCCGTAGGGAGTAATTAAACAAAGGTAAACAGGATCTTTTGCACATTGTGGGGGCATGCAAATCTGCTGCAAAATATCTCTTTGATGTGTTAAAAAAGCCAATCAATCTGTCTTGGAAGAAGTATGACCAGACCATCCCTTGGAAGTGAGAATGCGGAGCCGTAATCTCACACCCTTGGGCTAGGTTATCCAGAGGGACCAGTCCCTGGAGGACATCATGCTTGGTAAAGTATAAGGTCAGCCAAGAAGATAAAGGCCCTTGGCGAGATGAGTGGACACACTGGCTGCAACAAGGGACTCAAATGTAGCAACAATTGTGTAGACGGCGCAGTACTGGTAATGCATCATTCTGTTGTGTATAGGGTCTCGCGGCAGTTACATAATCTCCTGTCAACTTGAGCCAAGGGGTGGAGCCTAGCCTGTCAATTAGATCACAGCCAAAGAGGCCTCTGTGTGGGCATGGCCTTCTCCTGAGGATTCTGGGAACTCCTGTCTTCCTCCCTGGAGCTGGGACACACTCTCTCTGCTTCACCTTCCTGGTCACACGCTACACGGAGCCACACTGATGATGACAGTCGGAACTCTGGATCTGGAGGAGCCACATGGAAACCTGCACCAGGACTGAGATGCTTCTACCGCCACTGGATCCACCACTGGCCAGTGATCTTCCTGCATTTGGCATCATTGCATGTGCTGTGTGAGTCTAAAGAGGAATTTATGGACTAGTATTGGGCATATGGGCTAATATCAGACTTATGGACTTGATCTGGACTGGGCTGGGGCATTTTCTTAATATATAATTGCTCTTTGATTGAAAGCTCTCTCTTACACACACCTGAGTGTCTCTGGATTTGTTTCTCTCATCCGCCCGGCCTCACAGGCTGGGGTCTCTATGAGTTGGAACCAATTCGATCCCATCTATCAACAACAATGAGAACTCGAGAAGAGCACCCCCCACCCTCTTTTTTTAAATTCCACTAGGAGAAGTTTATAAGCAGAGTGGGAGAGAGTTAAGGCACAAGAGAGTGGAGCCAACCTATTCAGACAAGAGCAAGCTGACCAACAGAGCAATTACTTTGCTGTGGGCATTGACCTTGTGGTTGCTGTTTAATGAAATTGTCCGTTCCTGCTCACATGAAATATAACTTTTCAGGATACGGGAAAAATAGCCACAAACAGAGACAATCTGTCCACACTTGTTAAGGACAGAAGGCATGATGGCCTGGTCTCTGGCAATGGTAACCCAAATAAACACAGACCAGGTGAAAATACGAGGGGTTTGTGAATCGGCACCCTTGATGTTTCTAAGGTGGTTTGCAGACAGCAGGTACCAACTGGAACAAAGCAATATTCCAGACAGAACCAAGCACTGTTCAGCACAGAGATAACAGGAAGGCATGCTTCCTGCAAACAGGACCATCTCCATTCCAGACCCCTCTGTGTCATTCTTCTTAGGGACACTTCTTGAAATCAAACAGACTCAAAATCCTGAAACTGCGGAAATCAGCCTGTGACGAACAACTGTGGTAAAACCTTGATATTTCTTCCCCCCACCCCCACCTTAGACATTATGGAAATCAATATTTAGCCCTGCTCTGGAAAGTAAAAGTTGTTGGAAAAGGTGGCACCCACGTCAGACTTACAACTTAGCTATGGGACACGTGGAATAGGGACAAAATCCGGTATGAAGATCCATCAGAAATCAAAAAAAGTCAATGCCAGCTCCTAGAGACCCTGCCCCTGTGAGTGTCCGAGACTGTCCATCTTTATGAGCATGGAAAGCCCCGTCTTTCTCCCTCAGCATGGCTGACACCAGGTCAGCCATGCTGACCTCGTGCATAGAAGCATGCGGTACACATGAAACTAGATCAATATATATTAACCCCAAAGTTGTGCTCCAAGACCAAAATCACATATTTATTCTCCTGCCTAACTTTCCAAAAGACGTACTTAGGGGATGTTGGAAATACATGGCCCAAATTAAATTCATGACTTCCCCTTTCTTTAGGCTTCTGTTGACTTTGTCACTGAAGTTAGAACCGTCTACAAAGATCTTTGGAGGCTATTTCAAATAGGCACTAAAAAAGTGTTGTAGATTTTCTTTTAAAATTACCTTTATCCTGGGAAGGAAACTTCCCCCAAACAGCAACAGTGAAAGAGGTTGAAAATTTGAATACAATTTGCAATTCCAGCGCATGACACTGGCACCGATACATTGATACGTTAGTGCTCTTTCAGCATTATGAGAGCTCTGTGTGTACTTTCCTTAGGAAATAATGCTTCCTGTAAAATCTCGTTGAAGAGAAAGTGCTTATGCCGTCACTCCTGATTATTCAAAACCTCCACACAATTGGATTTAACACAGCTCCAAACAGCCCTATCTATATTTGCTGAGTGTGGACTCTTCTCCCCTGACATCCAAGGCCTGATGAAAATACCATTGCCTGGGCTCTTCTACTTAAATTTATTACACAGCACGAGGCAGTGTTCTCATCGGATATTTTCATGACGGTTACATTGATAATAGAGTTTGAAATCCTTTCCCAGGAAGCTGCCTGATCTTCCAGCGACAGTAACAGGCGTGCAGCTGAAGCTCCTGGCACCTGTCTCTGACCTGGGTGACAGCACAGATGCCGGTTTGCTTTCACTGCCAAGGAATGGTTAAAAGAACGAATGAGGGGCCCAGGAGAGTAAGTCAAAACGTTTTGCTAGGAATCATCCAAACCTTTCTTAAGCAAACGTATCCAAGTTCAAAGCTCCTGTCTCTCCACCTGGCCTCCATCTAGATTGACACACTTCTGACGAGGGTGTTTCTATCGCTCTAGCCCTTCCACAAAGAAGTCTGGGCTCTTCAATTGATACCATGTCAGGACAGCAGTCGGAGCGTCCTCAGGGGACTCAAATCATGTTCCTTTGACACGACCTTTGTGTTTGGGAAACCAAAGGAGCCTGCAAGGCCATGGCTGTGGGGTGGACGTGGAACGAAGGACAGCCTTTGCTACCTTGAAGATGGGTAGCTGCATGGTTGGGATGCAGAACAATTCCTGCACATTTCTCGGCCTTTTCCTCACCACGGCAGCTCCAGGGCCATCGCGAAATCTGGAGAGACCAGTCACTGGAAAAGGACCTCATGCTTAGTCAAGGAGAGGGGGGCCACCAAAAAGAGGCACACCCTTGACAAGAGAGGTTGGCACAGGGGCTGCGACAAGGGGTTCGCACAGACGAACCATCGTGAGGATGGCAGAGTTGGGTCTGTTGTACAAAGGGTCACTAAGAGTCAGATCTGACTCGATGGCATCTAACACCAAGTCCGAAGGTGGTGCAGAGGGCTTAACCCAGCCAGCAGCACCCCGGGGGAAGAAGCCTGCTGATGGACTTGTGTAAAAGTTACCGCCAAGAAAGCCCCGTGGAGTAGTGAAATTCTGCAACGCACAGTGTACTTAGCACACTTCTGTCCATGGCACAAGATGACCAACCCTACGTCAGAGTAACTGACTACCTAGAAATATTTTTTTAAGCCCTAGCCTGATCTCAGCTGGGAAGCAACATCCCGGGCATAGGGCAAGCTTTGCTGAAACACATGCAAATGCAAACACACAGAAACAATGCCCGCACCCCTCCTGTTGTCAGCTCCGGAGGGACCCCTGTCTCAGATGGCTCTGCAGGGTTTTCTTAGTGTTATCTTGTGGACTCAAACCACCAGACCTTTCTCCGCCAGCACAGCTGGGTGCCTTCCAACTGGGAACGTTAGGGTGGTAGTTGAGCATGGTACCGTTGGTGCCACCCAGGCATGTGACTTGTTGCACGTTTTCATTAGATGCCATTGAGCTGATTTAGACACAGAGCATCTCCTTGGGATGGAGAAGAACATCCCATAAATTAAAAGAAAATAATCCCATAGAAATAAAAGGAGGGATCACTAGAACTGATGGTGATTTCACAACTCACTGTAAAGGTGATTTGATCATGGGGGTGGGGGTCAGGCAGAGGGATGCTCTCAGATAGATATGCTGTTGATTGTACAATCCCCCTTGATAAGATTGAACGATTGAACCATGCAATTGCATGATATGTAAATTGCGTGCCAAGAAAACCGCTGACTATCAATAAAGAAACCTAAAAGAAAGAAAGTGCCCATAAACTCTTCTCGGCGGAAGTCTTTCTGGGGGCAGGTCCCCAGGTCTTGCTTCAGGGAGCCTCTCCATATGCTCCAACCACCAACCTTTGGGTCACCAATCAAGCGCCTCACATTGGCACCTGAGTTCCTTCTTGTTAGATTCTATTAGGTTGAACTCCAGGAAGGAGGAGAGCATTCTGTCTGGAAGGCAGGTGCTTCCATCGCTTACTCTTGCCCCCACAGGGCCTTGACTCTCAGTGGACAGGTGTGCCCTGGTTGGCTACGTTAGTTATCGCCTTACCCATAAGCCAGGGCGAGGGGAGGGACAGGTCTTTTCTGCTTTCGTTGCATTAGCTCAGAGGTTCTTGGAATCCCATCTTTCTCACCAAAGAGGTCAACCTCAAGGAGAGGGCCTATGTGAAAGGGGAAGGAAGGGCCTTCAGGCAAAAAGCAAATGGACTATGTGCCACCAGCAAGCAGTAGCTTTAAACTGAAAATTTTGGGAGAACTGGGACTTCTGGAGATAAATGACGGTGAATATTGGGAACTCTAATAGCTCTAATGTTATGCAGGATTAGAAAAGAATAATTGTTTTTTACACAAATCATTTTATTGGGGGCTCTTACAGCTCTTACAACAATCCATACATCAATTGTACCTAGCACATTTGTGCATATGTTGCCATCATCATTTCCAAAACATTTTCTTTCTACTTGAGCCCTCTTTTTTACCCTCCTGCCCTGGTGAACACTTCATAATTTATAAATTATTTTTATTTTCATATTTTACACCTGTCTCCCTTCACCCACTGTTTTGTTATTCACTGTTTTGTTATTGGGGTGTATGTCAGTCACTGCGATCAATTTCCTCTTTCTCCCGCTTCTCCCCCCACATTTTCCCTACGCTCATGGTATCACTACTCCTATTATTGATCCTGAGGGGTTTATCGGTCCTGGATTCTGTGTGTCGAGAGTTCTTATCTGTACCAGGGCACATGCTCTGGTCCAGCCAGATTTGTAAGATAGAACTGGGGTCCTGATAGAGGAGGAAGCATTAAACAAGAGGGATGTTGAGTGTTTTGTTGGTGCTATACTGCACTCTGGCTGTCTTGTCCTTCCTTGTGACCCTTCTGTAAGGGGATGTACAATTGTCTACAGATGGGCTTTGGGTCTCCACTCCGACCCCCTCATTCGCATTGAAATGGTTGCTTGTTTTGTGTCTTCTGATGCCTGATACCTGATCCCTTCGACACCTCGTGATCACACAGGCTGGTGTGCTTCTTCCATGTGGGCTTTGTTGCTCCTGCTAGATGGCCTCTTGTCTACCTTCAAGCCTTTTAGACCCCAGATGCTATAACTTGTAATAGCCAGGCACCATTAGCTTTCTTCACCACATTTGCTTATGCACCCATTTTGTCTTCAGGGATCCTGTCGGGAAGGTGAGCATGACAGAATGCCGGGTTATTAGAACAAAGTGTTCCAGCATTGAGGGAGGATTTGAGTGGAGGCCCAATGTCCCCCCGCCCCCCCCCCCAAATATATATATAGTCTATGTGCTGTCAAAGCGAGCATGAGAATAAATTGTTTAAAGCACTGTTTATGATAACCAGATTTGGAATCCACCTGACCTGAACTTGAGTTCTTAGCTCATCCACTTTTCCGACTCTTGGGTTTAAACATTGTATATGATCATGATATCTCAAATGATCATGATATCTCAAATGCTGTTTTGAAAACGAAAGGGAGATGAGGTTCTGCGAACCGTTTCAATAGCCAGGCCATGTGATAGAAATGTCGATCATTTACTTTGGTAAAGTGGGGGCCGCCGTTGGCTGTTGTTAGGCATGCTGCAGGGGGATCTGATTCACACGAGCAGATGCACAACATGATTCACACGAGCAGATGCACAACAGAACACAGCCCCGCTGCCGCCTCACAGCACGAGCCCATTGAGGCAGCCAGGATAGCAAGAGGCCCTTCCTCTTTGTTGCTGCCCCTCTGCTTCACCAAGCATGATGTCCTTCTCTAGGATCTGGTCTTTCCTGACAACAAGCACAAAGCACGTGAGATGAAATCTCGCCCTCCTGGCCTTGGAGGAACATTTTGGCTGTACTTCTTCCAAGACAGAGGTGTTTGTTCTTTGGACAGTCCATGGCTATCTCAGCCTTCTTCACCAGCACTGTGTTTTAACATCGTGAATTAGAAAATGCTACTCAGAGCTATGCCATGGCTGCTTGAGCTGACCCTGGCTTTACTGGTCTTTTAGCCATTTGTCATCCAGGTGATTCTGACCCAGGGCCACCTCGTGAGAGCAGCACTGGAGGGCATTCAATGACTCAGTTGTCTCAAGTAGATCCCCACACCTTTCTTTCCAGGTGTCTCTGGGTAGACTTTCAGGTAGCAACTGAGCACTTTACCTGTGTGTACTAGTCCTAGAGGAAATCTAGGACTCTTACACCCAGTGCTGGGATCCAGATTTATCCTTATATCTTACGGACAGAAGCATGGATTAGAGAACCAAAGCCCTACAGGCAAATCTCTCTATTCGAGACCTAAAACCCATCCCGTTTCCTCTCTACAGTCAAGGGAAGACACCTGCACTCCTGCTGGGAATGCGTTGCCCAAGTGGGTGCTGAGCCTCCTGGACAAAGGCCTTTGATCACCACCACTAAAGGGTGTCAATCCAAGTGCAGCTGTTGTGCAAGTCTGATTCCCTTCCAAACGACTGGGAAGAACACCAAGATCCCTTCCCAGAGCTCCTTAAACAGGCCTCCGAGCAGGACAAGGCTTTGTCCAGAGTGCAGGACTTCATGGACTCGTGTGGGGGTCACGGGGGCAGAACCCACATTCTAAAATCAAGGCGCACACAGACCTCGAGCCAACAGGGAACTCATTGAATGACTTGAGCTAGTCATTTAACTGTGCTGAGCCTTGGGGTTTTCATCCATAGAGTGAGGGCACTGAACTGCATGATTTCTTAATTTCCCTTCTAGCTCATCGATCAATGGCTCCTTGCCCTGCTGCTCAGCTAACAAACCAAACCTCCTCTTTCTAAGCAACAGGCTGCCAGATCTGTTCCTCACTGTGAAGAATCTAATGTCTCTCACGGTCAACTGCAAGCCTCCAAAACTCTTCATCTTTCTTGCCTTTAAAACCAAAGAAGAAAGAAGGCAGTACCTATACATGGTTATAGAAGTAAAAGATACATACTTCTTTTGTGTGGTCTTTCGTAATTATATAAGCTGGGGAAAAGGGGTACTTTTTAATAAAGTTGCTAGAATCTCTCTTTACATAAATATAAACAGAAGTGCAATTACACACACACACACACACACACACACACACAAATCCTTCTAGATAATGCTTTGGAGTCATTGTAATTTGACCCTCATATGAAGCAGTTTTAAAGTGACAATTAGTAGCCTGGAAACCCGGGTGGGTAGGGGGTGGTGGAAATCCCTACAGATATTCCGGGGCTTCTAGTGCAGCAAAGTGCCTGGCTCTCTTGAGCCAACTACCCATCCAAGTAAAGCAAAGGAAAGGTCATGAACACGTCAGAGACACGTCGCCGCCATGTTACCAGTGAGACGGAGTTCTGGGTTCACAGCTACCACCACACGGAGCACTTCCGGAATATCATCCGATATCTCCAATGACTGTCACGCCTTAGACCTATTAAAACGACCTTCCGTGAAGAGCTTCTTATACTTTCTTGGTCTCTGGGTGATTGTCTGGGTTCAAAGTTTATTTTAACTTCTTCATTACTTTTGGGGTGACATAGAGTCTTTCCCCTTGTCAGACATGCGGGTTGCTGAGCTGGCATTTTCCAGGGGCCCTTTGACTACCTAGACGGCCGTTAGTGCCTCTCTTGTCCTTTTCCGCAAGCAGTTGGGGACCATGACAATGGTGGCTGCCATCCAGTTGATCCCGACTGATCAAGATCCAATAGAAAAGGTCAGAACTGCCCCTGGGGTTTTCTGAGACTGTCACTCTTTACAGAGTAGAAAGCCTGGTGCTTTCGAACTGCTACCTTGCGATTAGCAGTGCAATGCGTGACCACTATGCCACCAGGGCCCCTAACCATCACAATAGAGAGATTTTAAACGTGGACTCTGTATGTGTTGGGTCAAAAGCAAAAGAGAAAATGGCACAAAACCCACCTGAAAAATAACCCTAACCCACTGTCATGAAATCATTTCCAACTCACAGCAGCCCTACATAGGGTTTCTGAAACTGCACCTCTTTACGTGGGGTTGAACCGCCAGCCTTGCAGTCAGCAGTCCTGTGCTTACCTAAAATCAAATGCACGTGGCCCTGGTGCTGAATTCATTCAGTCACCAGCCACTCAGTGGGAGGAAGATGCAATGAATCCTTTTCTTTTAGAAGGTGATAGTGCTTGCAAGTTTCCCACAAGTGGGTGTCGTGGAGGAGGTGGAGAAATGCTGAATGAAGGCTAGGAACGGGTTTCATTTCACCCCGATTATCTACAAAATAGAGACATAGTGACCTTTGTACCGTCTACAGGACATTGAACATACTGTCGTAAGGGATGCTTGGAAAAGAAAGTCATTTATTCTTATTTTTTTAAATGCCATTATCTTTTCAAGTTCCCATGAGGTTTTTGAAACCCCTTGTGTACGTTAGGCACCTTGGTAGGATAGTGGGTTATACATTGACCTGCTAACCACAGAGTCAGGGTTCAAACCCAGCAGTCGCTCTGCAGAAGAAAGACGAGGCTGGCTAGTAGGAATTGAATTAATAGATTTTTTTTTTGGTACAGGTAATCAATAAAACACTCTTATTACTTTTTCTTTTTTTTTTTAAGTCTTTAAGGGGGCTACATCACTAGTCTGCCAATGCCTTGCACATTGATTCCTTATTTAATTTTTGACAGGTCCTACAAAACTAACAGCCTTCAAAAAATTTACTCTCTCTTTTCACCAGGAAGAATGATTACCCTTCCTGAGATGCCCACTCCGCAGACTAGTGGCTTCCTCTCTCTTCGCCTGTTTTCATATCCATCAAAGGAGAGGAGCATTCTCAGCGCTGGGCTTATGGTCAGATTTACACTTGACACACCGCCTCTTTCCTAGGAAAGATGTACTGATGGCAGATGCCTTGCCTCGGATTTACACACAGACAGCTGTCCCTGGACCGGCACAGGCAAACAGGTTAGGGCAGTCTGGGTGAATAGGTGGAGAACCCAGTGGTGTTTGAGCATGCAGGACAGAACCTCTCATATAGAATTAGGAGCCTTCCCTACCTTCATGCTGCATTGTCAGCAATCTCCTGGGCTTCCTCCCTGAACTTCTTTTAGACGCCATCACCGTCAGAGCTAGCAGTTAAAACAGCAATTTATATGCAGCTCATGAACACCAGCTAAGGAAGAAGGCCCAGCCTCTACGACTTTTGTTTTGTTTTACTTTTTAAAATGCTAACAATGGTTTCATAAAGGAAAGTGACCCATTCATGCTGACCCTACGCCCCCGCCTCCCCCGTCCGGAGCCGTCCCACGCGCTTGCTCTTGTCTGCACACAGGCAGGGAGCAGAGCCACGCAGGGGGAACGAGGAACCTAGCGGGAGCAGCAGGGCCTGGCCAAACAAAACGATGTTACAAAAACCACGTCCTTGTCTAGGACAAAAGGACTATTAATGATAATCAGTACACATTACTGAAAGTGCTCCATGTAATCTCTGGACTTTGTCTCAAAAATTATTAATGGACACTAATGCTCAGAGTTCACTGGAAAGAGAAATAAATGATGTGCCAGGGTGGCAGGGACCAAGGACAGCCCACAGAAGGCACCAAGGCATTAGCAGTCTTACGACAATCAAACGTCTTGTAATTGCATAAAAAGCCTTTACCATCATTTAGAAACACTAATTATGGACATAAATAATACTTAAGCATGGGGTTTCCTTTCTGGGAGATTTGAGACTGGGTTACGGTGTTTCAGTAATAATATTTCGGCTCTTTGACCAGTGGATGTACACATTCCATTTGGGGATAAAATAATAATAATAATAATAATAAGCTTATGGGAATGGGAGCGAGAAGATGAATTAAAACAATTTTTTTAGGGAATGTTTAAAAAAACTGTGTGCTTGTGATTGCCCTCCAGCTCTAGGTCAGGTTTCTTGACATTGATGCCCAGAAATATCTTTTAATTTTGGAACGGCAGACCAGAGCCATGCTCGCTTTCAAGTCCTGCCTTTATCTTTCACAAAATGGTCCCAAGGACAAAGCTTCGTTCCAGATCCTCCCGAAAAAGGATACCAAAAAAAGAGAGAGAGAGAGAGAGAGAGAGAGAGAGAGAGAGATCATCAGTCTATCTGAGAAAGAAATCTTAAGGCTAAACCGATGTGGGAAATACCCATCTTCTCCGGTAGAGATGACTTAGTCGCTGCCTAATGAAAAGCTCCCACCCTCGGAGGGTAATTTCTCCTATTATCACTTGCAGATGCCAAATGCATGACTAGTACCAATGGGCTGTCAGAATAATCCGAATCTTTGTTCTTTCACATCGACCGCCTTTTATCGAGTCTCTATACTGGAAACAGAGCGAGGCATTAGAGAGGACTGGTGGATTTACATTTGATCTTGGAGCGCTGGGCAGAGGTGCGGAGTGATAATCCTCACCACCCCCACATTGACCGCCTAGAGTGGACTTGTTTCACCTGCAAAGGGAAGAGTCCAAATCAGGCACAAATCCCAGCAGGGCTCACCCTGCACTTCCAGGGGATGTTTTACTCTGTGTAGCTCCAAAGTCTGCTCACACGGTTTCTCTTTGTCACACAGACAGACAGACAGACAGACAGACAGACAGGCACCCCCTTGTGCTGTCTGTCGGCGATCCACCCAGAAGCTGTCAAACATGTGACTAGAGGTGGGATCCCCCAAATGCAAAGCCACCAGAACCGGTTGGATGAGACCGACTCCATGATTATTGGGGTGCTGGCCCCAAAGCAAGTCAGGCGTTATTATCGATTTGGATGTATGCTGGCCTATGTCTACCTGCCACCGTGCAACGGCCGGCCTGTCTACTGTGGGGCAGCTCTCGGGGTGCTGCGACACTGGGAGCGATGCCGCGATCACCTCAAATCCAGGCAGGGGTCAGTGGAGCTTCTAGACTATGACGGACTTGGAAGGAAGGTCTGGACTTCTCCAGAAAGGTATGCAAACCTGATGCGTTACGGAATACGGTCTGAGATGTTGACGGGTTTACTTTGAACTGCTCCATCAGGAGGGATCCGGTTCTGGACCAGTGCATGGAATTCCAGGAAGTAGAGGGCCAGAGCGGGGTAAGGCCCCTCAGAGAGAGTCACTGGATTCTTTGAAAAACCATGGCCTCCCCATGCTGACGATCATGAAGATGATGAGGGAAGGAACATGTCTTGTTCAGTAGGCTCTGCGGCAGATCTCTGTCTGTCTCCATCAGTACACAACTACTGCCATGGGGTTGATACCAACTTTCAGCAACTTCTAAAACATAGTAGACTCCCCCAGGCTGGCCTCCAAGCTGTAATCTTATGGAAGCAGCCACTACATCTTTCTCCCATGGTGGGACTGGTGAAACTAAGTACCGGTATTTATTATAGAAAACCTAAATAGTACCTCATTCAGTAAGGATCCTGGCTAGCATATCAGGCCAAGACCAGGAAGACAGGAGAAACCTGCCCTTCCCGGTGTTGTTGTGCTGTGCCATCGAATTAATGCCAAGTCAGAGCGACCCTAGCGGCCAGAGTTGAACTGCCCCAGAGGGTTTCTAAGGTGGCCGCTGTTAGAGGAGCCAACTCTCATGTATTTTCCCACAGGGTGACTGGTGGGTGCTTTAGCCACTGTGCAATGTGAAAGCCAAAGTCTGTCCCTAACAGGGTAGCCTAGGCTAGCCATGACAAAGGGGGATGCAATTCATGGGCTCATGCATGTCTCAGGTCATCTGGAAGGGAGGGGGAATCTGCCCACCTGGGAACAGTGGGGATTGGGATCTAATGTCGGAGGAAATGAACTCCTGGTCAGAGCCAGGATGAACGGGAAGAGACCCACCATCTGGTGGAATAACACACACACAAATGGAAAACAACTCCAGCCATTCTCGACGAGCTCAGATAGCAACACTATGTAAAGGATTTCTAGAAATGGCTTGGATGTATAGAGTAGCAACTCTATATCAAAGATTTCTAAAACGGTCAATATTATTATCGTTCTGAGCAAGAAGGATGAAAACACTGTTCACACTTGCACCTTCCTCCTCACCTCTGATGACAGAACTGTAGACAGCTGGTTTAAACTGGCCCTGGTTGGGAGACAGTTTCAGAAAAGAAAGTAGTCATCAGGGTATTTATCTTGCACCCGCAGACATTTATCCAGAATACAGTAGTTATTAGATTAGATGCGTAACCTATTTTTCCATATGCCGGCTAGAGTCAGAACGCTTGAATGCCAGTCCTAACTCTGCCGCCGGCCAGCTGTGAGCACCGGGGTGAGACAGTCTCTCTGCACCTCAGCTGATTCGTCATCACTAAAAGCAGGGAGAGGATCATTTCTGCTTTCATCCCACCACTAGAAACGCAGGCATAGGAAGTACTGTTGGATGCATACCAAGACGTTCCTCCCAGCATTGTATCAGCCAGGCATGAGGGAGAAAACAAACAGCCAAATGTCAGCAGTGGAAGACAAGCTAAGTCAGTTAGGCATGTCTACACAGCAGACGGACTCCCTGGGTGGTGCGGTGTGCTCTTGACTGCTTACGTAAATGTTGGCAGCTTGGTCCGACTCTGCAGTGCTATGGAAGAGGGCCCGACAATTTGCTTCCTTAAAGGTCACAGCCGGGATCCTACTCTGTAACACATGGGGTCACCAGCATGAGGTCAGGACCCGCTTGAGGGCAGCGGGCTTGGTTTACCACCACTGCAGCAGTCACAGTCTTGGAAACTGTAGCATCACCAGGAGTCAGAACTGACCCAATGGCAGTGCACAGGGGCGCATCAATGAGAACATGGAGGCAACGTTACTGCAGGGGAACATATCCAAGTCCCATGAAGAGAAATAAGAAGTTCAAAGCACCCAAACGTAGGATGATCTCACTTCTGTCAAGGTTAAAGGAACCCCAACCTAAAAAAGCCAAACTTCACTGCAACCGAGTCAATGTGGTCTCATAATGGCCCTACAGATCTGCGCCTGTGGGTTTCTGAGACTGCAATTCTTTAAGGGGGTAGAGAAAGCCTGTCGCTGGTAGTTTTGAACTGCTGACCTTGAGGTTAACAGCGCAACTCTCAACCGCTATGCTCCCAGGGCTCCTTCAAAGAACCAAAGCACAGGCTACTACTGTTTCTGCCCAAAGAGAAACAGTAAATAAGCACGTTTTTTCTTTAAGAGACCCGGGGCGTCTACACCAAGTCATGACGATGGTGCTCTGTAGGCGGGACGTTATGGGTGTTTATTTTTCTGTGCACGTAGGGTTGCTATGTGTTGGTATCAACGCGATGGCAGTGAGCTCGGTTTTTCAGAGGTTTAGTTTTCTTTTAGTTTCTAGCTTCTAAGATCGCTGCAATCAAATGTATAAATCCAACTTGGTAAGAAGAACAAAGGAGCTTTAATATTTAAAGTACTGACCGCACAGGGTTCCTGTGAGGATCAGAGGGAATAATCAGTGGAAACATTGGCTTTGTATTAGTTTTATGATCACAAACAGTCTTGTTGTGACCATTAGGAGACCCGGTTTCCTGTAGCCACTTCTCAATGCACTGCACGTCCAGGGGCTCCTCTCTGAAGCCTGAGGGGTAAGTGTGATGGCTAAGCTGGCAGCTGTCAAGAGGGCCCCGTGGGGACGGACAACCTGATAATACTTAGGAAAAGGAACGACACCAGAGACCCAAATGAGACATGGTCTCACTCAGCTCAGTAGCGAGCGTTGTAGAATCCATCCAGAGACCTAGACACTGCTGTTACTCAGGGTTTGCCTCCTGAGAACACAGCTGCCCCTCAGCCATGAAAGAGATGTTGGGTTTTAGGCAGGTGATTGCGGTGTTCATGGCGCCATGGTTAGCACCTATCAGCTCACAAAAGGCTTGTGGAGACCCCTGCAGAGTGGTGCAGCCTGGGAGACTGCTCACAGATCCTTCTCAGCCCCAGGGAGCTTCGGTCTCCAGAGATCTCTCCTTGTCTTGCGAAGAGCATGCATGCTCTCTCTGTGGAGCCAGAGAGGCCTAGGCCGGAGTCCCAGCGTCACCACCGAGTGGGCTCATTTTAGGCCAGGTCCTTAGGCCAGGCCTCACTGTCACTGTCTGTAGGATGGAGGTGAGCAGTCCCTCTCTATGGGGACACTGTCTTCACCCAACGGCACTCACAGTGCAAAGCGGAAAGCCGTCACCTGTCACTGGACTCCACTCCCTCAGCCACTTGTTTCAGTGATTGGAGAAGGAAGGGGGAAATCCCAAATGCTCATCGGGAAGTGAGGTGACGCGAAGCTTCAGAACCAACGACGGGCACATGGTTTGCTGGTTGTCCCTGATCAGGAGAGGCCTGAGGTTGCCGTGGGAAAGGCGAGTTGCGGCTAACCCAACGCTTTGAACCCACCAGCCTCTCCACAGGAGAAGGAGGGGGCAGTCTGTTCCCGTGAAAAGTTTACAGCCAAAAAACCAAATCACGTCTACAGCCCCGAACACTCTAGGAGTTGCTCTAGGAGTTGGAACTGGCTTGACGGCAAAGGGGGGGTCTTTCTGGTCATGATCTGTTTGATTTCACATGGTACCATCGTTGTTGTTGTCTGAAGAAGGGTATAAGACATTCTATGAACTTTAGGTATCTGATCATACTCAGCAATCTTCCAAATGGGGTGTGCTCCTTTCCAGCTGCCTCTCCAACTCCATCTTCCCCCTCTGAGGAGGGTACACAGGTGACCAGTGGGAGACGATATCTCCCAATTCTCCTTGGCGTCGGCTCTTCCCACTAAGCACTGTTCTCCTCAACATGTTGTGAGGAGCGGAGGGGACCTGGGTAACCTCCGTGTCCCCAACAAGGACACTGCTCGCTCTGTGCATCCTCCCTCTTTCTCTTTTCACAGGTTGAGACTTAAATAAGGCCATGACCCAGTTCCAAACCTGGAGCCCTGCACCTGTCGCTGACGGCAAGAACTCAGAGAGGACGCGGCACCATCACCCTGCTCGATCTGAGTGAGAGCCTTTGACGTTTGTCAGTTTTACTTCAGCGCCACGTGAACATGCAGAAAAGGCTGCATCTGACTCAAGAGTCACAGTTCGCCCACCCCTGGACTAGACATCACACCACAGAAGAGAAAACCCCTCTCTCACGCAAGCCCTCATTTTCTTGAGTCCTGCAGCAGCGGGTGCGGGGCCACGTTCCTGCAGCGGAGAGCTGAGAGCCACCAAATGCCAACTCTGAAAGAGGCTGGCGCCACGGCGCCTCCCTCTGAGAGAGCGGTTAGATGACTGGATCCAGGTCTGTCACTGAACGGAAGGGGCCACTGGGTGGTGTCAATGATGAACATGCTCGGCTGCTAATCAATAGGTTGGCGGTTCAAGTCCACGTGGAGTCACCTCAGAAGAAAGGCCGCCTTCAAGAAGAATCAGCTCCCGAAAAGCCTCTGAAGTGGTTCCCCCCCGACGCAAACGGGGCTGCCACACATCGGAAGCAACTCCACGCCAACTGGCTGACCTTTCATTCATGATAATTCTTTTCTCCTGACTGTCTCCTGTAAAGTCATTGCACATCTTCCCCAAATGTCCGCTTCCTGGAGGCAAGAACGTTGTGTGCCTGGCCTCGTTTACCCCCCATAGTTTTTGGAATCCAGTGCCAGGCCCATAGTTGGTTCTCAAGAATATTTTGTTGAAGAATGAGTGAAGTTGGCTCCCATGAGTCATGCCTGATCCTCAACCCCAAGCTTTGTCTCCTAGAAGCGCTCAGAGAACATAAGTGGTAAAGAAATTGGCTTGGTCACCAGCAAAAGGAGCTTTGCTTCGATGAAGAGAAAGTGGGAGAGTCCAGACCGAGAGGGAGCGGGTGAGAGCACACATGGGTCCCAAGACACAAAGGAGGGGCCAGCCAAAGAAGAGACACATAAAAATGGTGCCGTCAGACACTTCTTATAAAAGAAAATCACGAATCCCCAGTGCTGAACAGAGGGCAAGCATGCCTCATCTGTTAAAAAGATCGTTATGGTCTTGTTAATAGATTCCCCAACACAGAAGTTGGAAAGGTTGTAACCCAACTTGTAAGCTAATCTCATATTGGCTCTGGAATAATAGAGAACCCATAGAACCCTACTTCACCGTATGTGATAGGCTCATTCTCTACAAGAAGCAGGGCTTGTGTAGCCTCCTGTGCACGACGGCTCAGGACCAGTTAGCTCTCCCATTTCTGAGATGGACAAAGCTATTTTGCAAACGACATTTTCAGGCTTCAAGCTTCTTTGATAGAACATCATCAGGGTTAACTTGAGTTTAACAATTCCCCTCTTATTTCAAGTGACTTTAAAATGAAAATCAGGATGCCGCTGGATGATCCTTGAACCAAGAGGGAATACTAGTTTTTCAAAATGCTTTTTTAAAAAAGATAACTCTCTTATATTTGGATACCCTGATTTTAAATCTTTGATCCACCATTATTATTATCATTATGGCTATTACTTGGTATATGTGTTTGGGGCTATTAAAAGCTAATAAGGTACCATAACATTTCATCTTGATTCTTTGACCCACGCACAAGCAGGTCTCCCAAAACTAAACTTACTGCCATCAGGTTGATTCTGACTCTCAGTGACCCTCTAGGACAAGGTACAATTGTATCTGTGGTTTCTGAAACTGTAACTCTTTACAGAAGTAGAAAGAGCCTCATCTTGCAGTTGGTGGTTTCGAACTACCGACTTTGTGGTAAGCAGCCCAACATGCAACCCACTCTACTGACACGAAATAACCAGCATAAAAACTTTCAGAGCAGCCTTGAAAGAAAAGCAAGTGAGTGCCACCCACATTTAATTTCAAGAAATGTAAAGGGATAAGATGACATGCTCCCTGGGAACAGCTGGGGGGTTTGAACTCCTGACTTCACCTTTTGCAGCCCAAAGCAAAACCCACGATGCCACCTTGCCTTCCCACTAATTGGAGAGGTAGCATTAATTAATCCCAGAATCTCTATAGTCAGGTATGGAGACACACACACACACACACACACACACACACACAATCTCTCTTAACTACCGTTAACTACTGCAGTAGTTAAGAATTAGGCTAACAGAACAATTGGTGCATTGATCCCACCTCAGGAGGAAGATATGGCATTTGCTTCTATAAATATTGACCGCCTCGGAGACCTCAGAACCAGTTCTATGCGATCCTAAAGGATCACTGGGAATCCAAATGGTCTCCATGGTAGTAGGCTTTGATAGACTCCCAGGAAGCTTGCAACAACTTGAACAGCTCCTCACTGGATGAAGGATAATCTGATCTTGTTACTCCATCAAGCATGACAACGCACATCGATCGTTGGCATCTATATTGTTGCGGTGCGTGGTTGAGTTGGTAAGACAGAGTGGAACGGCCCAGTTTTACCCCCAATTCATTTCATAATGATTTGTTTCCTCCCTGTTTGGTTGTACATAGGATCACAATGACGTGGCGCAGAATCGATAGGACCTAATAACAAGACCTCGTTGAACTGTTGAAAAGTATGGCGATCACGTCAAGGACTAAGGTGTGCGTGACCCAAGCTATGGTATTTTCAATCGCCTCGTATCCGTGTGAAAGTTGGACGTCGAATAAGGAAGCCCAAAGAAGATTCGATGCATTTCCATGTGGTGCTGGCGAAGAGTAGTGGCAGCATCATGGCCTGGCAAAAGAGCAGTCACTCTGCCTTAGAAGAAGAACACCCGGGTGCTCCTGCGAGGCAAGGGTGGTGCGATTGCCTCTCGGGTGCTTCTGGCATGTCGTCAGGAGAAACGAATCCCTGGAGGGCAACATCACACTTGGGGCAGTGGAGGGGCAGGGAAAACAGGAAGCCCCTCAATGTGATGGATGGACACAGGGGCTGCGACAAGGGGCTCAGGCACGGGAACAATTGTGAGGAGGGTGCAGGACCACACAGTGTTCTGTTCGAAGGACAGTTATGGGCTGGAACGGACTGGATGGCACTTAACAGCAACAGTTACATGATGAGGATGTTGTAGGGGCTGTCGAGCGGCCGGCAACTCAGAGCAACACAGAAGAATTGCCCCTCGGGCGTCCTTGGCCTTGATTGTTACAGGAACAGATTCCTGGCCTTTCTTCCACAGGACCTCTGAGTGGGTTCCACTAAGCCTTTAGTTTGTAGCTGGGCACCACCAGGGATCCTTAGAGGGAAGGGACACTAACTAGCCTAGTACTCTCTATTCACGCGAACGAAACCGGTACCTCCACTTCAGGGGTAGCAGAACAAGAAGACAAGCCATCACTCCTGATTCTGATGCTGGTCAAAGGTCAGATGGTGTTCAAAGGTCAGGTCTTGGCACCCAGGCTACTCGACACCCTCCTGATGGTTAGTCTTTACTCCCGACAGTTGTCCCCCTTGTCTCTGACGGAGGATGCTCTAACCATCAGAAGGGAAGGTGGACGGACGAAGAAAGTAAACTTCCAGGATGGGAGTTCCAGCGAGTGAAGGTGCGCTGCCACTTCTCAGAGGGAGTGGCTCTCAGTCAGGAACATACACTGCAGAGTGAATCCTCCTTAGACACCAGGTCACGTGCAAAGGGCCCTGCCTGTACACACCATCCTCAGATCGACACCAAGCTGCAAAGCATCCCTCCATCATGGAGAAGCTGACAGAAGTCTTCTTCTTGTTAGATATGCCGCCGAGACTCGGAGCAAGCCCTCCTCTGTACACAGTTTTAATGACGGTCACATACTGTCACAGCTGGCACCAACCACATTTCCTTGCAATGACATCCACGGTCCCAAGTCTCCTTCATCTGCAGGCGCTGCCCTATCAGCTTGCTAATGGGGACAATTCATTTAGGCTTCGCTTCAAGTACAGCTAAGACGTGCAGTAAAATGTCTGGGATCCAGGGGGGAATCAGTCCTCCCAGAAGACCCCTCCCGCCATTTGATTCATTGATGTGAGCCCCACATTCTTTCACTTAGGCGGACTGATAGGAAGAAGGAGGGTGGGGTAGGCGAGAGGAAAGGACATCCCACAAAAATTAAGTTAACTATTAGCCAAACCCCCTCAAGCTCTGGCTTGGATTATATAATAACTTCGTATTCCGAGGAGGTGGGAGAAAACGGTGGCAGTCTGCACCCGTAAAATGTATAGCCTCAGAAGTGTGCCACGGGGGTTCGGAGTGTGACTCACAGCTAGTGACACTGTTAGAGGAGGTGACGCTCAAAAGACTCTCTAAAATGGTTTGTTCAGTGTGTTAGCAGAAATCTATGACTTTTCAAATAAGAGTTTCCCCATTATTATGACAACAACAAATAAATATATATATATATATTTGTAGCCCAGCTTGCACGGGTCCAGATGCCCACGAGGCTAAACCTCCCATGCTCACTGACTTTGTGAGCCTTCTACTGGGCCCCAGTCAGAGCTGTCATGAGTACCCAATTACAGCGGGGCTCCCAGTCACGTGGGTGTGTCTGCATTTGCTGTCTGCACAGGCTGCTGGGTTTTTAAAAATAGCTCTATTGGCATATGCTTCACATATCATGCAATTTAGT
>NW_022103905.1:19010995-19013621 GCF_000313985.2 Echinops telfairi
TGTCACATCTCTGTACTCTGGTCAGAGAGCATCCACCAGAGGATTGATCCATGCGAGGGCCCTGTACATGGATTGGGGGCTTCCACAGTCATCCATAGCCTTCTGCAAACTGAGTGCTCACAATTTAAGTTCTGATACCATTCCCTCCTTCGGATTTGGGTCTTATTATTTAAACCCTTGAGTCATGGAGGCTGGCGTGCTCCTTCCATGTGGACTTAGTTGATGCCTCACTTACATAGTCGCTTGTTTGAAGACAAGCCATTAAGATCCCAGGTGTTACTCTTTCTGATAGGCAGGCACCATCTAGTTTTTTTCACCACACTTTGCTATAGCACCCATATCTTCAGTGATCTCTTCAGGAGGGTGAGCATGGAGCAGGGCCATTTCATAAGAACAACTTGTTCTTAGACTGGGGCTAGAATTAAATTTGACAGACTGCTTTTTTTCATTTTGATGCTGGTGTTTTTATAGTTATTGCTTGTGTCAAATTTTCCTTGTGCTTTAGCTACAATATTGTGGCCATTAGTATTTGTGACCCTCTTGCAATATAGTTCTTTTGAGACTGAAGGAGTAATTAAAGGAAAAGGAAAAGAAGAGGAAAGATCTAAACGGTCTTCAACTCAGTTGCTAATAACGGAACCAATAATGTGATTCAGTCTCAAATGATTTTACAGAACATTGCTCTTAGTGGCCGTATATTCTAAGAAATATTACAATTGAACAATGTACAATCGTATCACATACTATTCTATAATTAAAACTAGTAATAACTATTACTCAGGTGTTTGTAATATCCACTGGGGGAAATTGGCAGCATGAACTATATGCCACCCACCTCAGAGACACCCCTGAGCCCTCGCAGCTCCATGGAGCAGCTCTACTCTGTCCTACTCTGTCCTACGGAGCTGGGACGGAATCACAGCCATGGCACCGCAAGGAGCTAAGGGACAGGAGGCCACCTTTCCTGGGACGTAGAATAATTTCAATGCCTCTTTCGCTTTTCTTTCCCCCTCTCTCCGTGCAGCCCAACCCCACAGATGCCGCTGATGGTCCATGCAGCTCAGACCCCCTGTCTATTTGACTTCTGTGAGGGACTTCTGCTCACATTGCAGTGTACGCTGCCTCGTCAAAGGCTCGCTGTACATGACCCCTGCTTGCTGCCTGTGACCCAGTCACCGGATAGAACATCTGCAGAGCCGAAATTCTAGTAGCAGCCCCTGGGACCATTAATGTCTTAAACCATTGTTCCCAAAGGACTAAATGCATGGCTGCTGCTGCAGAAGAAAATGCGGAGGTGAAGCAAGAGCAAAGGTAAAAGACCGGGTTTTCCTAAAATGGATACAGCCTCGGAGGCATTTACAGTCCCGAAGGACACAGTGGTGATTCTTCTGATCTGTTTCCAGATCAACTGAATGAGTGTGAGAGGGGCCTGCTCATTAAGCTGATATGATAGATAAATATGATCAGCGTTTTGGGTGGGCGATTAACACAGGGAAGTCTAAAGGAGTTTGAAGGGGAGCAAAAATGGAGGTGGCATGGCTTCTTTTGAAGGAGGCTTGTATGTGGGCTCTTTACTTGCCTGGTTGATCCAGTAAATCTGGAGTGAGGGACACCCCCCACCCCCAGCCCATCCACGCACACCCCTCCCCTGGTTTTTCAGCTTTAAAAGCAGTTCCAATTGGTATTTTTAGGGATCTGAGTAATAGCTACACTGAAAATTTTACCTCTACGTAAGACTGACTTCCTTAACAGATACCTAAATGCCAAGTTAGATAGAACAAACGGCATTTAACAAAAAACCACAGAAATACCATCATACTAGCTTTTCAGAAAGTCTAGTTTAGATGTTATTTGGGCCCCAGAGCAACCCAAATGAAATGTCCCTTCCGTCTCATCTCCCAAGGCCAGTGCGTAGAGCCCGTAGCCCAAATAGGCCTTTTCTTGGCACGTTGGTGATGCAATGGTGAAGCGCTCGGCCGCCAAACCAGACTGGCAGTTGCAAGCCTCCCATTCCTTTGCTCAGGCAAGACCGGGCCACCTGACAGCCTAGGACACACTATGGGCAGTTCCACTCTGTCACATGGGGTCAGTCGGAGCAGACATCAACTGAGAACCCAGAGCGGAACAAGGGCCCTTCCAAAGCTGACGCTGAAAGCACACAATGACCAGCTGTTCTCAGTGCCTTAAACCTGCAGACTCTTCCCCCCTTGCCACTTCTTTCCACAAAAGTCGGCCTGCTCAGGTGGCCTTTCTGCGCTCAAACTTAGGACGCCTCAGCGTGGCACGCACATGCGCAGGCGGCCTGCCGCTCTGGCTACAAAGGTGGCCTGGGTGTTAAGGAGATCCGGCCTGTTGCTCCCAGGGTGACCCTGAAGAGAAAATCCATGTCTAATTTTTACATTTTCCTCGAATTTCACGTTATTTTTGTTATTTCCAAACACAGGGCTTTATAATACATTTATAGGGTGCCTGGGGGGGTATCCATTCATATTCTATGGGATCTCATTCAGGGCTCCTCGGGGAGAGAAAGGCAGGCGTGTGCTCCCCCATCACTCAACAATGCCGTCGCGGGTGACATTCCACCATCCTAACAACAGACGCGGTTCCAGTGGGGATTCCACACACA
>NW_022103905.1:19015316-19016679 GCF_000313985.2 Echinops telfairi
AAATTTTTTAAATGAGCACCTTCCTGAAAGTTTAATTTTAAAAAGGATTCATTTTTATCATCAAAATGCCCCCCTTGAAAGTGTTAATCAATATTTAATTCCTCTCACAGCATACACTTCCACTAACACCAATCACTATCATGAATGATAAGGCCCAATTACTTAATTGGCTAAAAAGGTTTTTCTGTTGTTGCTGTTGCTTTCAAATGTCTACTTCTTGGTTTACCTATGACGTTACTTTGTCTATGTTTGTGGCTTTCACATTTCTTTTTGTTAACGGCCTGTTCATAATCTTTACCCATTTGATGTCATAGGGTTGGCTCTTATGAAAGTGTAAGCCACTGGGGCTCCTAGTTGCCCTCTGGTAGGCCTGGAATCATGAGTTGGACCTCAAAGATCACACTGGAAGGGGATTTTCCTCTGGTGCTGTGCTGGAAGTCCCCACTCTGAGGCCAGAAGTAGCTCAGCTTCTTTGAAAGAAAGCCCTTCCCTTGCACGGCCCCCTTGCTTGGAATGGACCCTTCTTCCTGCTGTTTCAGTCAACCTATCTGTGACAGTGCAGCGGAATAGTCCAATATGTCCTCTCGACCTCTATCCATAAACAGCCGTTCTCACAATGAGATGTTCTGAGTTTAGAGCCTTGCTATTTTCAACAAAGAATTAATTGCAAAGTAATTAAGTTTAGAGCAGGGGAATAGATGGACCCTGTCTATCCTAAAGGAGCAGTGTGGATGGTGGCAGAATGAAAGCCTGGAGATGCTGTTTTAGACACACACACACACACACACACACACACACACACACACACACGATCTCTCTTGTAGAGCACACAAAGAAACCTCCCCTCACTTACATTGACAAGATAAATTTAAGCTGCTTAAAGAAGCACTTAATTTTGTTCTTGGTAAGTGGCAGGGTTAAAGGCTTTACCCTCATCATCCATGCAAGTGATGTAAGGCTTTCACCTTGGAAAGTTTGTTGAGGGCCTCCATCCCTCGACAAAAACATCATACACTGGCCTGCAGAGACACTCATCCGAAAGCCAGCGCATCCTCCCCTACAGTCCCGCTTGGACCCACGTTCCCAATAAACAGAGAAACTTCCGTTTCCCCTGAGAGGGAAACGAGGGCTTTCTGGAAGCACCAAATTTGCAACTAATCAATGGTGGCCATTGGGGGGTGGGATTAAATGGGGACAGCCAGGAGCAGGCTTTACCAGCTTGACAGGGAGGCTTAATCTGCTTAATGGTGATTAGGCTGGTGCCTCCCAAACATTGTCTCCAGTTGCTTCAGGGACCAGGAGGGGCCAGCTCACAGCACACATCCTTTCCCAAGGACCGGAATGAAGAAGATGCCTGCGCGCG
>NW_022103905.1:19018474-19059035 GCF_000313985.2 Echinops telfairi
GGTGGGTACAAGATGAACACTGGTGTGAGTTTCCCCTGACATTTCTGTGGATGGGAGTTTGGGTTTAAAATGTTTCCACTCATAGCTTACGTTATCAAGTTGTCTAATAGGACCACAAGTATGTGTGTAATGATGGCCTTGTGATTTCGGAACAGCTCCTTAACTGCAGCGTGATTTAATCAAAGGACTCAACCATTATATGGGGCAAAAGGCCATGAATTGAATAAACTTAGAAATGTAGAGCCGTCTTTACCATGTAATTATTCTGGAGGAGACAAGGGCATTTTATAAAACAGAAGGGGGTGGTGGCAGTGTCTGATTTCTCTGGTGAGTGACTAAACCCTTAAAAACAAGCTTCTGGAGTTATTAGGGTTAGAGACCCACCCCCATTCTCTTTACAACCACAATCAAATGATCTGCCTTTTTTTGGTTTTTGAAGTGTATGTTCTATTCTATAGACTGTAAGAATTAGGAAAAAGGGGAGATAATTTCTCTAAAGGGAAGCATTATCTATTTGCTTAATGACCCTACAAGGAGCTAATAAGTATCATCCCTCTTAGAAATAATAATACTTTGCTTTTATATAGAAGCTTTCTCCAAGGAGCTCACAGTCTAATATACTATAGATACTATCTAATTAATCTTCCTTGGGCTCCCAGGTGGAAGGGAGGTAGCCGGTATTATGAACATTCATCAGCACCATCAACATGTCTCAGATGAGGAGATGGAGCTAGAGAAAGAGTGGGAAGACGGGCATCTGACTAAGTGTTCAGGCTAGGTCTGCAGGACCTCATGTGCTCCGGGGTGGTGCAATGGTTGACATGGTTGGCTGCTAACTAGAAGCTTGGCCCTTGCAGCTCTCACTCAGGGGTGGCTTGGACGGAGGGTCTGCTGATCTGCTTGCCCCACAGCAGTCCCTGGAACCCCGTGGCACAGAATCCTGCTATGACACACGTGGGCCACCATGGTTCTGAATCAGCTGTACGGAAGCTGGCACGACGTGGCATGCATGACTTCAAACAGCCCGTCAACACAACAGAGAGAAGGATCCGTCAGGCTGCAAAGACGTGCTAGCTCAGTGGTCTGACAGGATGGTTTGCCTTTTGCTCCAGGTATGGGCCTGTAGCAGGTGCCTTCCTGGAAGTGCCCGTGGAAGGCCATGACTTGTGGCCTGGCAGGCTGCTTAGACAGCAAAGTTGCACAGCACAAGGGGCCTGGAATAATTGACTTTTGCCCTGTGCCGTTGACACAGAGCCCTCAAACCATCGCACAGCGGCCAGGTGACTGGCTGCGGTTGTGCTTCTGACTGTCCTTATGCACTTCAATTAGTTCACCAAGGCTGAGTGACCTTTGCCCTCCTCACGCGAGATTGGTGTGCTTGATTCTTCTTCATTTTTAAAAAAGTTTTATTGGCACATAATTTACATATCATACAATTCAGCAGTCCAATTGTCCAATCATATCCAGGAGAATTGTACAATCACCGCCACATCAATTCTTCTTATTCTCATTTTGGTAGTGTGGTGAGAATGAAGCACAGACAATCTGGTTTGGCAGCTCTGAGACCTTGGATGGTGCAAATAGGCATGCTCTTGCCAACTAGTTGAAACGTGACTGGTTCAAACCCACCCACGGGTATCTTGGAAGACCAGCCTAATGATCTCTTTTTAACAGGGCACAAAATTGAAAACCCTATGGGCTGGTGCTGCCCTACTGTGCACACTTGGGTCACCCAGCGTCCGAATGGACTTCGTGGCAACCATCCCGACGACTGCCATGAACCAACAGCAGCCACGCACACTACAAATCTACAACTCCTGTACCGAGAGGGGACCTCGGCTGCCCAGTCCTGCGACGTGTGGCCCTGCTGCTTTTCAGGAGGTTCCATGTGATTTTAAAACATTCCATGGGCAGAGGCCCACCTTGCCCTCCATCCCTGTTAGCTACTGCCCTCTCTGGAGACCAAAGTCTACGCTGGCTTCCTGATCAATAAGTGATGAACAGGAGGGGGATGTGCTGCTGCAAAGCTGTAAAATAACAGCCCAGCAGCACTTCCTAAACTTCAGACTCTTAGTGTCAAGCTCTCGGGGGAGTTAGGGCTCAGCTAAAATTGCTTCCCCCAAAGGAAAAAAAAAACCCCAAAACCCCAGGAGAAAACTCAGACAAATTAATAAACCAGTTGTGTCTGATGTGACCTACCTTTTTTGACCCATTGTGATAATAAATCGTTTCTGATTCCTACTTAGCAAGCTTAGGAGCTGTGACTGTTTGTTTTTTCTTTAAGGGAATAATGCCGCCTGTTTAGCAAATGCCAGTCTAGAACCTGCTGTGTTGGAAGATACCACGTGGCTCAACCCTGGAGAGGACAGCCAGGTGGGATGGCCTTCAGCTTGCTCTTGGAGTGTGGGTGGTCTGTTTGTGTTTGGGCCATCTACTGAAGTTACTCAGGATGGCAGACCAGCTCACCGCTGGATGGTGCAAAGCAAAGACTGCTCACCGGCAACCTTAACCTTGCCCTTAGCTCTTCTTGTCAAACCAAAACACTCACTGCCATCCTGCCTCACAGCCACCCTATAGGGCAGGGTAGAACTGCACCTGTGAGTTTCTGAGACTAACTGTTCATGGGAGTAGCCATCCCTGCCTTTCCTACAAGCAAGAAAATGTTCCCAAAGCATCCATGATCCTCTGTTAGTTGAAAACACTCAGTTGGACCCTAAAACCACCCCTAGCCTCACATTCACCACCAATCTCCTGGGCTGCTCCACTTCCCCTGTGTTTCTTCTCTCCTTCCATCACGTTTCTGCCTGGGCCCTGTTCTTAGCCTTTACACTGGCCATTGCCCTGGCCTGGACAATTGCCCACCGACCATGGACGATTTCCTGTCTCCTTTTTATACTGGGTGCCCACAATAATGCCCCAATCACCTCAGCAAACCTCTAGGATTTACATAGAGTGACTAATTGCATACATACTTGATTTCATGTTTATCACCTATTTGCATACATGTTTATGGATGTTTACTTTGCTTGCTCTTTGGAAGCAAACTTGTGCCACTTGGCCAGGGCCTTACCATTCAGGGTTCTGGAGGGGAGTGAGCCTTCCTAACAGGTCCTTCCCACTAGAACTGCTCCCGGTGCCTAGTTCAGCACTCTGGCCCCAGAAGAAACCCTATGGGTTGTTTATGTTGACTGCCCCCAGCCACTCCTGGGGAGAAAGGTGAGGCTTCTCCCCTCAGGAAGACTTAGAGTCTCAGAAATCCACAGGGGCAGTTCGACACTGTCCTAGAGTGTGGCTATGAATCAGAATTGACTCAATGGCAGTGAGTTTTGGTCTAAGTGGGACAGACACCACCCCCCCTACATACACGTGCCATAATGTCACCAAGGTCACATCTAACTGGCACTTGATTGTGGCTTAGCACTGGCAGACGAGCATCTTTGGCTCTGATGCCTGTGTGTGTCCCAAGGTGGGTGGGAGAAACATTTGGAAAACCGCTTCTACTGTATGAAGAGTGATGAAGGAATTTCCCATACGATTTGCACACACACTCGTTGGCTTTATCTCCCCAGACTCTCCATAGAAATGCAGACATCCCCCCTTCCTCCCAGCCCGTTCAGCCTCCTGTTCCCAGGGCATGAGAGCAAAGCAGGGTCGGCTCTGTCGGTTTGGTATTAAAGTTAGAATTATTTATATCTCGGAGCTCAGTCTTGTTTATGCAGTAGAATTCGGAGAAGGAAGGAATCAGGAGCTCTGTCTCCTAATAGGGCATCCAGGGGTCAGGCTGCAAACAAGGACTGGTGAAAGGTACAATCCCGTGCTCTTCAGTGGAGTAGACGCCGTGCCTCCAACACCACTGACCACGCAGACACAGACCGTGGTGCCACTGGCTGTGCAGGGTATGTGGGCAGAGATGAGATCACCCCAGGGAAGTTCCTGATGGGGGCAGAGTAAAGAACCTCCAAGAATCCCTCCCACCAGGCCTTCTCCCCACAAAACGTGCTTCTGAAAGATCAACGGGGGGATTCTCCAGTCTCATAGCCCCTAGGATCCCCTCCCCAAGCTTGACAAATGATATAAACTCATCTATGGGCTCACTAACTGCATGTTTGTTTTTATCAGTTGTAATATTAATCATGGCTATCATTTATTATTAATACCAGAATGGGAGTTGGCTAAATGGTTGTTACTTCTGTGTTACTACAATGCAGGAACTATGCCACCGGCATTTCCAATACCAGCAGGGCCACCCATGGTGGCCAGATTTCAGTGGAGCTCCCAGACCAAGACAGACTAGGAAGAAAGGCCCAGTGATCTTCAAAAATCCCATGAAAACTCCATGGAAGAGAGCAGAACACTGGCTCTGATGTGCTTTGGACCCAAGGCCGCCATCGCTGGAAGAAGATAGCAGGCTTGGTGACGCAGAGGGCCAGCAGGGGAGCCTCAGTGAGATGGACGGGCACAGTAGTCACAAGAGGGCACTCAGATGCACCAGCCATGGTGCTGCTGCTGCAGGACTGGGTCATCGATCATTCTGTTGTTTCCATAAGGTTGCCGTGAGTCAGAGTTGGCTCAATGGCAGTTATCTGTCTGTCTCCCACTGATTGAGTTTCTGCTAGGTGCCAGACATTTTATCTACAGATCTCATTTAATTCTACAACCACACATGAGGGGTTACTACTATTCTCATGTTCTTACGCAAGATATTCAGACAGCCAAAGAAATGTGCTAAAATCCCTCTGCTGTAAGGAAACCGACTAGGCACGCAGAGCCAGGCGCATTTCAGCCCCACCTTCATCCCTCTGCCCCAGACCACACTGTTCATGCACTGCACTGGAGGCAATGATCATTTTTAGGGGCTGGCAGCCAATGGGTTGGGTGGGGAGGGGATAAGTTGCTTAAAAATCAAAACGCCAACACAAAACACCCCCAACTCGCCGACTTATAGTGATCGTAAATGTTTAAACTACCAGCTAAATGTTACATGTTTGGTTGCCAGGGAATTTAAAAATGGTACTATCTTTGCCTTAGGAACATATTAAGACTGATGGTCTCTTGGCTGGAGATCAGGTTCCAATCCAGGCTCTGCCACTTTGGACATAGTCGCCTCTTGCACCACACTTGGATTTGGGGTGATGGATTCTTTGTGGTGTTAGGATTAGCCATGTCAAAAGACAAGACAGACAGCTCTCCCACTGTCAGTATTCAAGCAGATAATAGGTGTGGCAGTTACATAATCTCCTGTCAACTGGTGAAGGGGTGGAGTCTAGCCTGTCAATCAGGCCATAGCCACTGAGGCCTTTGTGTGGGCATGGACTTTTCTTGAGGAGTCTGGGAGCTCTTGTATTCTTCCCTGGAGGTGAGAGACTCTCTGGTTCCCCTTCCTGCTGACAAGCCACATGGAGCTCCACTGATGCAGCCAGAGCCCTGGAACTGGAGGAGCCACGTGGAGATGAACGCCAGCACTCAGCACCACTGGATCCACAAGATTTTCCACCCACTGGCCTGTGATCTTCCTGCATTCATCATCATTGCATGACTGCGTGAGTCTAAAGAAGAATGCATGGACTAGTATTGACATATGGGCTGATATCGGGCTTATGCACTTGATCGGCACTAGGCTTGAATGTTTTCTTAATGTCCAATTGCTCTTTGATATAAAGTTCCCTCTAACTCATACGAATGTCTCTGGATTTGTTTCACTAGTCTACCAGGACTAACACAATAGGTTAATTTTCCTCTAGGATATGTTGTAGGAAACTGCTGCAGGACTGAGGCCTGGACAAGGGGATAGCCAAGCCTCTGTCAAGGCAAGACTCCCACAGGATTGGGAGTTGGCTGTAAATGGGCTGGGGGTGCTTTCACTTGGGAATTGACGATAAATGGGCTGGATGTCCTTGACCGGCATTTTCCTGATTGAAATCCATTTCTACCCTCGAGGAGTGCGAAGACCCGGATGGACCTTCTGCAGGACATCGGGGCTGAATTTTCTAAGAGCACAGCACCAAAGCCAGAGAAGGTACAGGAGGCCCCTCATGGAGAACCTCAGGCAGAGTGCCTCCCCTCAGTGGTCCAGGGACACACACTGAGCCAGGATCTATCAACCTTCGAACAGAAAGGAGTCTCAGAGAGGTCTATCCAACTCCCGTGCACAGCGAGAGGAAGGGTCTGTGGCAAGGAGGAAGGGCGTTCCTTGCTGGGTTGAGGCCATACTGACCATACAACCACAGAGCTCCCTTCCTTCCACCTTGCCAGCGATTTCCCAGCTTCCCTCCTCCCCTGCAGACTCATTTGGGCAAATGTGTCCCAGAGCAGGTTTTCTGCCCTTTCAGGCCTGAGGAGGATGGTCCTGTCCAGGCCTGTGGTCCCAGCCCAGGCTCTCAGCTCTCAAGAACACGCATAGCTCTTATTTCACCTGGAACTAAAGTCCTTCATGTATATTCCTCAACCCTCTTCACGTGGCACAGTTGTGTAGGCCCTGGACAACAATATTTCTTCCTTCACTGCTGACTCTCGCCCTCCCCGCAAGGAGTTGGCAGCGTAGCGCAGGAAATCAATTCATATGTATTACATGAATGAATGTATAATGAACAATGTCAAAAAGTTGCTTACAATACTCAAGAAAACAGGCAGCGGTCAATTAGAAGTCAATTGTACTATCCCCCAACCCCCAACCCATGTGTGGAGAGCAGAATTCCAACTCATTGCGACTTATAAAACAGAGCAGAACTGCCCTACAGGGGTTTCAAGGTGCAGTCCTCCTCCCTGGGAGGGGTTGGCGGGTTAATCGTGATGACATTTTGGTTGATAGTCTAGTACTTAACTTGGCTCCTTTTATTGCGATCAGCTGACTCCTCCCCTTGGCCATGCCCTACCTTTGAGGACCACACACACCAGGACACAGGAAGCAGAGAGAGGAGCTCTTCTACGATGGAAGAGGAGGCTAAGGGGAACGTTGACTATGGTGTAAGGAAACCACTCTACCTCACAGTGATCCTGTAGAGGATTTGCAGCTTTACTGGAGACGACACCTTCATCTTTCCTCCTTGCATGAGTGGACTTGTACGACTGGCTGGGCAGGTGGCAGCCCAACAGCCCAGAGCCACCACTGCCATTGAGTCGGCTTCACCTGTGTCACAGTAAAATTGTCTTCCACGGGGTTCTCAATGGGCTGACTGTTTAGACTCTCTCCTGACATTAACTGTCTACACCACGCAGGAACTATCATATCACCCCTAATCATAGCTAATTGATTCTATTCCCATCCACCTCTTGTTCTGTTGCCTTTCTTTCTTTTCCTTTCCCACTGAGCTGTGCCTACCCTGGCTCTGATACCCTCTAGCTGACAGGCCAGAGGGAGAGGATCGTTTCATTTAGGACAATTCGTTTAACATCTAATTTGTCTTCGAGACTTTTCAAAAGTCTCCAATAATATACCATGACTGAGTGGAAAAATCCAAAACTTATAACCCCGTTACGGAAACAAATGACATGATGAAGCCATCCAATTCCTGAGCCTTCCCATGCCCACATTCACAACGCTTCGAATTACTATGGCGGTTGTTGGAATTATCTATGTCTTATACCAGCAGCACAGTACAACAAAGGTTCATGAGATGCAATCATATTTTGATTGTTCTTTTGGAAATTGAAGTGTCTATGTATTTTTTCTTCAGTGACTATTGGAAGTAATGTGTGTTATCTTTGAAAGAGTGGCTGATATTTTCAAATGGAAGCTTTACCCTAAATAGGACATGCTGAAAATATCACTGTGTTGATTTATGGATGAATTCCAGGACATACACACCAGTGATTCCCAAGATGTTTGGATTGAAAATGATTGTCTAGCATTTTTAACAAAACAAAACAACCTGACATACTACATGTAAACATATGTTTTTTTCCTTTAAAAATACATGTGTGTGTCCCTATATACACAAATATATGTATTGACTTACTTTATTTATTCTTTCAAAATTGGAGCCCTGATGGGGTGGTGGATTATCCATTGAGGTGCTAAGTACAAAGTCAGGAGTTCAAAGTCACCAGCCACCCTACAGAAGAAAGATGAGGCTTTCTGGCCGGGCAAAGATTTACTGCCTTGGAAACCCACAGGGGCAGTTCTACCCTGTCCTATAGGGTCAGAGAGTTTTATGTATTTTAGAAGGCTCAAGGAAACCTTCCATCATTCTTGCATTCAGTTTTCTCAGACACGTTATGAAGCCCGTGTGTGTGTGTGTGTGTGTGTGTGTGTGTGTGTGTGTGTCTTTAAGAGAACATGTGGCATTACAAAGCCTACGCTCCTGCATTGTACAACAGTACAATTAACAGCTCATTCTGAGTCTATCCAACTGGAAGGGCGGTAGTTCAAGTCCACCCAGCGCTGGCTCCAAAGAAAGGCCTCATCACCTATTTCCAGAAACCCATCCTTGGAGGCGGCCTGGAGCACAGCTTGTCCTGACCCACACTCGGCCACCGTGCCTGGGAGCCAGCTGAAGGGCAATGGGTTGACTGCGCTCCATCATCAGGGCTGGTACTTTGAACTGCGGTTGAGCAGTCAAGAAGCAGCAGTTTATGTTTCATTAATCAGCCAGGCAAACAGATCTTTCATTTCCTCTGCTTCTTGAGACTGTGGCGAGGGCTCCGCTGGCAATCAGAGATCACACCAAATTGTTCTCAATCATGGGGCAAGATTATAGTTATTAATACAATCATCTTCCCGTAGGAAACTGAATGTGATATACACGCCAGAGGAGCCCAGGAATTCCGCCCTTATCATGGCGCCTTGCCACCCCGGGTCCCAAGTCACTCCCTGAGGTCACAGCGGCCTTGTGGGAGAGATCATTGGTTGGAGGAAATGGCTTCTTGGCTCCTCCTCCCTCCCTCCCTGCTCTCACCCTTTCTCACTTAAAAAAACACACGCAAAAAAAACCAACCAAAAACCCCAATGGCGCCTTTTATCAGTTTGGCAAAAAGACAAAGGGAATGTTGAATTCTGTACTTAAAATTCTTGGCTTCAACTCTCAGCATCCCCAGTTTCAGGGAACACTGAATGGATGTTTGAAGAGTTGTGTGAAACTGAGACTGAACAGTGGCAATGGGGGTGGGGGGTGGGGGGAGCTCCAAAATGGAAAGAACATTTCGAAATACACTCGTCCATGCAGTCCATGTTCCTCCCTGTGTTCTCTTCCTCAGCCAAGTGACAGTCATCCCCGAGGACCATCTCCACGGGAGGGAGGCCATGCCGCGGCCGCATCCTAACTCACGCTAGCTGTGTGGTGTTGGGGAGTTGCTGGATATCTCCTGGGTGTGTGGCTGCTGGGTCTCTGGAAGTCAATGCTCAACTCACAGTGACTCCAGGTGCCGGAGAAGAACGGCCCCTGGGGGTTTTTTGGTTGTTCTCCTTGGACAAGTCGATCGCCAGGTCTTTGGTCCTCCGGGCCTTTGAGTCAGCAGCTGAGGGTCTAACCATTGTGCACGTAGGGCTCCTTCCCATACCCTCTTCTCTACATTAGTAACGCAAGTCACACACTTCCTTTGAGGCAATGCCGACTCATACCTGCCCTATAGCACACAGTGGAACGGCCTTTGTGGGGTTTTGAGACTGGACCACTTCATGGGAGTAGACGGTCTCATCTTTCAACTGCTGTGGTTGGTGGGTTTGAACTGTTGACCTTTCTATTAGCAGCCAAGCATACAACCCACTACACCACCAGGGCTGAGGTTAATAGCAGCATCTAGGGTTAGTGCTTGGCTCTTCGGAAAGGCTCCGTGAATTACACGCTGCATTGTCGTTTCAGATGTGTAAGGAAAGCACCTGATTTCTGAGACATGACTCATGGCCACAATAAACAGGACTAATAACACAGACGCGTAGCCACCATGTCTCCCGGGCTCCTAAAGGCAAGCTTTCATTGGGTAACAAGGCACAGTCCTCTAACCGTCTCACGCAGCAAGCGAGGCACTCTTGGTGGGCCAAGGCGGACCCTAGCAGCAACTGTATTAGCTAGCATCTTCCTCGTGGCCTCTTTTCGAAGAAGGATTCTACTTTTCTTCTTTTTCACATAGACCTGGTGTTTCTGGGAGACCCTTGGTGTTGTCAAAAAGTGGACTTGTGCCTTCTTATTCGGACATGTGACATCAGCTAGGAAAATGAGACCATTGACTCCTCCCCTGAGAAACGTGGGTGCATTAGTTTGCAGGCGTCGCCGTGGGATCCTTAAATTGGCTGTCCCCAAGAGACTTCCAATTGCATGCTAATCCTTGACAGTTGAGGGGAGGTGACCAAAGCTCGTAATTAGTCAGGAACAGGTGTGGGACTAGACTTCAAGGATTTTGACTTCCTGTCAAACATGTTTTTCATTTCACAAAGCCTCCTCTGGCCGCTGGGTTGGTTGACTAAGCTGTTGAAAAGTGTTAGACTTTACAAGCCTCACCGACTCAATCTCTTTCTTGAACTAGGAGATCAGCGCCACGACTAGAAATAAATCTCACTCCTTTGCTGTAGCTCTGGGACTGTGGCCTCGGCGAAACCGCCCGGTGTATAATTACGTTACGAGGAAGAGGAATCTAATATAGAAGGGAAGGAGGAAACAGGGTGAAAGGAAACAAGAGGAAAGGAGGAAAAAGGCGGGAGGGGGGAAGGATTTCCATTGAGGTAGACGTTTGGAAACACTGGCTACGTAGAACCTTCTTTCAGTGAAGTGATGGAGCAGAGCCAGCTGTAGGATTCTTTCCTCCTTTGCTGGCTGGTAACTTCTCCCAGTGCTTCTTCTGCAAAGACGTTCACATGGGAACCAATAACGGACCGGAACGAGCATCTTTGGTGTTAGTCTAAAGAGAGCCGAAGCAGCCTGGCAGACAGGAGTGTGAAGGCCGAGACGTCATTTAGTCTTTCAGCTTTGCATTCACACGCATTGTGCAAGTTGCTTTGTATGTTGCACAACAACAAAGCCCAAGTCATTGTTTTCAGACAGGAACTATAATGAACACACACACACACACACACACACACACACACACACACACAATCAAACTCACTGCCATTGAGTCAATGTTAACTCATAATGACCCGTTAGGACAGGACAGCACTGCTCCTGTGCGTTTCCAAGATTGTAACTGCTTCCTGGAGTAGAAAGTCCCATCTTTCTCCCCAAGATTGACAGTAGGGAGACATTCTGTTATGCTCTTTAAAAAAAAATCATTTTATTAGGGGCACATACAACTCTTATCACAATCCATCCATCCATTGTGTCAAGCACATTTGTACATTCATTACCCTCATCATTCTCAAAACATTTGCTCTCCACTTAAGCCCCTGGCATTAGGTCCTCATTTTCTCCCCTCCCTCCCCGCTCCCCCCTCCCTTGTGAGCCCTTGATAATTTATAAATTATTATTGTTTTGTCATATCTTACACTGTCTGACATCTCCCTTCACCCACTTTTCTGTTGTCCATCCCCCAGGGAGGAGGTTATATGTAGATCCTTGTCATCGGTTGCCCCTATGAGCTTTTTTCAAAACAAAAAAATATATATATGATTCTTCTTCTCAGACTAATGTAGGAGGATTCTTTTACCCAGAAACTATCTTATGCTACACGAGAACTAGTCAGTCAGCATCTTTAATTATCACTTCCCATCAGCTGGAAAGTTTGTGCTTTTCAAAGTTTAATGTGCATACAAATTGCCTGGAGATCTTGTTAAAAATGAAGATTCAGATTTATTCAGTCTGGGGTGGGACCTGAGAGCCTACACTTCTCACACATTCCCAGGGGATGGAAAAATTCCTGGTCCATGGATGAATTTTGAGTAGCAAGATGCTCGTGTAAGCCACTTGAACATTGTTCTTGCCAGGGCAAGAATCGGGCACAATTGTAGCTGGGATAACAAGCTTCTGTGCTTCCCGTGAATCTGCCCTCACTCAGATGTGCCTGTCTCTACCATGTCCCTTCCCTCTCTTCTGAACTTGCTTGTAGTTACTGGCAGCCTGGTGCACTGGTCCAAGAAGAAGAACATGCAAACTTGGCTTTGGCCCTCAGCAACACCATGATCTAGCCTGAGGATTCTTACTTCCAACCCTCTTTCATAAAATGGGGTGAAAGGTAAGAAACCATGACACTTGTAATGGTGAACATGAGAATGCAAAATACCCAACTCAGCACATTAGGGACTCAACCAATGTCAGCTCCTTCTTCACCCGCCTTTCAAACAGAAACCAGCATCGGCACTTCATGCATGGACAGGATCAGCACAGACGCTGACAAGGGATGGGGCTCAGAATACCTGCCGTGTGATCATCAGTCTGCCCACGATGTAAGACGTTGGCAGGCAAGGTGATTGGAAGCATAAGCACAAACTATCTCTCTCGGCAATAGGTTATAACACCTTTATCCTAAATCGGCACCTGATACCCATCCTGGTACTGCTAAATGGGCATCTTTTGCCTTTTGCCAATTAATTAAGACATTTTATTGAACCCGTATACTGTGCCAGACCCTGGACCAAATATGGAGCCGAAGTCTTCAAATGCAGCCATCTTCCAGAATATATTTTAGGTCGTCAGAAAGCCGGGTAGTTGAGCAGCAGTTTGCATTTTGTACATAATATTTGGCCTTCCAGGAGACCTGGTGGGGTAGTGGTTATGCATTCGGCTGTGATGCATGCATAGTCGGTTCAAATCTGCTCTGAGGGAGAAAGACAGAGCTTTCTACTCCTGTAAACAGGTACAGTCTCAGAAACGCACAGAGGGTGGCAATGAGTCAGCATTGACTAGATGGCAGTGCATTTAGTTTAGTTTTTCATTTGGCATTCTATGCGAATAAACTTATGTAAACATGCTAATGTTGGCATGGGTGGTGGTGGTTGACAACCAGTGGCATCGTGGTTGTCTAGACAACAAGAGACAAGAGATTCTATCCTTCTCGTCCATCGTCCATAATCTTTTGGGAATGCTCAAGTGCCTCCCCCAAACCTGATGCACATTCAGATACAACCCCTGTACCTATGACTGCACAGGGTCTTTTCCATGCAAATATGGAAACAGGAAAGTAAAGATGTTCACCTAAATGAAGGTGACCTCCCTTTGAAAAACTAGCCCAGGAACAGGAACAATAAAGGTTGATACTCAATTGGAAAACAACACGGTATCAGCTGGTTTTCTAACAAAGCATGAATGGAAGGTAATAATTTTTGGTTTAAGCACATTCCGATGAATAATGGTATTTCCAGTCCAGGTAGCCTCACTCGTGCAAACAGCTTTAAAAAGATAACCAGAGACAAGTAGATCAAGGCAAACTCGAGACAGCAAACCTCTGGTGACAGGTTTTGGTGCCCTTCTAGCCCAGACTATAGAATGTGGTGGAAAGCAGAGGAGGAAGCCATTCATAGGTGGAAAAGGGGTGTCACGAAGGCACCCCAAGACCAAATGCTGTTTGCTATTGCAAACCCAAACGGATCCTACAAATCTATGCCACAGGCAAATAGCAAGTTCTGGCTCAAAACGGAAGAATTTCTGCCATAGATCCAGGGCGCTGCATTGCTATCTCACCAAGGTTTGTTTCGTCCAGGCTCCAGATCAATTCTGAAAGTGCAGTGTGGAGATTGGAATTCAAGGACAGACCTTCTTGTTACCAGGTGTGTGTGTGTGTGTGTGTGTAGGGGACAGGATTAGTGGAGGAGGGTAAAGCTATGGCGTTGCCAGTGTGTGTTTCAAGTCCAGTCGAAGCTGCTAAAAGACCTCATGGAAACGGTTCAGTGATGACCCATTGTTTTTCTTCCCTGCTTGCATTTGACCCAAGAAATGTATGTCTCTAAATGGACTGAATATTATAGAATATTAAAGAAAAGTACATTTTAGGCTTGATAATGGCAATCCAATTATATAACAGACACTCTCCCTATGTAGGCTGAAGCATTGTTGGGTTAACTTGTATGGTGTCTGGGATTTTCTTTTAAAATACTCAGCAAAACGGAAGAGAGTGTGTGGGAGGGTGGGGTGGGTGGGGGAGTTAGACGAAACGACAACGGTGAAATCTTGGTGCTCCTGGAAGCTAAAGGTGGTGTCCACCAGAGGATCCCACTGTTCTCTCGACCCAGTGCTTAAGTTTGGGTACTTTTACAATAAAATAAAAAATATTTTTAAAATCCAACTGCATATAAGCAGGGCTCCTTGACAACACCCTAAAAAGGCTTTGCACAACAATACTACTTTGTGCAGTGGAACGCGGGCAATCAGTGCAAAAACCTGGAGCAATAATTAATGACCCATCCTGTGTGCATGCCATTAGGTACAAGCAGCTGTCATAAACATCTTCATTTAAAGAGCTGGAGTTTGGGGAATGAATCATGGTGCTGCTGAGAGCTACATCCTGCCGTTGCTCTACAGATCTGGTACATAGCAGACCCTTAAATTTTTAAACACGGCTTTCATGTTTCTGAGTGCTGGGAAAAACCTTTGAAAAGTCAGCTTGTTAGGAAACCTGCCTAGCAGACTCTTACTTTTAGGACTGGTTGAAAATCTTGGGTAGGGGGAGAATTGACCAGGGGGTGGAGGCTCACAGGTAAAAGAAATGTTTTGTGTGCTTAAAAAGGAGCAGTCAGCCTCACCCTGATCATGTGGGGCGGAGCTGCAACACAGCAGCACATGAAGTCCCTGGGGTAAGGACAGCTGACTCATGGGCCCTACTGGCACTTCACTTGTCCTTGAAAATTGTGGCGCTTTGCCTTCATTTGGAGACGATTGAGCCGACCCTTACTTGGGACCAATTCTTCATCACCATCACTTTCACTTCGCGCTGTGTAAGTCTGGGGACTTTAGAGAAACAAATCCACAGAAACTCATGTATAAGAAAGAGTTTTATGTAAAGGGTAAGTGCACATCAAGAAAACATCCTAAACCCAGTGCTGCCCAAGCCCACAAGTCCAACATTAACCCATATGTCCGACACCCATCCACAAAGTCCTCCTCCATCTCACAAACCACACGCAATGATGCCGACTGCAGGAGGAAAGCTGAGTCAGTGAGTGTGTAAGCATCTCAGTGCTGGCAGGGGTCTCCACATGGTTGCCCCAGCACCCAGGGCTGCATCGGGGTAGGTCCATGTGGCTTCTCCTCAGGGTTGTCTTGCAGGAAGGGAGCCTTGCCAGCTGAAGCAGGGAACTGGCTAAGGCAGCTGCACCCTGGTCCGACCATCAGAAAGCAAGAGACCCGAGAACTAGAAAGGCGAGATTCACGGAGCCATTTATCCCTCCGCCCCTCAATTAAACCCACATGCATTTATTGGCCAGGTTGGCAAAATAAACTAACTAACTCAGCCGCTCCTGCAGCTGTGAGATTACTGACTTGAAATCGTGCACTACAGTAAGGCTAACTAAGAACCTTATGCACCTGTTCTGACTCACCTACAAATTTGACTTTAAGGAATGGATCTTCTTGGTAACCCTGGGGGGTGCTTGTATCTTTCAGAACTGCAAAAATTACCACCTTGCCGGAAAACCTCCCTCTCTTATTGTTCCTCCTCAGTCTCTGTCAAAAGACACGGAAGAACGAGGCCATGTTTTAAGGACTGATATAGGACACCGGAGCCTAGGATCGATTTCCTGAACTTCTGTGGGTGTGTGTAAACCGATGACTCCGTCCTGGGTGCCTCTGCTGTGACATGGTGACAGCAGCATGTTACTTGCATGAAGGCCTCTTTAATCCCGTCTGGCCCTAAAATATCTGGGTTTGTGGGCTGTGATTTGTATCAGGGTGCATCTGAGGTTTGTCACACCCTCCCTGCCCAGAGCTAGATGGCACCCCGAGGACTACTGGTGTTTGGGTTGGAAAGTTGAATGTGAATAGAAAGGGCAGGAGCTAGTGCACACAATGGAGGCTAACGACTTAAAATCCAGACGAGCCGGTCAGGGTGCAGTGTAGCCATGATGAAACATACAATTGTCCTCTAGTTCTTGAATGCTTCTTCCTCCCCAGTATCAGGATCCCAATTCTACCTTACAAATCCAGCTGGACCAGAGGATGTACACTGGTACAGATAGGAAATGGAAACACAGGGAATCCAGGGCGGATGATCCCTTCAGGACCAGTGGTGAGAGTGGCGATACTGGGAGGGTGGAAGGAGGGTGGGGTGGAAAGGGGGAACCAATTACAAGGATCTACATATAACCTGCTCCCTGGGGGATAGACAGTGGAGAAGTGGGTGAAGGTAGACATCGGATGGTGTAAGATATGACAAAATAACAATAATTTATAAATTATCAAGGGCTCATGACGGAGGAGGGAGTGGGGAGGGAGGGGAAAAAATGACGAGCCGATACCAAGGGCTCAAGTAGAAAGCAAATGTTTTGAGAATGATGATGGCAACATATGTACAAAGGTGTTTGACACAATGGATGGATGGATGGATTGTGATAAGAGTTGTACGAGACCCCAATAAAATGATTAAAATAAATAAATAAAATCCAGACCCCGCCATCGTTTCTATGAGAAGGGCCCCATGACCTTGTATCAGTGGGGCAGCTAACAATTCCTGTTGGTGGCTGCCTTCCCTCGTCACCTGCTCCCACCCTTCCCGCTTCCCTTTGGGGTTCGGTGTGCATGTCTGGAGAAGCAAGCCTCGCAGGGCGGGGATGTGAGCACCTTGGAGAATGGGGTCAACCGCGGTGCTGAATTGTCCCTACAGAGATGGTTGAATGGTGTGCGTCGTGCTGTGTGTATTCTCAACAAAAAGGGGGACAAAAGAGAAACTATTCAAAAGGATTATAAAGACTGGATGTCCCCATGAGCCTGAAGGACGTCTGTATGCAGAGGGCTGTATGCAGAGGGCGCTGAAGGAAGGAGCATGCCAGCAATTTTTTAGGCTGATCTCGCAACGTCACTCTCTGGTTCAGGTGAGAGCAGCCCTTTTCTCAGATTTGAATTTTCTTTCTTTTATTTTGGTAACAGCACTGTCTATTGCCCGTAAGCATGACTAATAACACCGGCCGTCACTTCCCACAGTCTGTGGGTCTGAGCTCTACGGCTTCGCCTTGCATTTGAAATGCGCCATGTTTCGTCTGGGGGCTCGCGAGGCCTTTCAAACACAATGTCACTGAAAACCCCAGGCAGCTCTCGGTTTAGCGGGGAGAACTTTGTGGTACTCTTGAACTTACTACCTCCCGCCCCCACATCCGAGAGTGTCTCTCCACATTGCTTTCTCCGCGCGACACAGCATCAATCAAACAAACTGAGAATCGCAGAAACCTCGGTTCTCAACTGAAATGAATACCATTGGTGGCAGGGGGGCAGTCGTGAAGGTCGTAGAATGAGTCAGGGGCAGCAGTGAGAAAAAGGGACCGTGGGTCCTTGGACCCTTGTGTCTCTGGGAGATTGGCCAGCACACAAAATTCACCTCATTAACCTGTACTAATCGCAGGAGGGAGGGCAGTGTACGCAACAGAGTCTCTGAAGTGTGGAACTCATTATTTTAGATAGTAGTGTCTCAAAAGCTACACACACACACACACACACACACACACACAGTACATTCTGATTTACAAATAAACTAACCCAAACCAACCTCACTGCCATCCAGTCAATGCCAACTCACAGCGACCCTACAGGACAGGGTAGAACAGCCCCCGTGAGTTTCCCAGGCTGTGATTCTTTATGGGAGTAGAAAGCCCCATCTTTCTCCCTTGGTGCAGCTGGTGATTTCGAACTTTGGACCTCATAGTTAGCAGCCCATTGAATAACCCGACACCATCAGGGCTCCCTGTTTACCAAGAGATATGAGGAAATTGCAAGGGTCTGTCTGAAAAGAGCAAGGCCACGCTTCCACTGCCACACAGACCATCTTCCCCAGGTAAGTCCATCGTCAAGAACCCATCCCAACCGCATCTACGCAGTCCCACTACATAGAGTCCACAGTAGGAGACGCCACAGGGAAGGAGGATCAGAAATCTTCCAAGAACTTGGTACATAGCTAGTTTCGTCCATACTAGCCCGCAATACTAGTAGTTGGTCCCTAATGGCTGAAAAATCGTATTTGCAGTATATACAGCAAACCTATTTAGACAAATCAACTTCATGAAACCATTTCTACAGGAAGTACTTCCAAAATACTATAAATCAAGGACCGGCCTTCATTACTGAAGTCACAGATAAACCCTTTGCAGTTTGAACGAAGATTATTTCTGCAAAGGGGAGCCTCCAGGGTGAGAAGCCCGGATCTTCAGAGGCTGCTTCTTTACACATTGCAGATTTATTGTAACGCAAGGTTGACCATTGAAGGTGCACAAACAGCTCTTTAGAAACACATCAATTGGTTAATCGCAGAGCGCCTATACAAAATGGCTTGCCCCATCGCTTTATCAGCGATTTAACCCAGCCGAGTCTTAAATGACCACCATTCATGAAATCCTACCAATCCTTAGCACATGGAGAACGTATCATAGAGCTAGCATGCTCTTGTGTTCTCACTGGTCACGCTTGACTTTCCCTCCCGTTGACTCCACTCTAAGTGCTGAGTACTATTTATTTTCTTAAGTATTGAGTTCCAAGAAAACCTCTTTGTTTTATCGACATACGAGACACTGTAAATATAAAGACAGTCAATTATCCACATGTCATTAAAGAACCGTTCCTCCCTGCCAAGCCGAAAGAGGAAATAAAACCACACAGACAATCTCAACAGCCTGCCATGCCACACAAATAGGAGGGGGCATTTGAAAGTTGATGCAAAAGAGGAATTAAATGATAATGGAGTTTTTCCACGTATCTTTTGACGCTCCCTGGTCTTAGCCGCCTCCCCTCCCCACCGCACTCTTTCTTAGAACTTGTCTCTTGACATCCGTACCAATGAGCAGAACGTTTCTCCCCTGCATGCTGTGGGAAGAGGACTGGCTTGCAGCTCTCTGACTGACTTGCAGCCCACCAACCAACCCAGGAAGGGGCTTGGATCACCCACCTGCAAAATGCTGAGGCACCCCGCAGAGAGGTGTCTTTCTGAAGGCTCAGAGTTCTTAGCTCCTTCTTGGTGCTCTTGTCACCTCCCTCACCTCCTTGCCTCTAGGCCCTGCCCACCTAAGGACATCACTCTCGCTTGCCCCTCCCTAGGTTAGCTGGCTTCCCTGGACCTGCCATCTGCTAGATCCCTCCAGCATGGACTCTGGTCCTTCCTGGCCAGCCTTGTCCCACGGTCATCCTGGAAGAATGCTGGGAAGGGGGACCACACCCTTGGCCCCGGGGACCTTCTCATTCTGACAACATTCCCAACTTCAGTCATGTGGGCTCTCCTTCGCATTGCTCATCCTTTCCCTTTCTTCCCGCCTGTCTCACCAGCCAGGACACCACTTCCAAGGGCACGGTGAGGAGCAGAGCCAACGAAGCCTGCACAGGATCCCGTCACTAGGAGGGCGTGCTACCCATTTTGTAGAACTGCTCATCAGCGCTTTACAAAACGAGAGCAAAACTAGCTTGCACGAAGCCCTGATCTCTATTGTCATCTGTCTCAAGAGCAGACAGCTGAGTTCTTCCAGGGTATAGAGATAATGGAACCCCGCATTTTTCTTTCTTTTCTTTTTTTAAAATCATTTTATTGGGGGCTTGTACAACTCTTATCACAATCCACCCATCCACTGTGTCAAGCACATTTGTACATTTGTTGCCATCATCATTCTCAAAACATTTGCTTTCTCCTTGAGCCCTTGGCGTCAGCTTCTCATTTTCCTCCCTCCCTCATGAACCCTTGATAATTTATAAATTATTATTGTTTTTTCATGTCTTACACTGTCTGATGTCTCCCTTTACCCACTTTTCTGTTGTCTGTTCCCCACGGAGGGGGCTATATGTCAATCATTGTGATCAGTTCCCCTTTTCTCAAACCCTCATCTTTCCCTCACCCTCCAGGTATTGATACTCTCATTATTGATCCTGAGGGGTTTATCTGTCCTGGATTCCTTGTGTTTCCAGCTCTTATCTGTACCAGGGTACATGCTCTGGTCTAGCTGGATTTGTAAGGTAGAATTGGGATCATGATAGTGGACAGGGGTGGGGGGGGCAAGAGTGGGGAGGTAGCATCAAAGAACTAGAGGAAATTTGTATGTTCATTGGTGTTATTCGCACCCTGACGGGCTCATCTCTTCCTTTGACCCTTCTGAAAGGGGATGTCCAGATGGGCTTTGGGTCTCCACTCTGCACTCCCCCTCATTCACAATGATGTGATTTTTTTGTTCTTTGACGCCTGATACCTGATCCTATTGACACCTCATGATCACACAGGCTGGTGTGCTTCTTCCACGTGGGCTTTGTTGCTCTCAGCTAGATGGCCGCTTGTTTATTTTCAAGCATTTAAGACCCCAGACGCTATATCTTTTGATAGCCGGGCACCATCAGCTTTCTTCACCACATTTGCTTATGCACCCGCTTCGTCTTCAGCGATCTGTCGGGAAGGTGAGCATCATGGAATGCCAGGTTAACAGAACAGAGTTCTTGCATTGAGGGAGTACTTGAGTAGAGGTCCAATGTCCATCTGCTACCTTAGTACTAAACCTATTAATATATGCATATAGATCTATTTCCCCATCGTCATATATCAATATATTTACATATGTAAATGCCTGTATTTAGACCTCTATAAACGCACTTTGTCTTCTAGTTCTTTCCTCTATTTCCTTTTACTTTCCTCTTGTCCCACTATCATGCTCAGCCTTCATTTGGGTTTCAGTAATTCCTCTCAGTTCCATTGCCCTTGATCAAGTCACAACAGGCCTCCTATACCCTCCTTGCCATTGATTTTGAATCACTTGTTTTTCCTTTTTCCCTGGGTTTGTTAACACCACTTCCTTTGCCCCACCTCCCCCTCTCCCCTCTTCCAGGTCTCCCCAGAACTGTTGGTCCCATTGTTTTCTCCTCCAGGTTGTTTATCCAGCCTATCTTATCTAGACAGACCTGGAGAGATAATAATATGCACAAAACACAAGACAGAGCAAAACAAAGCAACAAAAGAAAACAAAGCAACCATAAAAACCAACAACACACAAAAAGAAGAGCCTGTCAATAGTTCAAGGTCTGTTTGTTGACCTTTAGCAGTGTTTTCTGATGGAGTCTGAAGGGGTCCCACGCCCTGGCCCCAAAGTCTATTTTGGCATTCCCTGGGGACATTGTTGCTCTGTTCCCCTTGCTGCTCTGTTGCACACCCTTCGTGTTTCGCCTCAGTGGGGTGGGGTCAGATGGGACACAATTCCCTCACTGTCTCCAGTGTTGTCCACAGTAGTGCTATGGGTCACTGAGGGATGTCGTGTCTTGTAGTTGGTCAGCCCTATGGTCCTTTCTGTGCATTGTCTGCTCTGAGCAGGAATATTGTCCTCAGGGCTTGGTGGGCCAGGATGTACTCCACTCTCTCTTTCTCTCCCTTCATTTGCTCCCGTGTGCTCTGATCAGACATGTCCCTCTCCCTGAGCTGTAGCTTCAGTGCTGTCCTCTGAGGTGAATTCTTCTTTGGGGAGAGTGGGGCCTGTCCATGTAGTGGGGATTGGGGCTGGCCCCTCAGACCTCTCTATTGGGAACCTCACTATTTTCAACAATAAACCCTATCATAATGACATGGAGAAATTGTCTTAGACTACAAAATACTGTATACATTGCCAAACAAGTTAATGCTTCAGACTAGCATTTCCAAACATTCTAAGAATGAACACGTAAACAACTTGCTTAATGTGTGAAGTTTTGTTTCAATAAACCGCAGTGACTCTTGGGCACATAGCATATGTGACACTACCAAACTATTTCCACAAGTGGAAATGGCCTTTTCCTCGAACCCTTGTGGGAAGATACTCTTCTCATATCCAAACCAACTGCCACTACCAGTGAGTCAATTCCAGCTCACAGTGATGTTATAGAGGGCTATATATGAGATGGTAGACTGTTATGGGGGGGAGGCAGCCTCATCTTTTTCTAGAGCAGCCTGTGGGTCTCAGCCTGTGGGTTCACAACCTGTGGGTCTCAGCCCCTTTGGGGGTCCAATGACCCTTTCACAGGGGTCGCCCGATTCATCACAGTAGCAAAATGACAATTATGAAGTAGCAACGAAAACAATTTTATGGTTGGGGGGTCACCACCACATGAGGAACTGTATTGAAGGGTCGCGGCGTCAGAACGGTTGAGAACCGCTGCTCTGGGGAATGGCTGGTCCGTTTGAACTGCTGGCTTCCCCTTAGCAGCCCAATCCTTATCCCACAGCACCAGCCAATCAGGAGGGAGGAAAAGCAAACGACGTTGAAAGTACATTAGCGTGCTTGCACCCTTTCTCAGTGAACTGAGCAAAATAAGTGGAAAATTTAAGGCTTCCTCATAGACGTTCTCACACTAAAACAAATATAGGATACATTCACAAGAGGGTATCGGGATTAGAGTTATGGCTTTGGGTAGGACTGTAGCTAACACCGAACCTTGATGCCGTAGTGGGCTATGAATGTTCATGCTAACTGCAAATTCAGCAGTTTGAACCCACTAGCCGCTCTGCTGGGGAGAGATGAGTCTTTCTATACTCATAAAGATCCATAACCTTGGAAACCCACGGGGCCAATTCTACTCTCTCTTGCAGGGTGGCTCTGAATTGGAAGAGACCCGATGGCCATGAGTTCTTTAATACCTGAGCCCATCCATCCATCCACCCAAGGATGCAAATACAGTCGTGCCTAGAAAATCCTGAAATAAGACAAATCATACACTTTTTTTTTTTAGGCTTCCAGTGAATATGTAAGTTGTGTTTACACCAGACTAGTCTATTGGCAATAGCGGTACGACACAGTGCGACGTCTTCTGAGAATTACCAAGATGTGACATGGAGACATGAAGTGAGCATATGTCCTGGGGGAAATGGCACCAGAGACTGGCTCATAAAAAGCGCAGTATTGGCAAAGCGCAGTCAAGTGAACCGCAAGCCGGCAAGTGAGGCCGATTACGCATGAAGACGTGTCCACTGCAGGCACTTGTCTGCTCTTGGGGGCTTGGAGCAAATAAGGAGGAGCCAGGACAGCTCCCCGCCCACAGGAAGATGAGAGGAGGCCGCCACTTGCCCGACGCGTGGGCTCGGAGGGTGGGGCTCTCTCTCTGTGTAGGTACTTCTGGAGCCCATGACCTTATTATCTGAGAGACTAGATACTTCTGCAGCAGCCTCAAGCCTGTTCAAATGTACAGAACCTGACCACACGAAATTTGAATACTAACACCTGGCTTCATTTTATTATCCCAACTTCTGTTTTCTTTCTACCTTGATTCTTTCACTGAATGTTTATCTTGTGTACTGTATGTATTCTCATAAGCCACCTCAAATCCTTTTGGGAAATAGAGGCATACATTCTAAAAACAAAAGCCATTACCCAACTATATCGCCTAACAGAGATCCAAATTTTCATGACCACAGTGAGCTTTCATTGAGGGTCATGTGCGCTGGGCATCTTTCCAAGCACTCTACATGCATCTTATCATGCTTCCTTCTTAATCATGCCCTTTGGATCAATATGGTGATTATGCACATATTACAGAGGAGGGAAATGAAGCATCTGTGACTTCCTCACGACCAGACACTAAGCTGGACAGACAGGGCTTCCTACTCCCACCAAGAGCTAGTCTCTGAAACTCACAGGAGAAATTAGACTCAGTCCTATAGGGCTGCTATGAGTCGGCATTGACCCAATGAGTTTGGATTTTTTGCAAGTGATGGGGCCAGGATTTGAACCCACACACATTGCGTAGGGAAAGGCTCTTTCTGAGTTGGTTAGGTATTCTAATGGTAAAAGCCATCTTCTTAGCTAGTCCTACTTACCAGGCTTCTCCTATTGGTTGACTTTAGGACAGCTATAATAGACCCTATGGAGACTTGGGTGCCATTTCAAATGCTCGTCCTGTCTTCTTTGTGACCCTCCCCGATCCTGTGGCTGGGTTAGGATGAGTCTGGAGGCTGAGCTACACAGCTGGGGATGTAAGCTTCCAGGGAACAGGAGCGGTGTCCCACGCACTTTCAAGTTGCCAAGGCCTGACAGCGTGCATGATCTATAAGGTCAAAACCAAACCCACTTCCGTTGAGTCAATTCCAACTCACAGAGATGCTCCGTGGGGCAGAGGGGAACAGCTCCTTCCTGTTTCTGAGACTGTAAATCTTTCAGGAAGCATACAGCCTCCTCTTGCTTCTATGGAGCTGCCTACGTGTTTGAACTGCTAACCTTGCAGTTAGAAGTTCCATGTATAATCCACAGCCCCGCCAGGGCTCCAGCATGATGCATAGCAGGTGCTCAGTACAGGTTGGTGTGCACTGGCTGGATAAATGAGTGGCCCCATCCCTCTTTCCTGACACTACCCGTGGGACCTGTGGCCACCCTCCCAGAGAGGCACAGTCAGGTCTTGGCTCCCTGGTCCCCACACTGGTCCATTTGTGATTGCTCTGTAGTTCTACCTAGCTAGGTAATGCTTCTGAAATTAAACAACTGCTAATCTGTGAATCAGAAAGCGCAAATATTCACGTTTTATCAAAGGGAAGCACATTTTGTGAGGAAAAACAGGTCTTCTTGCTCAGTGATTTTAAAATTGACTTGATTTTTGATCTAACTTATCATATTCAAAAGTGGAGCGGGTGCTTTTAATTATCTTATGAGTTCAGGCATTTCAGGGTCTTCATCCCTCGAAGTTACCTCGGAGCCACGCTGCCTCTCCTGCTTGGCCTCTGTCTTTCCCTTCCCACGTCTTCTATGTCCGTATTGCCCAGGCAATTTATCGGACAGTGAATCATGATTTACAGGGTGAGATATAGCCTTGTCTCTGAGTGTTTCTTAACTCTTGCCTTGCTGATCACAGTCCCCAAGTCCCCGACTGTCTCCTGTGGAAATTTCTACCAGATATTTTCGACTTGCCCTTCTTGGAATTCCTCACACAGGCCAGTTACTTAAGCACGGGCTCCGTGGTGGTTTGGGAAAGGCCATGGAAAAATCGTAAAAGAATGTCTCCCTCAGATAAGCGGAATGTAAATGTCCCCCAGTGGACTGGAGGGAGTAACACAGAACTGCCCCCAGCTAGAACTGTCAATGCCCTCCCTGGTCACAGGCCAATGGCAAGAAAGGGGGTGTGAGTGGAGAAGCAGTGGTGGTGGTGGTGGGGTGGGGTGACCAGTTTTTCAACGTTACCATGGCCCTCGGATGTTGGTGCCCACTCTCACATGCAGATCACCTCACTCAGAGAATTGAAGGAGCTCGGCCAAAGTCACACAGCTAGTCAGTGTGGGGCACAAGTCCAGGTTTAGCTAACCCCCAGATTATACTTTTACCTGTATACTGCTTCGCACAGTCACTGAACTGTCCACTCTTGCTAGCATCCCCTGCACGCTCGAGCAGAGCAGAGGGAACAGCGGTCCATGGCCTTGGCCTGGTTGCCAAGTCTAACAAATACATGGGTTTGGGATCAACTGAGAAGGGAAACGTCAATGTCTTAGGTTCCTCATGGTACCTATGGGCATTGCAAGCATGGAGAAGGTCCGTGGGGTCTCGGCAGATCATTGGTGGTCAGTTTTGAGTACCTTCTCTGGCCAAGATGGGTACCTCTGTCAGGCTAACAGTTAAGCACGTGACTACGTGCTGAAAAGTTTGGCAGCTCGAAACCGTCCAGAGGCATACGGGAAGATAGTTGTCCTGTGCACCCAGAGGGTCGTGGTGAGCCAGAATCCACCAGATTCCGCAGCCACCACTACCACGGACTGCACAAGACACACAGCACGGGGTTCAAACAGAGCTAGGGCGGGGTCGTGCTACCCGGCTCCCAGCTCACGTTCACGTCGCTGGGCCAGGAGGGCTCATTTTTCTATTCCATTCCTCGCTCGGATGTCGGCATCCAATCATCTCTTTCAGGACCCAGCAAAGGGAGTTGCCCAGCCTTGCTGTGCCGGGCTTGGCAGAGACGCGCTGCCCGGGGCTCCCGTGGGGCAGCAGTCGCGGCGCGGTGTCTGGGGGACAGCGGGTGTGTGGGGAGACGGAACCAGACTTCAGGAAAGCAGGGGGTTAATAGCGCATAAAATAAAACCCTCTAACACAAAAATGTTATTTTAATTGTATTACATTGAGGAGCCCTGAGGGTCGTGGGGTAGATAATCAAAAAGGACAAGGAGGAAATTAAAAAAGGGAAGAAGGCAATCAAAAAGGCCATTTAGGAGAGCCCCTTAATCCTCCATAGAAAGAACACTAATTATAGTACAGAATCTCCTTATAATTAACCCTGATATAAAGTGTGTGCGTGTGTGTGTGAGCCCGCACGCGCGTGTATTTTGATCAGTAATAACTTTCACATCCACAACCGTCACAATAGAACATGCCTCCGGACGCCTCACAAACAACAGTTCTCCGGGCGGCTTGGTTTTCCCTCTTTCTAGGCTCCAGGTGGCAGGGCCAGCTGTCCGTCACCCCGCACACGGGGATGTCTGTCCTCTGCTAAGGCCGCAGCACTGAGTTCAGCCGCCCGCCTGCCTGCCTGCTTTGGGGCAGGAGGAGCCCGCGACACAACCAGACTTGTGCCTCCTTCCCTTCCTCGATAATTGCTTCCCTATGCTCGGTCTCCGCTTCTAATATGACTTGGAATAGCCTATGGTTACAAACCCACTGAATTCCCAGCATACCTTCCTTAGCCAGCAAACCCCCTACTTAGATGCTCCCTACGCCGCCCCACCGCCCCCACCCACTGGGCACAGAATGCTGTAAGAGTTCTCAGCGTTTCCAGACAAAATCCAGGATTCAGACAGACGCCGCCCCAAAACAAGAGCCTTCCTCTCCCTGACAGCGGATCCCTTAAGAGCGAAAAATAGAGACGTTCAGGTGCCAAAGAGAGCCGGGAAAGAATGCCGTTAGACGCTCAGGTGTCTGGGGCTGTCCTTGGGAAGAAAGGAAGCAGGGGCCAGCGCTGTGAGAGGAGAGACGGCCTGGGGTATTGTGTTTGGGCTTTAAAAAAAAAAAACGGCATGAAAGTGCAAAGGATCTATCTGTGTCCTCACATGAACCTACGGGCACTCTTATGCCACCCAGTAAGCGAAGGTGCAGGATCTCAGATCCCACGAGATCCCTGGGGAGATAGTTTCAATGGGGCCCCTGCCTGCCAAGTGAAACTCTAGGAGAGGCAGAGACGCTGGACTTTCACAGCCTGGGACGCCACCCGTCCGCTCTCGAATGGACCCCCGGGCCTGGCGTCATCTCCTCTTCATAAAGCCACAGCGAGCATCAGAGAGGTCGTTCGGTTCACCAAGGGCTGCCAACACCACTTTCACTCAGGGATCAGCCGAGCCAGGTCTCTGAAACACGCCCGCAGCCCAGTCTTTTTGCCGGTGTCGGGAGGGTGGATGGTGAAGGGATTGTCCTATCTTTCTATCTGCTTTCGATTGGAACTCAAGCCCCATGCCAAACAGAGACAAATATATGTTAGGTCAAAACTGATGAAAAAATCGACAAGACGCCCAGCCCTCAACCATAAGCCGAAGGGACGACGTGGTCCACGGTTCTGTAGGGCCGAACCCACAATCAAAAGCAAACCCACTGCCGGCTGGTGGATTCTGACTCATCGCTAAGCTACAGATAGAGCAGAGTACTGCTCGTGGCCCCCCCGGGGTTCTGAGAGGGAAGTCTTCACAGGAGCAGATGACAACCTCATCTGGGGTGGGCTGGTGGGTCTGAACCGCCAGCCTCACAACCAACAGTGCAATGGTTAGCTTATCGTGCCACCAGGGCTCCTTTGTGTAGGGACTAAGTTGATCCTACTCAATTGCCTGTCTTGTTGAACAGGAAGTTATAGTGCATTAAAACAGGCAAGGAGAGGCCATGTGTTCATTTGCGAGGGGTGCTTTGGACAGGATCTTGTCTACGGTAAAAGAAGGTCCCTGGAAGATGCAGACAGTTTGCACTTCCATCTGAAGGTTGTAAGTTTGAACCTGCTCAATGGTGCTGGGGGAGAAAGGCCTGACAGTTTGTTTCTATAACAATCACAGGCATAGAAACAATCATGATTTCTAAGTTATCAAGGGGTCATGAGGGTGGGAAGGAGGGAAAAAAGAGGAGCTGATACCAAGGGCTGAAATAGAAAGTAAATGTTTAGAAAATGACGATGGCAACGTATGTATAAATATGCTCGAAACCATTTCTGTATGGGATGTTATAAGAGCTGTAAGAGCCCCCAATAAATTGATTTAAAACAGAACAATTACAGGCAAGAAAGTCCCATGGAGAAGTTCTTCTTTGTCATACACGGTGTTTCTATGAATCCTGATCCACTCAATAGCAACAGGCTGGGGTTTTATTGGTTTATCCACAGTACCTTGGGTAGGGTCGGTTTGTCCTGCGCCAAATGTCCAAGGAAATGGCATCTAATCCACCCCAAGTGTATCCTAATCATGTATTGTTTCCTACTTCACTTGTTCCTCTCTCTGCACATTCAACCTAAACGGTAGCCTGTTTGTTTGGTTTTTATTTTTAATTTATCTTGTCTCTGGTGCCCACAAAACACCGTCATTTAAAAAAAAGTATCTTGTATTTTTGCTGCTGAAAAGACACACAGCAGAACATGCAGCCAGGCAGCCATTTCTGCAAGCATCATTCAGTGGCATTGATTACAGTCCCCAAGTCGGGCGGTCATTCACATGGGTTACGCCTTGGGCTACTACTAACTGCAAGGTCAGCAGTTCAAAAGCACCCGTCTCTCCCGCCAGAAAGAGGCGCCTTTCTGTCCTCGTAGAGTCTTGGAAACCCACAGGGTCGGTTCGACCCTGTCCTCCATGGTCACGATGAGCTGTAATGGAGTCGGTGACAGTGTGTCAGTTGGGTTTTTATGAGCATAAACTCACTGCCCCCTTAGTGTGTGGTCCAATCTTTCACATGGCTGTTGTCCATTGGATCCCTGATAGCTAGTCTTTAAGGGAGCAAAAGAAGTAAAACGTAACCCAACTTGCACTGAACATATTCAGAGGTAGAGCTAGGATTTTAGCTATCAGATTTTTCTATCTGACAACCTACCACTCGGTTGCCCACATGGGTACTTGCTGACAATAGATTCAATTTATATATAAAATACAAATAAAAAAGTTAAAGTCTCTCTTCTCAGTTCCACCTCTGGAAGCAGCAACACTGACAGCAATGACCCAAGACAAAGAGTAGTCCATACGGTCCTTGCTATGATCTGTCACATCTAACCCTTTCCATATTGAAATACAACCTTGAATGAGGGGAAACAGCTAATGCTCAGAAAGGGATTTAGAAGGTAGGCCTTGGTATCGTTTCCACAGAGCCCACGGTCCCACATTGGACGTCACCAATCCTGTTGTATCTCTGCAGCCGACCACAGGAGAGGCCCAGATGCAGATGCTGCTGGCAGGTGCCCCTCCTCATAAAGGAAAGGTGGCTTTCCTTTCGGCTTTCACGTTGAGCACTGGTCCCTTGGGGATGAGGGTGAGTAATAGGAAATGGTGGGTTTATCCAGAACCAAAGAAAATGCCATCCTTCTCACTCTTAATCAGTGGAGGTAGCCCAAATGGCTTTAACATTTATGATCTGATTTCTTTTATTACTGTCTTGCAATCATTTATTTTCCCCCTTTACTTACAAAAGGCATACCTGCTGGCTAGAAAATGCAGTGCTATGCATGTTCTCTAATCCTTTTCTTCCTCTGGAAAACTTGTAACGTGCCACTTCTCCTAGACTAATTTAGATGTTTTCCGTATATCGTTAAATATTTCTGTGTAAATACATATGTATGCATTTTATATGTGTGTGTACGCACACGCTTGTATTTCCCTGTGGGCACTATGGGATGATTCCCTTTCTCGGTTTGCTTTCCAAGCCCACGTTTCTAGAGTCGAATCAGTCTAACTCTGAGTCGGATTAGAATAAGGGAAAGGGCGTATGGCAATCTGAGTTCTTTGTGGCTCAATGAAATCAAAGTTAGTTATTCGTCTGGAAAGGGAACCAGCAAAGAAATGCTCCTTCAGACAGAAAGGCCAGGGGAGCAGACAGTCTTTTCTTTGGTTCCTGATAATAATCTGGCATAGAAGGGGGCTTCAAAAAAACCTGTGGGACAATTCCATGATCTTTACATTCCATTTTCCCGTGAACGTTTAAAACCCACTCACATTCAGAAGTTAACCCAGGGAGCAAGGAAGCAGACGACATGCCAGGAAGAAGCACAGCCATTTTAACTTAAAACTGGAGGTCTCTGATGGGCCCAGGAAGCAACATGCTGGCTGACGGGCTGCTGAATATGGTCAGTAAAGGGGAGAGTAAAGACTAAGCCTGTCCCCACACCGCCACATAATTTGGCTGGACTTCACTAATGGGCACTCACTCCTTCTGTCCACACATGGCCTCCTCAGAGCACGCGCTTTAAAAATGCAGCGCTTATGCGAGCGAGCAACAAGTTTGGTGGGTGCTTTCTTATTCCCAGAAAACGTGATTCCATCTACAAAATACAGAACTTTTTTGATAGGAGAGAATTCTAGAACTAGAGTGTGTGAGTATGGAGGGGGGAGGCCAGAAAAGGGGGATTTGATGAAAGAACGGAGCAGACAACAACAACAAAAAGTAACATTTTCACATCTGAAGAATCAGTCACCTATGTAGAGCTGGTCCCAACTGCTTACAGCAAAAGTTAACTTTATAGGTGACTAAAAATGGAACGTTTACGAAGGTGGATGGGTTCTTCTGTTAATTAGTGCACAGAAGGCATGGACAGCAAGCAGGCTAACCTTCTCCCACCCCCCTCTACACACACACACACACACACACACACAAACGTCTGGTTTGTGAAAGGCAGCACTAATCGACTGTGGCAGTCTTCCTGAGCCAGAACTTTGCCTCAGAGTTCTTCTGAACTGTGCACTGCAGGCAGCCACTAGCCATTGACTGTAGTTGGTGCTCAGAATGAACTCCAGTTTCTCATCCAGCGATCACCTCCAGATGACCAAGCACAGGCTCGGGGTTCGTAAGTGGACGTGGTTGCTGAAGCTGAAAGTTGCTGCTGAGGTTCAGTTTGGCCAAGTATCCGAAGGGAGTGACACCACCCAGGGAAAGCAGGCCGCCTTTTTGAGCTAATACATCCGGATCCTTTGGCAACAGAACAGAAGCTCCGTGGGGGCAAAGGCTTTGTTCAGCAGAGCCCAGGAGCGCACACCCAGATTACGGCCGGGACTGGGATGAATGGTGGTCCAAATCAACTGTATGACGGGGAGTTCATACCCAGTCAGTTGGGATAGAGATTTCTCAAGTTTTTCTAAAAACTGAAACTGTTTTTTTTGGGGGGGGGGCTTAAAAACTTGCTTAGTCCAGTTTCTCAGCATACAGATTGAATAATTATGGTGAAAGGATACAGCCCTGACTGGGATACAGCTTTCTCAAGTTTTTCTAAAAACTGAAACTGTTTTTTTTGGGGGGGGGGCTTAAAACATCTTGTATGGATAGCACAGTCTCTGACCATGAACCCATATATTACACGTCCTTAAAAGGATGAGTTATCTAAAAGTGAGGTTGCCTGGGTGGTGCAAACACTTTGTTTGCTCACCAAAAGTTAGGAGGTTTGATCCCACCCAGTGACTCGGCAAAAGAAAAGACCATGGTAGGCAACCATAGAGAGACAGTCGCTGGATTGATGAATGGTTTCTTTGTTGGGATGCGGCAGGGAAGCTTGGGGGAAATGGGAAGCTAATAACAATGAGTACAAGAAAGAAAACAATGTTCTAAAATGGACAACTCTTTTAATGCGATTGAACTGTTGCATTGTGTGATACGTGATTCATGTGCCAATAAAACTGTAAAAGAAGAGCAGAGACAAGACCTATAAGGACCGTCATCGCCATGAAGCCCCACGAGGGCAGTTCCAGTGGGTGTCCCTGGTTGCCACGAGTCAGACTGGGCTCCTTGACAACCAGCAGCAGCCTCAAAGCACGGCGCTGTGGCACATGCAAGCCAGCCAGGAAGATGGGAATTGAGTGAGACAGGAAGGGGAGGTAAGAGTCAAATGGCTGGATTTTGCACGATGGAATGGTAGGTGAGGGCGAGCCAGCACCTTCCAGGTCCTGGAGAGGCCGGCTGCTGGAAAAGCCAGGAAGTTGGGAAGTGTGTGCAGAACTGAAGACAGAGCTTGTTTTCTCCCTGTGCCGAGGCTTCAGCAGAGCCCAGGGCCTCAGCCAAGCGCACACTGGCGAGTCTAGCCCCACACTTCAGCAGGGATTCTGGGAGCGTCAGTCTAGAAGTTGTCCCAATTAAAAAAAAAACATGATGAAGCAATAAAAAAGCCTTAACCTGAGTTGGTTAGCTGGGTCCAACTGTGTCTGAGGGAGGCTGGGTCAACCTTGTCAGCTTATCTGAGGTGTGATAGTCCTTCTCATTCTTTCTCTATCTCACTCATACCCGTCCACACATCCACACCCACACAGATGCACACCCACAGAATCCACTCACCCTCTCGCCTTCACACATACACGCTCAAAACCACGCAAGGAACTCACACCTACACACACTCACATTTGCACACACACACACACACACACACACACAAATGTTCATCCCCATTCCCACCCACTTTCACCCCCACACATCATCTTACGCCTACTCCTGTGCCCTTGCACACATACACTCACAACCACACAGCACACGCGCATCTGTACACACTCAAATTCACACATATACAAATTCACCCGCACGCACCCCTGTTCACACCCACGTCCACCCATGTACATCCACCCATACCTGCATACCCTCACACTCGGACATATGCTTACATACACTCATATACAACACATCCACACACTATCTATTCACACACTCACCACACACCCTCACAGAGCCATCACACACTAGTATCAGCTCCCAGAGAAGCAGGCTCAGATAGGGACCCCCTCTCCTGCCACACCGTGCCCTTCGAAACAGGACTCTCCTCCTAGCAGAACCCCCCCCCCCGACACCAAGTGTGGGGGACTGTGTGGACAATAAGTGCACCCTGCTTGGCTGCTGGCCTCCTTAGTGCTGAGATGGTATGAGTCTGTTCCTCTTGAGGAATTCTGGCTTAGAACTTTTCTAAGTAGGAGACTCAATTATGCTTCTTATGAGATCCCTAAATTTGGAAATGAAGCTAAATAAGGAAATACATTAGTCAATGTCCTTCTTAATCGCCTCCCCTACTTGTCTCAATCTTTAAAACAGTTCCCCCTGTTTCCTTAGAATGATTTCTTTGAATTGGTAAATGACCAACTACAGCCACCCTAAACTAGGCACCATCATGAGAGAGAAAATAGAAGATGTGAGGAAGCCAGTGCCCACTTGAACACATGGGGCATGATGATCCGTACAGGTCTAAGGGCTCAGGGAGCCAGGAAAATCCCTGTGTGTGCCAAGTCAGCCCCCTTAATGCTGAGTCCTCTGAATCCTTCGGAAGAGGGGTCACTGTCATTGTGAGGCACCAAAGAAAGGACATCTTTAAATTCAGGGAGTGTATAAACTTTGACTACAGTGAAAATATTAACAGTGTCAAGATCTGAGGATTACAGAGGGTGCTCCCTAAGAATGCGCATGAAGAAGGAGGAGGTAGAAGAAGGAAGAGAAGGAGGAGGGAGAAAATGAAGACAAGGAGGGGAAGGAAGGGGAAGAGAAGGAAGAGGATGGAGACCGTGGTCTGCATGTTATATTGCACGACCCCACATGAGAAGAGCTGTGGCAGAGAGATGTAAAGTCAACAGAGTCTTCTGGGAGGAGAAATTTGACTGGCGCCTACCTGCATATATCACTGCTTCAAGAGAAGGTCTGAGAATCAATTCTGGCCATGGACACAGAGATAAAGGAGAGGCATGGAGACCAATCTGGGCAATGTCCTTCTAGGGAATTTTCAGCTCTAAAGACCTAACCAGTAGTTCACAGTGAGGTGCCCAATTTATGTTTATCAACTACCTGCACAAGTATGAGATGTTGGAGTTGGTAGAGTGAGGGAGAATGATGGCAGAAGAAGAAACAAGGCAAGGGAGAAAATAGAGAGGGTTGAGAGAGAATGGAAGTGAGAAGTCAGAGATGTGGCTCTACAGACCCTTCAATCAGCATCCATGCTTGGTCCAACCAGATAAGCATCTTTCTGGGTTTAGGATAAAATTTAACTATGACTATTGTTCATTCAACAGGGTTCTCAAAGTGTGATCTTTGGACCAGCAGCATCAGCACCAGCAGGGAGCTTGTGAGAAATGCAGACTTGAGTCCCACCCTGGCCTACTGAATCAGAAACTCTAGGGTGGAGCTGAGCAATTTGTGTTTGAACAAGCTCTCTCAGTATTCTTATACATGATAACATTTCAGAACCACTGCCCTAAACACAAGGCAATGACTAGCCTCTGCAGAGACAGCAGGAGAAATAGAGTGGCATTCTGGTTCACACATCAATTTTCGGGGTTTGGAGGAGGTAAATCTGTCCTCGAATCTCTAAATATTGCAGATACAAGTGTTTGAACCTACGGGCTAAGACCCAGTCTCTGCTAACATGACCGTCATCAAGGAAATAGCCCTGTTATGCTTCTTAGAGCCACTGGTCCCTCTATGTGCTGCCTGGGCTGCACCCCATCTTCAGATACACCAGAAAAGCTGGTTTCTCTGATTTAGAGGGATCCGTGTCTAGGTTAACAAGCGGTAGGGAGGACATGTCTCTTCTTTCAAAAGGCCATTCAGCACTCATATTATTCCTGTTGTCACACTGAGGTGACAGATGGGGCTACAATTCTCTGTGACCCTTCTGGCTAATTACATTGTTCTCCTGCATTTCCAGTACACCGGCCTGGCGTTTGCTTCCGCCCTGCTTCCTTGTTTCACTATCTCTGCTGTGAGCGCTCAGGTGGACACACAGTCATCTCTAGGCAGCACAGTTGGGTATAAAAGAGAGTTATTTAATGGTGTTATTTAAGGTGTGTACCATAGACATGCAGTTTACAAAAGCAATGCCCTGTGAGGCATAAAGCATTTGAGGGCAAAACAACAGCTACTGAGATCACATCAGAGGGAGAGAGGAGCTGAGTCACTGAGCCTGCGATTCAAGAGGAAGCAAATATATCACAGAACAAAGACTAATCCCCACCCCTGGGTCACAGGACATCTGCCTCAGAGATGGTCCCCAACATAGAAAGGTTTGTTGCTTGTGATAAAAGACATCTGTGACAAGACATACTGAACAAAGCCTCATCTGACCCCTCACTAAACATAGCTTGCTTTAGAAAAGGTTACTTTTTTATGTAATATTGGCAAACACTATTTCTGTAGCTCTTTTTTTTTTTAAGATGAGAGAGACTAGTTAGTGTTGTCAAATCTGTGCAGGCAGCATGTTAACCTTTGTCCAGGAAAGCCCTTGACCGCTACACCCTTCCTACCTGATTTCTCCCTCACTCTACCTGGGAACAGAAACGAAGGCTACGTAATTAAAATTAAACTAGTCAGCATAATCGAGTGCCTAGTCCTGTTACAACCGTGCGGAGCATCCCAAGGGGTCTGGGGAGTATCACTTTGGCCTTCAGTAGATTCTAGATAAGCAGAGGTCCGATACTGAAGTGTCTGTTGAGAGAAGCCCAGGAAAAACTTCACAAGGAGGTTTGGGGTGGGGGGTGAGGCATAAACCAAGTACTTTGACAAACATTTTTAAAAGGTCACCTCCAGCCCTTCACCTCCATTCAGGAGGAAATACTGTGAAGCAGAAAAGTTCCAGCAGCACAGGGGAAGGGCTGCCTCACCAACATACGGAGAAGGACTGGCGTGGCCGTCCAGCCCAATTTTATTCCTCCACCCTGATTTCAGTTCTCGCCTCACACATAGGACCTTAGATGTATCCACGCCCTTCACAGCGGTGAATTACCTATCACGTTTCTGCTGTCACCTCTCCTAATTACCCACCCCCAAGAAGCCATCTAGGGATTAAGCAGATGTGATCAGATGCAGGGATCGTGAGTGGGTGGGTGGAGGAGGTCTTCAGGTTGGGGGAGGCAGTCTACAGAGGGATGCCAGCTCACTGCCGGCTGCGTGTAAGGACCAGCTTCCATCTTCTGCTCCTTCCCCTGGTCCCCAAGAACCCTGGAACGGTCCTTTCTGGTTGGGCTATGAGCTTTCACCCTGGTGACCAAGTCTGGTGCCGGAAATCAAGAGTGATGGCAGAGGTCAAACATGACAGGCGGTCAAACGTATTTAGGAAAACACTGCAAAGCATACTCCCCTTCTGGCACCCTCCTCCAGTCAGCAGTGAGCAGAGGGGCCCTTCAGCATTTAGTAAGATGAGACACAGGATTCTTACACCCAGAGAAGAATCTTTGCACTCGCCAGCTCTCATTGTAAGACTCTTGGCTGCAGTTTCTCAGTTCATGAACTCTGTTGTGATATTCTCGTATTGGAACCAAGTCTGATTTGATCTTTTTTCTCTCCGGAAAGATCATTGCATTTGAGGGATGGCCATTTCGGGAACACACTGGAGGAGATGTGGGTCTGTTTGGATGGCACTTTCTTCCGTGCATGACAGTCATACTTGGACTTGCCTCCCTCTCCGATATAGGTCAGCGCCCCTGTATGCATTCTCTGCCCGGTCCAGCACAGGGACTTGCATAGGGGAAGTGGTTAACAAATGCACACCAGCTGAAGGAACAGAGCATAATCAGGTCCCTACCCCCACCTTCCCACCAATGGAAGGCTGAGGTTTCCATAAGCTTTTATGAGCCACCAGCACCTGCCCCTGCACCTTTTCACCACCCCACTAGTGTATCTGTCTCTAAAGAACTCAGCATCCAAAGATACTTTGACACCTGAGCCCTTGTGGTGCCTTTGTCCTGGACCACTACTACAGCCATGCAATATCTGCTCCAATGGGCTGACTTACAACAAACCAAACTGTCTGCCATCGAGTTGATTGACACTCACAGTGACCTATAGGACAGAGTTGAGCTGCCCCTGTGGGTTTCCAAGGCTTGGGAGGGGTCATCTATCCCAATAGCGGACAGGGCCCAATGGTGTTGACCATTGAGTTAGTTTATTGTGCCAACCTGGCTGATAAACACATCTGGGGCTAATTGAAAGGTGGAGGGATAAATAGCTCAGTGAGCCTCATCTTTCGAGTTCTCGGGTCTCTTGCTTTGTGATGGTTGGACCAGGGTGCAGCTGCCTTAGCCAGTTCCCTGCTTCAGCTGGCAAGGCTCCCTTCCTGCAAGACATCCCCAAGGAGAAGCCGCATGGACCTACCCTGATGCAGCCCTGGGTGCTGGAGCAGCCAGGGGGAGACCCCTGCCAGTGCTGAGATGCTTACACATTCACTAACTCGGCTTTCCTCCTGCAGTCGGCATCATAGTGTGTTTTGTGAGATGGAGGAGGACTTTGTGGACTGGTGTTGGACATATGGATTAATGTTGGACTTGTGGGCCTGGGCAGCACTGGGTTGGGATGTTTTCTTGATGCGCACTTAACCTTTATATAAAACTCTCTCTTATACATGAGTTTCTGTGGATTTGTTTCTCTAACGTACCCAGACTAATACAACCATGCTGTCATTACTGCGGCCTGATCTCCTAGTCAAACTGCATACATCTCTCGGGCAAAGCACCGATGTCAGCTCCTAGCTGAGAGCAACTCTCCGAGACGAGATTCCATAACTTCAGGTGGTCGTTTCCTCTGTTGAACATGAATTCTGTGTTTCAGTCCCTGCTCGACGGTGTTCCTGGTGCCTGGGAGGCTCACGTCCAGACCACCGGTTCTCCGAGTGCAGTTTCGGGACGGTGACGTCAGCACCGCCGGTGCAGACATGCACATTCTCTGACCCAAGTGCCCTGGGAGGAGCCCCAGCACGCTGTGGTGTAACCGTCTCCAGGTGACTCCCAGGGCAGAGTGCGAGAACCACTGGTCTAGAGAAGAGGGGCTCCGAGGGTCACGCTTACATGTCACTTGTCAATTGAGAATCACCTTTTTACTTCGCCCGGGGAACTCTCTTCTTTATCGCTGCTTGTCAGGAAGCGATCAGGCGGTGGATTCCGCAGCGTGTGTGAGCCGCAGAGGCCAGGCGACGGTCTTCACGGGCCGCCAGGCTCAAGCAATTTTACTCGGAAGAAGGACAAGCCGGGTCCTAATTAATGAATTTGTCAGGAGAGGCTCCCCTTTGTGAGGGCTTTAGCAGAGCTGTCGCTGACAGGCGTCCACTTTTATGGATTTTAACTAAGTAATTAATAAGGTAACAGTAACAAGTGCGAGTTAAGTGCACAGTCTTTCTACCGGATTGGGTCATAAATAAGTCATGCAGCTTTTGAAGGCGAACAGGAAGAGCGGATTGGAAAGAAAGACCTATCGGGAGCTGAAGCAGGGAGCCCAGACTTAAATTTTTTAAGTCCTACCTTCTTGATCTCGTGAAGCCAGTGGTCCCAGCCGGGACACGCTCAGGGGCATCGGCAGAATCCGTGCCCTGTGTGCTTCAGCTCTACCTGAATGGAGACAGGTAGAGCCGTGCTCCTCCCCAGGTAAGCAGAGCAGACCCAGGTCCTCCTACGCCTGAGACGGGGACACAGCAGGGAAGTCCTCGGCTGCTGAGCGAAATGTAGATGGGTGAAACCTATCAGGGGCCCCACTGGAGAAAAGAACCAGAGACCAGTTCCTTTAAAGAGCACCCTGGCCATCAAGTGGGTCCGGCCTCATAGCAACCAGAAGGACAGAGTAAAACTGTCTTGTAAGGTTGCCCAGGCTGTAAACATTATGCGCATCTTCGTTTCCCAGAACTGCTGGTGGGCCAGAACATGCCCACCTTTGGGTTGGCAGCTGAATGCTTATCCACTGTGGCTCCAGGGCCTGTCCTTGAAAGCCCATAGCTTGGGAAGCCCCCTACAGCAGTTCTCCTCTGTCCTGTGAGGTCTCCATGAGTCGGGGTCAGTTGTGGAGCATACAACAAGAAAGACAGACAGGTGCCAACAAAGCTGGAGAGAGATGTGACAACGCAGTCCCACCAATGATTGGACGTTGCATTTTTTAAAAATGCAGCTAAGTTAATTTCTGCTTGCATCGCAAACTTTGCCGCTGTGTTAGCAACACTTCAACTATTCAAGTCCTCAGGCCACCTTATGTCTCTGAGAGAGAAACCTCGGACATGTTTGTCCCCACGAGCCCTTTCCCAGATTCAAAAGGAAAAGAAACAGATATGCACAAATAAATTTGTAGCTGTGGCAGTAGAAAAAACAAATGCAATTCAGGCTAGTCTCCATGATTATATATATCCATATATATTAGTATATTTTTTTTTCTGTAGATTGTAAGAGGAATTAAAATTGTTCTCTTGCGCCCTCACACCCTGTGAGTGACAAATGGGTGACTGTCCTGGAAGGCCTGCTCATGGGTTCTCGAGACAAGATGGGAGTCTGGAGTCTCCACTGGCCATTGGGATGAGATAAGAGCCCCGGGGTAGAGGATGGTACTATGGGTTGAGCTGTGTCCTTCAGATAGATACAGCTACGTTCTGCCTAAAGCCTCTTGCTGGTGAACTTGAACTTGTTCAGAAATAGGGTCTTTGAAGATTTTGTTGGTTAACATGAGGTCACAGTGGTTGGGTCTTAATCCAATCTGGGCGAGACCCTTATAAGACAGGAGGTGAGACACACACACACACACACACACACACACACACACACACACACGGATGGCCAGGTAAAGGGGTCTGCATGCCAAGATGCCATCAGAAAGTGGCACAGATGAGAAAGGGTCTTTCCCCAGAGCCTGCAGAGAGAGTATCTCTCAACACAGACGATCGGCCCCCCGGCACTATGAGAAGATCCATTTCGGTTCATGCACCCCACCAAGAGAGGTAGCATTTTGTTATACCACTCCTGGGAAACAAATACACAGGGAGATCCTTCTTTTATTTTACTTCTTTTGTTCAGAGAACTCTGCGGGGTTGAAAAAACCAAAACCAAAACACAAAACACCTCAGTGTTTTTTGGACAAACTCGATCTAGGGGGAAGGTTTACTTCTGTGAATGCCCAGCTCCAAACAGGTCCAGCACCAGACTGAGCTTTGAACCCTGCTTTTGCTCTGTGACCTCCAGGGGGCCCAGCACTGGAGTAAACCTTTCTCTAGCCCAAGGTTCCTACCTGTACTTTTGCTGCATTATCTCAGCAGCTCCTTGGAGCTCAGCCCTCTGAGGCGTCAAAGAAGGAGACAACATCATTTTTTCAAAATGGTATTTTCACTGAAGCAGAAAGCACTTAGATTCTTGCCCCACGTTCACGCCCCTGGCCTATCTCCAGATGCAAGAACCATTCACCTTGCCCATGGGCTAGCCTGATGATGCAAAGGGGAGGGAGAAAGGGATGCTGCCTCTTAAGAGAGTCATTTTCCTATTTCCCCTGGCCCCAATATCTTCTCTCCTCACCTGACTCCTGTCCTGTATTGGAAAAGACAGAAAACAGCCAGCAAAGGACACCTGAGATTAACACACACACACACACACACACACACACACACTGCAAAGGACACCTGAGATTATCACACACACATACACACACACACACACACATACACACACGCTGCAAAGGACACCTGAGATT
>NW_022103905.1:19059300-19074097 GCF_000313985.2 Echinops telfairi
CTCTCTCTCTCTCTCTCTCTCTCTCTCTCTCTTTCTCTCCCCAGCCCTCTTGTGCTCCCATTTCTGTTTCATTCTCAAAGGATTCCACGAACCCAACCATCATGCTGGCTGCCCCCCTTACCTTCAGAATCAAGATCACCTCACACAAAAAACAAACAAATACAGCAGCACCGCCTGAGGGGGCCCATAAAGTGAGAACTGAAACAGTCCATGAACTTGGCCTGTCCATGAACTTGGCCTGTCCATTTAAAATGCAAACGCACCCTGGAAGGCACACAATCGGTCTGGCATAGCCATTCACGGTGCTTGATGTGAACTGGAGCCTGAGGCATCATCAACAGCACCAGGGACCATGCCAGGGAAGCCGCTGTCCCAAGTCAAACTGTCTGTGTGAAGGGGTCCCCTTTAAGGCAGCAGGGGTAAAGAGCAGCCATTGCTGAGTGGGTATGTGCCTGCCAAACGGAGCTTGATGCTCAGGAGACAGAGGAGACGCGCGGAGGCTTCTGCTCTTTGCACAAACTAGAAGACGACCACAGCAGTGGTTACCTGGAGCCCCAACTCTTACGCGCACAACCAAACGATGCCTTTCTTTCTACCATGCCTTTTTAAAAATCATAACAAAATCACAGGAACCCTGGTGACTTAGTGGGTTACACAGGGGGCTACTGACTGCAGGGTCAGCAGTTCGACATCACTAGCTGCTCCGGGGAATCAAGCTGAGGCTTTTGACTCCTGTAAAAAGTTGTAGTCTGAGAACCCCGGGAGCAGTTCTACTCTCCCTACAGGGTCGCTGTGTGCCAGAATGGACTGGAGGACAGGGAGTTTGGTTTCTGTGGCGGGTTAGAGGCTCAGCATCCAGAAGCTAACAGAAAAGTCAATGGTCTCAGCCCACCAGCTGCTGGGAGGCCCAAAGACATGGCGGTCAGCTGCCATCATGCTTTTACCACGGTGGTTCTCAATCTCCCTCATGCCACGACCCTTTCATACAGCTCCTCAGGTTGTGCTGACCCCCCAACCAGAAAATCATTTTCGTTGCTACTTCATCACTGTCATGTTGCTACTGGGATGAAGCGTCATGTCCATATCTGATCTGCAGGCTGTATTTTCATTGTTACAGATTGAACATAATGAAAGCATAGTGATGGATCACAAAAACAATGTCATTATATATTGTGAAATACTTATTTCGAATGACAAATCAATGACATTTTGTCTTGAAGCATGGTGTAGCATGGTAACGCTTGGTACTCACATGTGGGCATATCTGCATGTGGGTGGACCCACCTGGAGACAGCTAGAGGAGCAGTGTCTCGGTTTCTAAGGCCATCGGAAATATGGGTTTTCTGATGGTCTTAGATGACCCCTGTGAAAGGGTGGTTCAACCCTCAAAGGGGTCACTACCCACAGGTTGAGAACCGCTGCTTTACCACCTTGGATTGGAAGCCCTCTGAGACCATTCTACTGAACCTATAAGGTGTCTCTGAATGGAAATCAACTTGGATCAATGGTTTCTGTTACATAGTTTCTGATGTATAGATATATCCTGCAGATCAGATATTGACATGACGATTCATCCCAGTAGCAACATGACAGTGATGAAGTAGCAACGAAAATAATTTTCTGGTTGGGGGGTCAGCACAACCTGAGGAGCTGTATGAAAGGGTCGTGGCACGAGGGAGATTGAGAACCACCGGGGTAAAAGCATGATGGCAGCTGACCGCTATGTCTTTGGGCCTCCCAGCAGCTGGTGGGCTGAGACCATTGACTTTATATATCAGAATGTTTGCTCTGTCCACATTTTAGACTTGTGCGAGTCAGTGGCACGATGTCCACCCCCATGTGTAACCATCACCATGACTTCTTTGCCAAGTTTTAGATCACCCATCACAGAAAGTCAGTGCCTTCAGAATAATGGCTCGCCCCTTCCTTGGCACCCTGAAGGCGCAGCAGTTAACTGCTTGACTACCAACTGAAAGACTGGCCATGCAAACCCACTTAGCCGCTTGGCAGGAGCCAGACATCGTGATGAACTCCTCCTGAGAACAGTGTAGCCTAGCGAACCCTGCAGGACAACTCTGCTCTGTCACCGGTGGACCCTGGGAGACGGAAATCAACTCAGCAGTCCTAAGAACAGCACAACCACAAGGACACTTGGTTCTCCACAGAGTTGCCTAGTGTAGACATCTCAACTAAGTGAGCTCGTACAAGATTCGTTCGTCGCGACTGGCTTATGAGCTGCGTTGGCCTGAGAGTGCTGTTGAGTAAGTCCGCATTGGGCCCCTGATCTAAGTTGGAGGTGCAAACCCACCAGCCAGTCCTAGGGGGGAAGATGAAGCTTGACAGCCTTGGGAACCCTAGGAAGGACCACTGTGATTCCAGATCAACTGGTTTGGCTTTTGGCTTTTAACAGAGCCTCTAGTCTATCGCAGCTCGGTCATCTTGAGGGTCCTGAGAAAGAAGCCCAAAGGGGCTTCGCTTCTCCTCACAACGATCCTACAGTCAGTCAACTTGTCGGACTCACCTGAAAGGTGGAGTAGACCCTGGGTGAGGAACAGGCTGTGTTCGCTCTAGGGCCTGAACCCCGAGATCATAGATACTTCCTGCATGACGTTCGACAAGCCCGAGGCATTCTGCTTGGGGGGTTGACATGGTATGGATTAGAATGAATGGACGGTCCACTCCCCACACCAGTAGATGAGGTTCCCAAAGTTCTCTCCCAGTGCCGGAACTAACTCATCACACTTCAGCAACCGTCAGCTACATGCAATTGGCTGCAGGAAGAGAACGTTCGGTGGACAAATGCCTCAAATTCCCTTCCCAGACACACTTCACCTATATGCGGCACGCCGGGCAATGCCTTCAAGAGCAGTGGCTTCTGCTTAATGACCGTGAGGATTTCCTCGCCTCGGAGGAGCTGCTGGCGTGCTCCTGGATGCTCCCTCTCCGATAGGAGTCACTCGGATTGCTCTGGGGCTCGGTGGCTCTGCGGACCCGGCGTGGGTTTCCGGCACTCCTGCCGGAGGCCATGGTCACCTTGGAGGGAACGAGAGGTGGGGACATGGGACAGAGCTTCCAGAGAGTGAGACAGGGCAGTGGACCGGAAGGCACTTGCTAGGCAGTCTCTTCCGGTAGTATCCCAGGGCCCATAGAGCTGTCCTTCCTTGTCCCTCCCCTGGAAATAGGAGCATTGATACCTCTGGTGTGGGGCAAATACTCCATCGTTTATTGCTACTGCGAGGCGCAATCAGGTTGATGTTTGACTCCTGCTAACCCCATGTGATAATGTCCAGCATGTGTGCTTTGTGAAGAAAGCCACAGACGGGTTTCGAAGCTGTCATATTTATGGAAGGAGATCTTCCAACTTTTTCCTGTGGAACTGCTCTGTGTGCAAAGAACCAGCCTTTGCATTCGCAGTGCGAGCTTAACCCCCGCACCACCAGCCCTTCTTGTCCCCCATGTAGCCTCAGGGCCCACACCTAGGCCTTCCTCCAAAACCGAGGAGGAGGAGGAGGAGAAGGAGGAGGAGGAAGAGGAGGACAACGCGATGGGGTGTCTCGTCCTCTCCCTCAAGACTCATCAGTCCAAGGCCAGGGTCCCTCACTCTCTCCAGTGTTCCAGTGAGAATCCCTGGCAACCTTCTTTCTTCCCCCATTTCCTGTGTGCCCACGGGAACCTCCCCCACCCGCCTCAGACCAAGTACAGATCTCCTTGGGAACCAAGGCCCCTCTCCCTGCCAAGCTTCTTCAGAACGGTGCTTGGAGCCTGTGAGCGCCTTCCCTCCCAGCCGAACAAAAGTTCCTCTCACTGCATTTACGTAACTTGTGAAACCCGACCTCCTCCAGGAAGCCATTCTGGATTGATTACACAGAGAAATGCCAATGATTTCCACCGCCTCCACAGAATACAGAGTTCCCGGAGTTACTGTCTGTCCACCAGCCGATTACATCCTTTCTTTGTGCTTGGCTTCCCCTCCCCTGCCCCGGCCCCCACACCCCGCCTCCCCCATGGAATACTGTTACTCTTTTAAAAGTGAGAATAACGTCACCGCTTTACTGATTACAAAAGTGTTGCAAGTTCACAGGCGGGGAGCACATCAGTAGGGGCAGGAACCAGTCTCCAAGAATGTGGGGATTCCATGAAATCCCACTGCACCGGGAGAACGCATGAATACACTTGCTCCTGACTGCTAAGGGCTCTCAGATGCAGGCCAGGATGGAACGGGCCAATTTTCAGAGCAAAGCATCGGTAGCTACTCATTAACTGGTTCTGCTTACATGCCTACCATGAAAGGATCTTTGTTATGCTTACACAGAGACCTGAAGTGTGATGAGTCCTGTCTTAGTAAAGCTCAAAGGAAGCAGGGTCTCTTTCGTGACAAGAAGGACTAGTGAATTTCAATGCCATTAGCTCTTCCCAGTAGGCACTAATCAGCCCAGTAAAGGCTGGAGACATTTGCTTGAATTAAAGAGTGCAGGAAGTTAACAGAAAAAGTGTACCCAGGTGTGCTGTATGAATCTTCCAATCTTGCTGCCCATCTCCAGATAACGTGCGCCTGATTTGAAGCTCAAATTCAGTGTGAGGCTTGGCCTGGCACCTCTATTGTACTTCGTGCCCTGGCTTGAAGGTTTAAGGTCATCAGTCGTGTCTTATGCATATATGACCAGGCTCAAAACCAATAGCAGATTCACGGCTCCCCCTTACCGCCACCCTTTAACCTGGACCTTGTTGTTCCAATCAGAGTAATGGGTTGTCAATGGACGAAGTTGAATGAAGTCAATTTGTTCGAGTTTTTAATCTGTTCTGCTTTCTTTCCAATTGAGGCTTTTATCTGTTTTACTTTGTTATTCTTGTTAGGTTGTTTTGTTTTAGTGTTTTTCTATATAAGAAATCCAGGCTAGGCAAATCTATAGGCCCGGAAACTTGAGGAGAAAGGGGGAGCTAATAATGATGAGTATACGATGGAAGAAAATGCCCTAAAACGGATGTGGTGATGATTGTACAACTCTTCTTGATATGCCTGAACTACTGAATTGTATGATGTGTGAATTAAAAGCCAATAAAACTGTTGGAAGGGGGAGAATAGTTGGTTGATTTACACTGGAGAAACAAGACTCTTGGAGGAAGAAAAATAAATCTGAGAGATAAGAGACTGGTGAGGAAAAGATAAAAATCAGAAAGCACTAAAGATAGAGAGTTTGGAGTAGCATTCATTCCCACCTCCCACCCACTCTTCTTTTTTTTCATTTTTACAGAGGACTGATGCGGGGCAGTAGTTTAAGGTAGGTGGGGTTTTCAGGAGACAAACAGAGAAAGAGGCTTTTTAGAACGTCCACTATATGCTATTATCGGAACCCCTCCCTTAGCATTTTCTGAGCAAGTGTAGTAAAGATTTGAATTGCTTTTAACTTATTTTTGGAAGTCAAATATGTGTTTTCTGGGGAAGTGATCCTGGAGCCCAAGGCAGCTTGGGTTCCACGGAAACACTGGTGCTGTTTAATCGAGGAGCCCAGGTGGCAAGGTCATCAGTTCGAACCCACCATGTGCCCAACAGGAGAAAGATGAGGATTTCTGCTCCTACAAAGAGTTACTGTCTCAGAAACCCACAGGGGGAGCTCTACTGTGTCCTCTAGGGCCCCTATGGGCAGGAATCGGCTCAATGGTAGTGAGTTAAATTTTTCGTTTGTTTAATTTATTTTGGGGGTTTTTTTCTGAGCTGTTTCCTCTGGGCTCTGTATAGAGAATAGGAACCCACCTTCTCATGTGTCTGTTGAGTTAGACCCAGAAAGACATCTGGTGATAGTTACAAAAGCACTGAGGTAGGAACCAGAACAAATACTTGGAATTCAGGTCCTGGTGTCTTCTCCCCCTAGTTGTGAGGCCCGGTGTGCACCCAAGTAGACTGGCGTTAATGAGGGTGGGATCGGGCTGCCCATGGACTTTTGTGAAGACCGAACAGGATAAGCATAGGTGACCATACTCTGACAGTTTTAAACAGCTACCCAAGTAGTCTCGGGAGCAACAGCTAGGAACTCTGGTAGGACAGTGTTGGATATCAGCAGTTCAAACCCACCAGCCGCTCCGTTGTCTACTCCTATAAAGACGTTCACCATCTTGGAAATCCTATCTAAGGGTCGCCATGCATCAGAATCCACTTGGTGCCAGTGGGTTTTGGCTTGGTGTTGGCTCATGCAGCCTCACATTCAGAAACATACTGTAAGTGCTAACCACGGGATCTGGCTTGGCTCCAGGATAGTCTCAGGCTAAAGGCACTAGCTTCCTGGTGTCTCCTCCTTGGAAGCCAGGGAGGAATAGACTCAGTCCTCGGAAACCTACTGGAAAGTGAACAAGTTCCCCACCTCCTTGCACCGGAGCCTGTACCACGGATTAAATGGAAATGCTGGAGGGCACGATGGGTCGGGGCCAGGGTTCTGCTGAATCCAGCCTGTGCCTGGCCACCACACCCTGGGCCGATGGTGACTTCACCCCCTGGCTCCCGTCTCAATGGACGGCTCTTTCTGAAAGGCCATTTTGCAACTCGCCCGGGGAGCGCTTCATTCACGCTGGCTGAAGTGCTGCTCAAAATTAACCCTGCTCAGCCCAACTCGGCCAAACAGAAGCGGAATGGGACAGCGGCAAGTGAAGACCTTGCACATTCCAAATCCGTTTCCAGGAGAGGCTTCCCTGCTTTCCAGGACTCCCAAAGAATCTCATCAAGCGGAGGGGACAATGGCTTGGCTGGAGCCACGTCAGCCTTCGGCAGAGGGCTCTCCACACATGCAGGAGCTGCGTGTCTCCGTGGACAGGAAGCCACTCCCATGCCAAGCCTCTGAATCACATCTTCTCTCCTTTGTGGCAGTCGCTAAGCCCAAGGCCCTGGCCTTGCTTCCCCCGGACCCGAGGCAAGTGTCCTTGTGGATGATAGTCCTGAGAGTGCAGACCAGGCACCTTTGCCACAGGAGCTGGGCCACTTTCCTGGCCCTCAGCACCAGGTCCTTGAATGAAGACGCGGGCAACGGATTCCACTTTCCTGGCCGCCTCGACACATCTGTCTTGGAGACCTCTGGAAGGTGCCAGCTGCTGAGCTGGGCCCGAGGATGCAGTCACATTAGATTTCACTCAGGACACAACAAATCCGTGTGGGCCCCTGCTTCACTTTTTCCCTCTTGCATCGGGAGGGGGACAAGGGCCGTCAAACACTGATGCGTCTGGTTCGGGGCTTTCCCAGCAGGTTTCAGTGACTTCATGCCTGGGCTGGGCCTCTGCTAGGACTTCTGAAGCCATTGATTTCCTGTGTATTTCCAGCCATGGCCAAAAAGAATGTACAGTATGGGAAATATGTCTACTACCCTCAATGACAGACCCTCCAGGTCTCTCTCTCTCTGTGTGTGTGTGTAGGCTTTTTAAATAAAAGAAATAATTATAACCTACTGAGTGCCTTCTCTGACCTCTGAAACTTGACTCCCCCACCCCAATATCAGAGCATTTCCTGTGCCTTCTGTAGGCTCGGCCAGCATGGATTTACCCGTCTGTGTTCAACACAGCCCCTGGGCTCCCTTTTCTGAATCCCAAAGTCAGATCTGAAAAGTCCGAATACATTCTCTTGGAAGACAGCCTCCGGAAAGGTGCTAAATGAAAACACAGCTGGAAGCACACACGCGCTGCCAGCTGTCAGGCGTGGTGGGCCACGCACATTTGCTGCTTCTTTTTCAATAACTGGATAGAGGGCTGATTTTTCCAGCTTGCTGTGCCGTTGCCGAAAATGTTTCAGATGCCGAGCATACCAGTATGCCCTGAAAATGTTTATAGCCGAAGCTTACAACTATATAGTGGGTGAAGAATGATTTATAAGCCTTGGAATTCATAAATTCGAGTCTTTAGAACACTGTGGATAAACACCGTTAAACACGGGAAAGAGAGAGGGACGAAAACATGGTGACCTTAAACTACCTGTGATCAATGATCCAGACTCCGGCTCCTGGGTCCCAAGAGGAAACTGAAACCCTTTGAAAGAGAAACTCAAGGAGACAGAAGATTCTACTGACTTTTGTCTGAAAGGTGACGCTTCCAGGCCTGGCTGCTTGCGCACGGATCTCTCTCGCTACATCTGAGCGTAGAAAGACAAGAGGGAACGGAAGGAGGTACCGTTACCCAGAACACATAAACCCGTGGAGAACATCTCCAACACGTGGTCATAAAATATCTTTCCCAGGGTGGAGTGGAGGAAAAACAAATCGTATTCTTTTTTTTACAACTTCATGCTGTAGGCTGCTCACTGTCATATAAAGCAGGTGGCCCAAGGAATCTGGGCTGGATTCCCGATCCCGTTACCTTGAATTGGGAACGCGAGCTGACTGACTCTAGTTCAGGATCCTCTGAGCAATCACCTTTGTCTTCACAGTCCTGGGGCCCTTCCTCCTCTTCTTCTGCGGCCTCAGTAGGAACCAGCCCTCACAGCTTGGCGGCATCCCAGGTGGGGACCTGTCCCCTTGCTCAAACTAACTTACTTCTGAGTTCTCGTCTTACCTAAGGAACTACTACTTTCTGCTGCCTGAACGCAGCTGAGTCTGACCCTCCTCGGAGAAGACAGCGCTGCTTGAATTCCCAAAGGAGATTTCCCCTAACCTTGGAATCCCTGGAACTAATGTGTGCTGTCGAGGGAGACGGTCTCTGTGGGGAGGCGGCATGTTCTACCATCCTCATCCATCTGCTCCGGGCAAGAATGAGCACATGTCCGGAGAGATGGAAGTGCATGGGTGAGCCGGCTGCACTTTTTTGGTCTAGGGTTTGAGTGACTCAAAGCAGAGGAAGGAAAATGGAACAGAGTTTTAAAACGACATCGTCAACCTGTGAATCAGAAAAGATCCACATGCAACCTTCTGCATTGTAAGTTTCGGTCAAGTTGATTCCATTGAATTGTTTGTGCCACCACCCAGAGAGTCCTGTGTTGAACCTATCCATCCATCCATCCATCCATCCATCCATCCATCCATCCACTCACCCACCCATCTATCTGAAACAGAATAGATACAAATACGCCCTCATCACCTGCCAGAGACACTATACAAATGTCCTATAGGTCCAGCTGTCTTATCTCAGGACTTCAAAATAAACGTGGTTTGACCATATGGACCGTAGCAGGGACTACTGTGCAAAGGGAACAGTGGTCTTCAAACACACAGCATGTGATTGCTGGGGGAAGGATGCAATCCACTCGAGCGGAGAACACAAACAGGCAAGGCTAAGTTCTTGGATGAGTGGACTTGGGCTCCCAGTTAAGCCACAAATCAAGCATGCATTGGTAAGCAGGCAGAGCCTCTCTTGTTTCTGCAGCTCTCCTTTAGGGATCTATTCTTAGTAAAGTAACTCAGGAAGAAGAAGGCCAACAAAAAAAAAAAATAGAGGCTTCTTTGTTTCTCGGACTTGGTCCTTTATTTCATAATTAATACAGATTCCCACCCCATGCATTAATGTTTAAAGCATCATTTATATTGCATCGCTCTCTAGTTAAAGTTTAAAATGTTGCAAATATCCAAGAGTCTGTGTTTTTGTTATAAGCAAACTTGCTCACTCAGTGGCCTTAATCTCTGGCAAGCAGTGGCATAAGAAAACCCCTGGGCTGACTTTGCATTTGTTTCACATTCTCTGCCATGAGAAAATATGGTAAAGAGACCTGGCTTTGATTCAAAGCTTAGCTTCAAGTCTTTTAAGTATGTATGTATTCCGGCTGGTCTGATGTGTGTGTGTGTATCTGTGTGCGTGTGTGGCAGTGTGGAGGGAGGCTCCTGGCTCTGGTAAAGACACGGGCCTTGGGGCCAGGCAGGTTCTAGTTGTGCCACTTTGCAGCTCTGAGACTTTGGACAAGTCCCTTAGCTTCCATTCCCTTGTCTGTACACTGGCATTGGCAATAATATCCATGGACTTGGATATTAGGAGCCCTGGTATCCCAATGGCCAAGTGCTCCGCTATGAACCAAAAGGTTGATGGTTGGAACCTGCCGATTGCTCTGTTGGGGACAAGGTTTCAGCCTTAGAATCGCTGTGAGGCAGTCAGTCATCGCCTCTGCAGCACGATGGGGTTGCTGTGAGCGTAAGCCAGCTCAAGAGCAAACAACAACAACAACAACAACAACAACAACAACAACAACAACAAGAGAGGACCGCTGAAGAGAGTAACTCTGGTGAAATAGCTGACACATGACAAAGAGATTTATCGGCTGTTATTGTTATTATTTAGATTTATGTCCTCAGAAGCCCAAAATCATGCAATAGATTTTCTGTCAAATTCGTGCTAAAAGGAGATGCTGTCTAAAGGTGCTAAAAGATTCCCGAAGACATTTATCAGGGCAGCTCTGGTTCACATCTGCTCTGCCCTGAAAATGTTAATGGATTGAGGCAAAAGGTTTCTTAGCTTGATTGTCAATTCTGTTTTCCCCTCTCTTTGCCAGCGTTAAAAACGGCTTCAAAATCAATCTCTTAAAAAGCTGAAGCAGATAAATGTTTGGTCATGCGTCCTAAAAACTCATCGCCACCTGGTCAATGCCAACTCACGGAGACCCTAGAGGCAAAAGTAGAGCTGCCCCCATAGGGTAGGCAAGGCAGTCATATGGAAGGAAAATGACTAATCTTTTACTCACAGAGCAGCTGGTGGGCTCAAACCCACGACCTTCAGTTACCAGCCAAGCCCTTAAGCACTGTGCCTCCAGGGCTCCCAATAGACAGGTGTGCACTATGATGTCACTTCCACTGTGTGTTCCATGAAATTAGCTGATGCGTGATTTGGACTCTGTATTTGTCCAGACACATAAGGCCATATGTTCGTATATAATCCGTACACACGTGTCAAAGTAATCTCACACCCCTTCGCGGTCTCTGCATTAGCATCTCAGATCTCGAGGTTGACAGACCGGCACCTCGAATTGGCAGCTGCGGCAGACACACAGCAAGCACTCTCTGAGCAAATCCTGGGATCCTGATCTGAACCAGAAGCCCCCAGGCACTGAGGGGACACGCAGCTCCCCGTGCACACTGACCCGAGCGTGGCTAGGCAAGGGACCAACTCTACGCTGGTCTACACCCGGGCACCCTTCCAAGCAAGCCCCTCCTTCCTGCCCCACAGATGTGCATAGATAGGAGGTGGTGTCCAAATGTACACACCTGTGTATCTTTTGCTGCATAACACCACAGAAGGATATTAGAAAAAGCAAGCATTTCTAGAAATCTCATTAATTTGCATTCCATCCATTCTTAGAGCAGCTTACAATAATTCAATTTGGATCAAGCTACATTAACTTTAACACTTAATGTTTTATAGAAATAATCGACTAGGAGAATTAACGGGGCAAATGAGAATATAGGGTAGATACTAAGTGTTTAAAGACAGCAAATAATTTTGTCACTGTAACGGTTTGTAAGAAAATAAAACTTGATTCCTACATGGGTGCTGTTCAGTGACTCAGTGACTACACAGATTCCTGACCTGCCCCTCAAGATTTGAGACTCGGGCTCCCTAGGGGTGGACCCTACGAATGTGCAGTGACCACGAAAACCAAAGTCAATGCTGACTTACAGCAACCACACAGGACAGGGTAAACCTGTCCCTGTGAGTTTCTGAGACTGTAACTCTTTATGAGAGTAGAAAACCCATCTTTCTCCCAAGGAGGTGCTGGTGGTTTTGAACTGCTGACCTTTCAGATTGTAGCCCAACGAGTAACCACTGTACCACAGGGCCTCCTCAGGAATGTGCAGTGGGAATATGTCATTCAACAAGCTCCCTTGGGGATTCTGCTATTCGATGCAGTTAGAGAAGAGCTTGGGCACAACACCTGTACACCTGGTTCGGTCAGAGTGTCTCTGCGCACTGGAAACACTGGAGCCCCGTGTCTTCAAAATATTCTACAATTCAAATTCGCCGGCTCTAACCGGGACCTTTGCGCCAGCAAACCACAACTTCACAATATCAGTGCCAGGGTGCAAAAACCTTATGGCCTGAAAAGTCTGATTGCAATCTTTGGATTCAAGAGGGCGATGGGGGAGGGCAAGACTCAGACTGGGATGCTGGGACCCTAGAAGAGAACTGGCCAATAAGAGGCTGCGACGCGGTGACAGGAACAGGAGCAGGTGTGGTCATCGGGAACAGGTCAGGAGCCCAGCTCAGCCTTTCCCCGGGGCCACTGTGCGGCACAGCCCTGTGCTAACATGGACGTCGGAAGGCTAGTGAGTGAAAACGGGCAATTTGAAGATTTTATGTGGAATGATTTAGTACCCGGAAAATAACTGCCCACGTAACTCGGGTAAAATGAAAATACATCTCTCGTTGATTCTAGTAGCAGATGTTTGCAGAAAACATCTTTGGCCTAGGTCGCCCTGGAGCTCAGCCTTCCTCAGACCTAAGCCAAGGTCTCGCTGCCTCGGGCAGCTTCGTCGTTAGACCCTCCGTGTATGAAGCGTCGGGGTACGGGAGGCATCAGACCGAGGCTGGACTCAGGAGCAAAGGTGAGGGAGACTCACATGCAGTCATGTCTATCCTGTTTGCATTGGCACATGGAAACCCCTTTTAGAGATGATTTTAAAAATAATTTGACTTTTAAAAGCCCAAACAAGCAGTATCCCGCTTGTAGAAGGCAAGGAAGCGTATCCCCACGGTGGGTTCCGAAAGAGAAAAATCTTGGAATTAGCTGCCTTTTCCGGTGCAGGAGCCGTGGCCCCATGTGACAGACAAAGCCTCCGAGGCACAGGAACAAGTCAGCCAAGGGCTGAAGGGCAGGGAAGGATTCAAGCCTTAATCCCCAGGTTGGGCGCCCCTCTCCTGGCACCCTGGGAAAGGGCCCGCTTCATTCTGATGGGAGGATTCTGTTGGTGGGCAGAATTTCAAAGCAGGTGGGATTCAAGCCGAGAAGAAAGGCAGGGGACTGAATACTGGCCGGGGGGAGAGATTCCCAGGGACCAGGGAAGCAGCTAGAGGACAGTCAGCAGCACCGAGAGACTGTCCCCTAAGATCCTCTGACCAAGTGTCCCCCCTCTTCCCGCCCGGAGAGTCCATGCTGTACATCGTTCTGTCTCTTTCCACCGTGCCTCCAACCCTGCTGTCAGGTCTCGATCGATTGCGTACGACAGATCAAGACTGAAGCAACCCAGTTGTGTGAAGATGAGCGTTGGGGATAACAGGAAACGAACCAGTATGCTTATTGTTGTCATTGCGGTTTGCTATCATGACAATGAATATTAAAAACGAGAATGATAATAACGGTGATAAGCTTACATTCCGCGCCCCACCCAATCCAGATACTTTGCCAAAAATGTATGGCCACAGTGGGATGAAGCGTCGGGCTGACAGTTCTGAACAAGAAGCTGCCTGCTTTGGTCAAGATGTACAGACTCCAGACCCCAAGGGGACACTTCCCCTCTGTCCTGGAGGGCCACCACGAGGCCGGAGGGACTGGTTGACGGTGGGTGGGGTTTTCTCTGACTGGACTTGCCCTGTATGATGTCCTTAGCAGTGTCCTCTCGATCCTATTTCTCAGAGGAGGAAATGGAGGCAGCCGGAGGGAAGCACCCTGGGCAAGGTCACTGAGAAGGTTCGAGAGGTGGAGCTGGGAGCCAAACCCGGAAGAGTGCGTGAGCACAGACCCAAAGGTCCCACGATCCCAAGGCCCCACGTGACATGTGTTGGCTTTCCAACGCTCTGAGCGCATGCAACCCGCTGAGGTGGGCATGGCTGTCCCTTTTCACAGATGAGGCAACTGAGGCTCAGAAGCCAGACAAAAAACACCTACCCTAGGAGAGGAGCAGAGCTGAGGTCAGAAGGGCTCCAGGGACCAACTGTTCCGGAGACATCGCGAGCCTCACTCTGAGACAAGAACTGGGCCTGATTTCAACTTCCTGTCAGGTAAGCACTAGCCTGCTAACAGCAAAAAGAGGAGTCTGTCTGGTACCTTCAAGCATTACCACCACCGGCACTGGGTTGGGTGTGGGCTCGGTAGGCTTCAGCGTGGTGGAGGCAACCGCCAAGGGCTGTATTTCTGACAACTGACTGGCGGGCACCCTGCGGGCCAGCGCTTCCGTGTGCCCCCACGGGGCTGCCCTGAGTCGGGACTGGCTGGAGGGCTGCCGGCCTTGGTCAGGCCGATAAGGAAAGCCGAGGAAGGGAAGCAGACAGAAAGGCAACGTGGGCCCGAAAACAGGGGCGCTGTGAACATGCGGCCGCCTGCTGGGCTCCCACCGATTGAGCGGGGCGTCCACAAGCAGGTGCCACAGAAGGGTCCTTCCACTAGGCTGCAGTGTCTGTGACTTGTTTAAAAAGTGGGTGGGGTTGGGTGGGGGGAGCTGAAGAGAGAAAGAAACCTTAGACCAGCGCAGGGCAGCCAGGGAGATTTCAGACAGCTACAGAACCCCACTGGTGGGCGCTCAGACCCGGCCGATGCCCCTCATTCCCAGCCTGATGTCACCACTGGAAACTCTGATTTCATATTTGCCTCTACTTCTGGACCCTGCACACCAGCAAACGCTGAATGTAAACTGCAGAGATGCGTGGACCGGAAGCGTGGCAGGGCTGTTTGCCACCTCCCAATAATAGCATTTCAACGTGGTACCTAAATAAACAATCTATTTTAGTGGGTCCCCTTTGATATCTCAAACGTTCCCTTCTGTTATTTCTGGCAGCTCCCAATCCTGTGATGGGATTAGAGAGGATGATGACACTTACGTAACAGCACCAAATTAATTTGCCGGGAGAACAACAGCGGCAGGAAGTCCTCCGAGTCCTCAGCTGGCTCCCCGCACCCCACCCCCGCCGCCCCCAC
>NW_022103905.1:19074773-19084597 GCF_000313985.2 Echinops telfairi
ATTTGGGCCTTGTAACAGAGCTGTGACACCTATGCAGCAAGTGCAGTTATTTTTCCCAATTGGACAGCTCACAAAACGAAAGCTAAGCACCTGATTCAAGCAAGAACTGGAACCCTGGCTGGTGACGACTCCCCTCCCCTCATTTCCATTTGCTCACCAAGCCCACCTCTTGCTTCCACAATGGCCTCTCCAAACACTCTCAAATCCCCTCCATTCATTCCACACCTTTGCAGGCATTCCTTTGCACATTCCCTTATCCAGCAAATGTCTTCTAAGTGCTGACCATGCCAGGAGCTGTCCTAGGTGTTGGGGCTACAGCAACGAAGGAAACGAAAATCCTGCCTGCTAGGAACTTCATGTCACTCAATGTCTCTGCATGGCACCTGTGAACTCGAGGGAACTTCCCGGCTTATGAAAACATGCCATTCAAGCAACATTAGAGTTTTTACTGAAATAGGTGAATAAATACTTCAACTATTTACACCTGTTTTCCACTGAAAAGAGACGAGTTTGGCACCCAGCACTGATCTTCCTAACTTGGCCTGGGCCTGGTGCTGGGTGCCGTGGAGCGGATTCGGACTTGTGGGGCCGCTCTCTGCGTGCAGCTTCCAAGGCGGTGACTTTTTGGAAGCAACATGCTCAGCCTGTCTTCCAAAGTGTCTCTGGGTGTGTTCAAACCGCCAACGTTTCAGTTAACAGTCAAGCACGTACCTGTCTACCCGACCCAGAGAACCTCATGACACGACCAGTCTCGAATTATTCGATGATGAACTGAATACCACCAACCACATTTGCAAATGTGTCTGTCAGGCAACTGTAAGTATTTTGTTTAATTTATTTTTTTGGTTAACAGGCTCATCAATGGAAGCTGTCTCATTTTCACCGAAGAAGGACTTTAGGGTAAAACTTCTTAACAGAAAAATTCGGAAGTAAAGCTTTGAAACACTGCCAAAGCGTGTACATCTGAGACTACTTCTGCAATACATTTCAAGATGTTCTTCAACAGATCGCAGACCAAACGTGAAAGCCAAATGCAAAGCCATTAAGTCACCGCTGGCTCTCAGAGCAACCCCATAGGCAGGGTAGAACTGCCTCTTGATTTAGGGGTTGACCGCCTCATCTTTCACCCCTACCAGATCACAGAGGTACATCTAATTGACCTCATATAACCCTCCAAGATCTCTCCATAATTTCTACAGCAAATGTTAGCCATAGAAAATTTGCTGTTGCTCCTGTCCAACTTAGATTTGCAATTATTTGCATGGAAGTGTTTACAAATAACAGCTAGACACCATCTCTTTTATTTCACCAATTATAAAAACATAAAACAGAATAAAAATAAACCAAATAACTTTTTTACCCCCAATGGAATGTTTCCCAACATTAGTTATATGAAAGCAGATTTTGTCAGTTTTCGCCTATTTTTGATACTGAATACACAGTTAAAGTTCAATACACAGTTTAGAATTTATTTTGTTTCCAAACTAAGCAGAATATTAGATGTCATTTTAATGTATGTTTTATGAATTGTCTTTTCTCTCATAATTAAAGTAAATTAAGCCATGTGCATCAGTTGCTAGATGGGACCCATTCTGAATATATTATTATAACTTATGAATATTAGCAAGTACTGTTTTCAATTAATTCTGTAATAAAAATTTTAATAGAGACGGATCCAAAATGAAAAACATTTGTAAGCATTAAGTCACTTTATTTTGCATAACATCTGAAATGATAAGATGATGAAGACATTTTTCAACTAATATATTTCACAAATTTAAAAATGGCCGGGGAACTGCTCTCCTATACTGTGTCAGGCCCTTCTCCTGACCACCTCTGCCCCTTCTCCAAGGTGAATCTACGCCTTCAGCACCCTCAGCCACCCTCCATGCCGCCTTCCATAGCCTCCATTTCTTCTTACCCACCTTTTCCTTGCCTCAGTCTAACAAGATTATCAGGCCTCTTCCAAGCTTCTGGTCAAGAAACCGAACACCAGGAAATGCTCTCCTCTAACCTGTCTATAGTGAGTCCTCCTGGTTTCAGTGGATCACGAGTTGGGCGATGAACTCTGAGGTCAGCAGTTCGAAACTACCAGCTGCTGCGCAGGACTGAGAGGAGGCGTTCTACTCCCCAAACGGCTTGTAGTCTTGGAAACCCACAGGGGGCAGTTCTGTTCTGTCCTGCGGGGTCATTAGGAGTGGGCATCAACTCAATGGCACCGAGGTTGAGGGGGCCCTATCTACTCCTCAAGCGAGCACTGCACGCAGCCTCACTTCTAGGAAGAGCAGTTTCCTGCGACCTCCCCTACCCCGGGCCCTTCCCTCTGCTTCTTCTCTTTGGAAGGTTCTTCGTGCAGTTCCAGCTTGCTGAGTCCTGTCATTGAGACGTCAGCTCCTCCCAGAGCTGACCAGCCAGGCTCAGGTGCCCACTCAACCCCCGTCGACCACATCAGCCGCTTCTGATTCTCTGCAGGGTCTTTATAACCCTCTGGCACGTTTGTTTGTTTGGTCCAAGACAGAGAGCAGTGTCTGATCCCAGGATATGACGGCAGGGTGTAAAAGAATGTCCGGTACATTGAAAGTGTTTGATATTTATGAGCTGAACCAACGCATGGGTGCCTAAGTGATTGCCCTTCTTAGTTTGACGCCTGCACTGGTTTCTTTTCTCACTCTTTGAATGCTTACTCTGGGCAAGACTCTGACCCACATCTTCTTTTCTTCTCCCTTTCTCACTCACCCTGGGTGATCACAGCTGGCCTCCAAGTTCACTCACCCCTCTATATGATAGGAGCAAAGATCAGATGCTGCTGGCAGGTCTCGAACTTTCTTGTCTGGAATCCCGTCCTGGTGGGCACAGCCCTGCAGGAAGCCTCTGTCCACTAATCAGGCCTGGCTCTTTGCCTTCGGTGGCCAATGTGCCCATGACTTCCCAAATCTATATTTGAGGCATGGGAGTTTCAGGCCCCTTTGTCCAACAACCTCCTGGACAAGTCTTTTGGTTCACAACTCCTATGTAGCACGGCACCTGAGATGCAGTGAATGCTCAATACATGCTTTGTGCAACGATAAGCATGTATTCAGTGACACTACCCACTCAGATAGTCTCTCCCAGCTTGCCAAGTATAAAAGGGAGGTTCACCTATTTGTACTTCTCCTCTTTCAGAGTCGCGGTGGCAACGTGCCAGGTCTTGAGCACAGAAGCCATTTGTAACACGTTCCACATTTTGGACAGCAGTCCACAATTCCACCCTTGAGTTGCCACCCTTGGGTGGATGCCACTAGGTCCAGTGATTTATTTACACCTTGTGTCATTCTGGGACATCCTGCCCATTCACCAATACTTGTTCTAAGACTTTACGCTTTCCTGTGGTGGGAATTTTCCTCTGTTGAGGAACAAGGATTTGCCGGGACTTGCTCTACGGCTTCTGTTGTGTTTTGCCCAGCTTTAAAGTGGAGGAGATAAGTGGATCCAACGGATCCAGTTGAGCTCTCATTGTCTATGGCTACTAGTATTTACCAGAAGAAAGTCTTCTGATGGCTATAGAAGGACCCTGCAGCATCATTCTCCAAGTATTTCTTACAGCTCCAAGTCAACTAATATAATTTCTGGCTTAGAATGCAAATGGATTAAACCGTTTTCATATCAATCACTCTCTTAAATCTTCATCAAAAGCCTGAACATTAATGAGAGGGCTCACCAGAGCATTTTACAGATCAAGAAGCTGAGGGTCAGAGAGGTCAAAGGGTTTGAACAATGTCACATAGCAAGTGAGTAGCTGTGAGGGGCTAGAGCCATTCTTCAGGATGACTGCCCAGTGTTTTCCCTCCTGCCTGATGGTAGCGTCATGTAGACATTGGGCGGTTCGGCCTCCAAGGTCAGTGATTTAAAACCACCAGCCAATCCATGAGGGGAACACGAGGCTTACTACGTCTATACATCTTTACAGTCTTGGAAGCCCACAGGGGGCATTTCTGCCCTGCCCAACAGGGTCTCTGTCACTTGGCATGGACTCCATGGCAGTGAGTGACACTTTGACTTGGAGGTCACTGGTGGTTCAGTAGTAGAAGGCCCCTCTCCCATGCAGAAAACCCAGGCTTGATCTCTGGCCACTGCACTCTCTCTACGGGTGGCTGTCAATCAGTGGAGGCTTGCCTGGTACTATGATGCTGAACAGGTTTCAGGGGTGCTTCCAGAAGACGTCAGAGGAAGAAAGGCCTGGTGATCGCCTCTGAGATTCAGCTAATGAGAAGCCAAGGGGCCGGCCTGTAACTGATCATGGGAATGGTACAGGACAAGGTAGGGTTTGGGTCTGCTAGAAATGGAGCCGCAGGGGTTTGGCAGCTAACTCAATAGCAGCTCAGAGCTAACAGCTAACAGTGTACCTAGATCCCGCTCAACTGCTCTCCCCTAGTCCAAACCAGTGAAATCCTCAAGCAACCGGCACTAGGGCAGGCAGACGGAAACAACTAACCGATGTCAAAAGAGTGGATTCAATAGCCACAAGCAGCTCTTCTCTCATGCAAAAAAAAATGTACCCGGCTAAGAAATATTCCCCAAGGGGGACCTAAGGGGACCGATTGCGTGTCCTGCTCCACAGAAGCCAATAGGAAAGACCAAAGTATGTGTGACGGTGAACAGCACGTAAATATATACCCATTGTTTTGCATTTCAAGGTTTAACATTCTTTGCTGGATTTTACCTTGAGATTAATGAATTCTCTCTCTCATTAGAGGACCCTCAACTGGAGTCCAGGCTGAGGTGAACGCCGAGGCTACCTCTAGCAGTGAATATGTCAGCAGAGGGGTAACTCTGGGTCTGTGGCAAGCGCCAACTGATACAGGAGAAGATTGAGGAAGCTGAGAAGCTGGCAGGACTGAATGCTGGCATTTCATTTTCAGGATCACATTTTGCGTGCGACCGCAGCTCTGGACCCGAAAGGCTAGCTACCTCCTATTTGTCCCTAAACACAGAGGAATCGGCCTCTAATGCAACCTGGCATCATCCTTACTCTCTGGTGAACCACTCTGGGTAAGCGGGAAGAAGTGCAAGTTCAATGGTGCCCTCAGATGCCCAGGGCTGCCTACCTCATTCATTCTGCTACCTACTCTTTTGTCAAACACGATCTCCACTTAAGCAGATCCAGTTGAACCAAAGAAGGAAATAGTTCACCACTTTGGATTCAAAGATGTAGGGGAAAACGTCCATTTGATCTCTCATTTCCTTTCCTAGAGGCGAGTCAAAGCAATTTGCTATTTTACTTTATTGTTTTAGTGAACCTTGCCATGGCATCCAGGGTTCCACCGGCCCCCCAATAACTCAGGTCCTCAGATATTTTGAATATCTGCCTGTGCTTTGCACAGGGTCCAAGTTGAAGCCCCTGAGTGTGCATGTTATGAATAATTAAATTGGTGTCGCTTTTGGTTTTGATTTTTAAAAACCATGTGGATCAGCTTTACTATAAACACTCTGGGAGCCTCTTTGATGTTCATCTAAGGTTCTGGACCTTCCTTTGAAAAAATAAAATGCTGGTCTAAATGGAACGCCGGTACTGAAGTGAAATTCACATTGTTTTGGGCTGGGGTAGCGGCAGGGCGTGCTGCAAGTGGGATAAACATGCCCTGGCACCCACATTAGGAGAAACTGCTAATGAAGGGAGCATTGGTATGGGGCAGAAAAAAGGATTCCCTTGGCCTGATAATTTACGAGGAATAATTCATCAGCTGACACTTTTTAGCTGTGAATTTAGCTGGCAAATCCCAGGTCACCCCAACATGATGTACAACAACAGGAGTGCAATTTTTTTTTCCAGTATAAGAACTTCATGAAAGCCCTCTCTCCCATCGTTGCCCTAACTTTCCTTACTTGAGGGAGCTTGTTAATAAAGTGCTCTTCCAAGCCTTTCTTTGTACTGGCACTATATGAATATTTATGGAAGATTCCATCTGTAAACAGCATTAAGATATAAACAGAGCATAGCATGAACCAGGAAGGCCATTTTTACCTAATACAGAGCAGTGTTGTGACATGCTGGCTTTCCATTCCTGGCTACGAGCTGAAAAAAATGAAACAAAACCAACAGTAAAGAAGAAGGGGGGAAATTCGTTTTTGCTTACACACCACATTGTGTGGTCTGGGGGAGGCTTCAGTGCATCCGATCTTCTAGATCACTGAGTGATAGGTGTATGGCCACATACAAGTCACCGCTATTGAAGCTCCGTGTCGCTCAAAAGAGCCCAGACGGGAGGCTTTATGGACAGTTCTACCTGATGAAGGAAAGCTGCCCTGGCCTTTCTCAGTTAGGGTTCAGAGAGGAGTGGGGGATATGAGTAGTTGTTTACAGTGAGCTCCGGGTAGCAAGCTGAGCAAGGAAGGGATGGGTCATTCTAGGGAGACGAGCTTCAGCAGCATCCATGCACAGTACCACTTCTTCTAGGTAGGGTGGAAGATGTGGGGGCAGTGAACAGCAGGGCACCGAGGAAACTCCCCACTCACTAGTTGGGGTGGCCTGCTCTGGGCAGCAAACCTCTGGTACCTGTCCTAGGTGTATCACCAATTTTCAAAGGGATTAGTGTCCAATAAAAGACACGCAACAAGAAAACCACCCAGAACGCAATGAATCACCCTTTGATGATTCAAAAGGTACTTTAGGATCCTGTATAGTGCCTTAGGGTCAGCATTAGCAGCACCACTTCTTTTATGGGAAATGCATGGAGGAGCCAGTTCACTCCAAACACTCGTTACGAAAGTACCTAGAAACCTAACAAACAAACAAACAAAACTAATGTGTTCTCCCTGGCCCGTTAGGCTCTTAAGATTATGCCTAGAATATTGCTTCTATCCCCTTAAAATGGTTAATGCATCAGATGGAATAGGTTATCATCTATTCTACAGTATGCCTGAATACGTAAAATGGAAATGCTCTTATTTTCCTGTGAATATTTAATTTTTGTAGCCTGTCCTTCTCTTTAACTTTCCACTTAAATATGCCCTCAAATTAAATGCAAATCATAATATGGGAAGTTTGGTTTGAAAAAGTTGGCTCCCGCATGGCATAGAAATTATTATTATTATTTAATTATCTAGGTGCCGTACTTGTGCTTTGTTAAGTTTCAAATGCTTATCCATGAGGATAAGTCTTGTCTGCACACAAGCCAATCCCAAATTGAATTTCTCCCTTTTTGCAAACTATGGTGATTGGCAACAAAGAAAAGAGCTACTTCTTGAAAATCAAGTTCTTGGGTACATTGAAAACAAATTAATCCACATCGCCAAGAGTGCTATCTTGAGAAATACAGGTGTCTAAATCTTAAGAGGGAAACACACACACACACACACACAATGCTCTGTCAACCAAGTTTTGGAAAAAACAGGATTCTTGCTGAAACCAAATGTCCAAACTCACATGTTAGTTGGCTTGAATGAATTTGTATTTTCCATGGTGCGTCCTCTTTGGGGAAGTCAGAAAGGAATGGAATTTCTACACAGATTTATATCAGCTTTTCCAAAAGGAGAGCTAAGTGAACATTAGGGGATTTCAGGCACACTAGCGTCGCTAGGAGGGAGCATAACTCTTGCCTGGCGTTATTAAAAAAAAGATTCCAGTTCTCCTTAGTTTCAATTTTTACAATGGTCAAGCCCAAGTGGACATGGAGGTCATTCTATTAGGCTTGAACAACTAGAGATAAATGTGCTGGCTTTTTATCACATGGAAAGCCCTGGGTCATTACCGAGTCCGCCCCAAATGCATGGCTGACCGGGGTCTGTTTTTAAAGAAATGTGTGACACACACACACGCACACACACGACGAAGACCCGTCTTCAGGTTGAAAGCACATACATTTGTTCCCCCAATGATGGACGGATAAGCCTACAGAAATGCCCCAGATCACAAGAGCATAAGGAATATTCATTTAATCGAAACGAGGATGGCTTCTTCGCATCGACAATGCCAACACCATTTAACGGCTTCCCTAAATTAAGTCCACGAGGGACACTGCTGGTATTTCGTGGGCTGTGGCTGCTTTTCCTCGTTCTGTGTCAGACATGCTCTCAGGGGTTTAGAAAATGACATTCAAGATGCTGCCTTGCCAAGTAGAACTTCGGCTACGTGATTCTTGAAGGACCTAAGCATATCTAATTGGGTGCACAGGCATTTCATTACGTTGTTTTCAGTGCTGAACGTCTTTTAACCTTCCTATAAACCCATACTCATAAAACAAACAAACAAACAAACAAAAGAGTTTCCAGGGAAAAACAAGGGGGAAAGGTACTGAATTCCAAGTGGAAGCTCGGTTTATTTCCAAAATGCACAGAATGTGGCCATCCTTCCAAGCAAAGGCAAAGTACACACCTTGAAAATGGAATTAGGAAACATGCAGACAGATCTCCAAACGTTCTCTCGTGGGCAGTCACTCCTGCCGGGAGGAGCGCTCACTTCTCAAGCCACTTTTGATAGTGTGAACAAAACACGCATGTATTAGATGTCTCCACTGTGTGGGGTGGGGTGGGGTGCGGGGGTTGGATGCGTTGAGTCAGGGCTAGGGGTTCAGCCCTCGGGGCTCTTCAGAAGGAAGAGGGTTGAGGCAAGCCCAACGATGCCCCCAAATCGGGTTGTTGGGCCCAGAGGAGGCAGAGAGGCCCTGGCCCCTCATTCGATCCCCATCTTCTCTGTACCCGCCCCCCCTCACCTGCCCCCTCCCTGGCTGGCCACCAAAAGCCTTTCAGGACTTGGCTGGCAGCTTCAGTCTCATCTCTTCCCATCAGTCACAGGGTCACCTTGACAATTGGGGACCAGTGGGGGATGCTGGAAGCCTCCAAAGGAGAGTGAGGGAGCTGGAGGCCAGACCCAGGCTCCTACAGTAGTCCCACCTAGCCTGGCCTTTTTCTAAGGTGGTCAGGAGCAGTAGAGGGGCTAGGCCACTCTGGGGTCGGCTGCCAAGCAGCTCGCCCAAGCCCAACCCAGCTCAGTGGGCCTGGTTGGGGCTGTCTGGGCTGGGGTTCCTCAATTGGGGGAGGAGGGCTGTGAGAGAATGAGTCACTGGACAAGCAGAGGCCAAGGCAGCCAGGCAGGGTGGCTGGGCCTGGGGTCCATGCATAGGAAGAGATCAACGGCAGAGGAGCCTGGTGAGGAATGGCAGGAGAGCTCTGAGCTGCTGGGCAGGAGAGAGCAGGTGAAGAGGGCTGAGGGGTAGGTGGGAACAGGGGTGGGGGGGAGGGGGACGGAGCAGGAGTGAGGGGCATGCTTGCCTTGGTGCCTTACTGTCGGAAGAGAGCAGCTCCCTGAGACAATATCCATTTTTATATTTCTTGGAAATTTCACGGCATTCATTTCGGGGAAAATAAAAGCTGTCATTGCTGGAGAAATGATACCAATCAGGGCCCGAAAAGGCTGGGAAATTATCCTCCGGGAGACGGGGAGCGTTGGGGGAAAAATGCAGATTAAAAGCACAAAGAGCCACTTTGCCATCGCCCTGCCCTCCCCTCCCCCTTCACGGAATCACCGCCGGTTCCATATTTCTCCGTCTCCTCCCAGGAATCCATCGGGCCAAGAGCAACGCACTGGACCCAGGAGGACCCGAGGTGACCAGAGATGGAGGCTGAGTATGTCCAGAGCAGGGACTTACACGTGGCCAGATGGAGGGATGGGCTGAAGGGGACAGCAGGTGGCCACTGGGCTGGTGAGCTGGCCCAGGGCAGGGAGACAAGGCCAGGCACCCCGTGAATCATGGCTTTTTATCAGATGGGGATCCTTGGCTGTGTCCCCAAATGGCTTGGGCCAGTGTCTGGGTGCCAGGCCAGGGGATTGTGGGTCTCCTCCTAGGGAC
>NW_022103905.1:19084697-19087475 GCF_000313985.2 Echinops telfairi
AAGAATGGGCATCAAGTCCATTCTGCTCCTAGTGACCCCACATGCCCAGAGTTGCCCATAGGCTGTCAAGGCTGTAATCTTTGCGGGAGCGGACCACCAGGTCTTTCCTCCCATGGACCAGCTGGTGAGTGTGAACTGCCCGTCCTTTGGGCTCGCACGTGAGCGCTTAAACACTGTGCCACCATGGCTCCGCGATGCTGCCACTGCTCCGAGTGAAGCGAACTTCTGGCTAACTTAAGACTAGCGTCTCCTACCAGGGAAATGATTGGATACAAGGGCAAGGCTCCCTGAGTATCAAAGTCCTCTCCATTGACTGTTTTTTTTGGAAAAGTTGTTTCTCGAAGTTTAGGAGCTTGCCTGGCCTGTCAAACTCTTGACACAATCTAAGCAGAGGAGAGACGAGGCAAACTGCTGCCAACCTTCCAAGAGGACCCAATGGTGAACCCACCCCCCTGCCAGCTGTCAGAGGAGTCCCCAGGAGGGACACAGTTAGTATGCACATAACCTTGCCTGATGAAGCAGGTGAGGAACAATGATTCTGTTCCGTTTCAGTGGTGTTTCCCACCAGCTCCGCCAGCGTGCCCATTCAGGAGCACCATCCACTCCTCCCCCACCCCCACCTCCCGCCCTTCTAATTCTCCATCCTCCAATCTCCATCCTCCATCCTCCACCCTCACGTGTGTCTGTTCACCTCTGGAGGTTTTTATTTTCCGCTTCCTCCCTTCTCACGACCATGCCAATCACGCTCTCCCCCTGCCACCACCTCCCCAAAGCCTCTCTGGGGCTGCTCCCTCTGTGATTGGCATCTCATTAATAAGGAAGGGCTGGAGTCTCTCATTACAGTTACCGCGAGTGAGAGGACCTCAGAACTAATTTACTGGCGCTCGCTGGGGAAGACACTCGCCTCCATCAAGAAGCTCACTTTCCCGCTGCCTGTGGCAATGAAAGCACCATTTTGTTTTAACATTAATAAGGTGAGAGAATAGAGAATTTCCAAAAGAAATTAAGAAAGGCAAGAGGGTAGGTGCAGGCCCGTGGAAGTTTCCCGAAAGTAGGCCTGCCACTGGCATGCAGGAGGGACCTTGGCTCCAGCAGGTGGTTGATACCGTAAGACCTGCAGGGAAAGTAGAACCCAGTCAGGCAGAGAAACCGGGAAGGGCGGCAAGCCCGCCGGTGACACCGGTTCCAATTGTGAGTCCCAGGTCCCTGAGTGGCCCTGGACCAGCCTCTGATTTTCTCTGGTCGTCAGCTTCATTATCAGTAGAATAGGGACTTGAATAAAATCATCTCTTTGTTGTCTCCTTGCTCTATCATTTAAATGTTCTATAAATGGGACTCTGGACTATTTAAAACGTTCCCCTCCCCTGTTTGGAGTGAGTTTTTATCTCTGGCAACAAATTAGAAATTCCTCCAGCATTAAAGAGCATGGAATGGAAATCATTTGGCTTCTCTAGCTGAAAAGGTCAACGAGATTCAGAAATGTGCTCCCAGCCTGCACCGTCGGCGTGGAAACCTAATTAGAGATCATACTCATTGCCTAAAAGGGATCAAACTTATCCCAGCTTTCATCTGGATATATATATTTTTAAAGTGACTCTGACTTACTAATTCATTTATCTTTTTTTTTTTTACTTACAGGAAATTCCACTCATTGATAAAGTTCTGCTCTGACCCTGTTCATATAAAATATGTTCCTCATTGTGCACAATACCTTAGAATTGGGCGCCTTGATGGCGCTACATTTAAAACGCCTGGTCATTTAAGAAACCATAAAAAGAGGGCATCTTAAAAAAACAAAAGCTAAAACATGCTCATCACTTAGCTGGCGTTGTGCCATCCCAATGGCTTGCCTCCATGCAGAGCAGCCAGCCTGGAGGGTGTTACCCCAGGATGATGTCTTTTGCAGCCAGGTCCTATGCAATCGGGCCTCTAGCGGCAACTTTCAGTATGCACGGCCCAGCAGTGTGAGTCTGAAATGTCCAGATTGAAGAGACTACCGGGAATGCTCTAGAATCTACCACACACGCATCCTTCTTCTCTTGAGGCTAACAGGCTATGCTGTGAAAGAGAAGGACACTGGCCCAAGCCAATGGTTTGGTTTCTCACTTTTGGTACCTGTGTCGGCCGACGATCATGACTTGCTCCCAAGATTCCCCATTGACTCAAGATGGAAATAAGTCAAATGTGTGCCCACTGACTTTGGCTCTGGGCGTCTTAAGACCAATGTGGACTCGTGGTCTTACCATTCCTCTCAAGCTGATCCTCCTCCTGCTGCTAATTCCTAAGAATTGCCTCGGGGTACTGACAGGACTGTCTTTTCTCCTACTTAGAGTTTTTCAGTGAAATGAAAGCTAATCCTCTCTGGCTTGGCTAGGTCTTGTGTAAGGTTCCCACACCCCACAGGCCTTGCAGCGTGGTGTTAGAAGAGATAGCCAACCTACCGCACCTCCATCGTGATTACCATGTGGATAATTGTGTGTGTGTGTGTGTGTGTGGGGGTAGCTTTGAAACCCTGAGTCACAGGCACTCCCTCTGTAAATCCTTGCTGATTCCTTCCCGTGGTACGCACACTGGTCCCTCCTTTTTGAAAGCAGTAGAAAAGAGTGAGCAAGCCCCCCGTGTGGAGCTGAGAATAAAATGGAAGCTCTTCAGATCACCACCCCATCTTTTCGTCAGGTCAATGTTGCCCTGCTCCTTTTTTACCTGCACTAGGTTTTCCAGCATTACCGGTCATGCAAAGCTGATACTGATCCTTTACTGTGTTGGTGGTAAGACTAG
>NW_022103905.1:19087581-19089125 GCF_000313985.2 Echinops telfairi
GGCAAGAAACTGGGGAATCAGTTTTCACGTCATCCCTTCCTTCTTAAAAGACTTGGAATTTGCCTGCAGTGCCTGTAATTTAGCTTGTTTTAATGAGTGGTTCCTAAATTATTCATTATTTATAGAAAGCCATAAACAACCCTCCCCGAACTATTATGAAACTATCGGGGCAGGAGTCCAGTGGTTCAAACATTTGGCACTTATTACGGGGTTATTGTTGCAAACAGGCCTGGCCGTGGAGGAAGCTTCTGCTCTGCGTGGTCCTTGTTACACGGGCGGAGCATGATGCGTACCTGAACCCCGAGGACTCCTTATGCACCTGCAGTGGCCACAATGCATCAGGGCTGTGTCACTTGCTCTTTCACAGACTTCCAACTTAATGAGTCTTTCCAAAATTAGTTTTTAAAAGAGACAGAGAGAGAGAGAATGAAGTAAAAAAAAAAACTCCCCCCCAAAGGCATCGCCAGAATATACAAACTGGATCTTCAAGCGCAAGGGTTTGAAATGCCTGAACCTTCTTTCAAAGTACTCCCTGCTGTCAAGCCCAAACACCCAGACAGGTAGACCGCTGTGAAATATGTAGGCGATGCCCGCTGCCTGGTTTTCAGATGGCGAGGAGGCATTTGAAAGCATCAAAGTTCCCTGTATAGATGTGTGTACATTAATCCCTGCCTCTCTGATCTCCACACCCGGCTATTGTAACTTGCTGGTTAATAGATTGCCAATCTTTGCCCTTCACACACCGCTCATTTTTTCTCTCCCCCCGAGGATCTGCTCCTCTCTCAGCGGCATCTTGCTGGGGCTGACTTAAATGTTTGCATTCCCGGGTTGGTGCGAGGGCCTTGGGGTTGTCCTTTGAATCCTGCACTTTTGAACACCTCACTTGCTGGCTCCCTTTTCCTCGCTCCTGGGGCCACCGTCTGCGGGGGACGAAAGTCAGTACCCTCCGACCACGCAGCACCTGCCACGTGCCAGCCCTGATAGGCATCGTTAGCCGCTGCAGCCCTTGCCCTGGAAGAACCTCTAATGTGGTGGGAGACATAGCAATAACAGGCCTTACACTGGCATCCCACGGGCTGGAAAGGGTCCATGGACACACACTGTTTGGCATGCCTTGTGTTTTAAATTCAGATGAAATTAAATCCCTATCGGGACGTCGGGGATATTTCCCACAGAAATCTGCACACCCAGTTTCACTGGCGGATGGGATGGTACAGCACTGCCTTCCTGCATGGGTTCCTCTCAGAAGGAGCACAAAGCCGCACACGTTTGAGTTTGTCGCCACCGGCAAGGATAGGTCACTAGCAGTGGCACATTGGAGGGTCATCATGAGGATCACCCCAAGCCAACGACAACGTTGGGGTTAGAATATCCACTTGAAAACATGAAAAAAACCAACCCAACAACCCTGAGGCTCTCTGTTTTCCAGCACCTAGTCCTACTGCACCCCGTTGATCGTTAGAGGGCTTGGGGGTTGCTGTCAGAGCGATCAGCTTTGAAATGCTCCTCTTTGCAAGGAATAATGGAAGAAAAGCCCCCCCGCC
>NW_022103905.1:19089225-19108805 GCF_000313985.2 Echinops telfairi
GGTCTGGAGTCCTCTCTCCTCTCCTCTCCATTCAGCTCGGCTCTAGTCTGGCCAGACTGACCTCTGTACTGTACCCTGGACCATGTATCACTTTGCGCAAGGATCCCTGATGGTACGGAGGTTAAGAACTTGGCTACAAGCCACACACGTTAGCAGTCTGAAGCTGTTAGCCCCTCTGACCGTGTGTTTCTGTAAAGATAACAGCCTTGGCAACGCTATGGAGCAATTCCATGCTGTCCTGTAGCGTCGATAGGAGTCAGGATGGATTCAATCCCAATGAGTTGGGCTTGGATTTGGGCCTTTGCACAACCTTCTTCCTCTGCCTTGAGTGCTTTCTCCACTCCTCCCCTTCTGTACCCCCTCATTCTTCACACCAAAACCCAGCTCACCGCCACAGAGTCCATTCTGACTCGTAGCGACCCTACAGGACAGAGTAGAACTGCCCCGTGAGTTTTCAGGACGGTCACTCTTTACAGGAGTAGAAAGCCCCATCTTTCTCCCGCAGAGCGGCTGGTGGTTTCCAACCGATGACCTTGAGGTTAACAGCCCAACTTGTAACCACTATGCCACCAGGGCTCCTTTCTCATCCTTCAAGACCCAGCTTAATTGTCAACTCCTTTGTGAAGGTGCTCAAGAATCCCTGAGTCTTGGAGTTCCCATAATCTTCATTCTTACTCAAATGCCCTGCCTTAGAAGGTCTCCCCAGGTGCCACACTGTTGGATACAGCTGTCTCTTCCTAAGGGGAGAACCATAGCTCATGCTTCCCTATACCCCAGCACCTTCCCCTGGTATGCAGTGAGCATTGCACATGGTGGGACAGGGAGCAGGGGAGGGGGGGTGGTTCAGTCTACGGAGTCGAGGGATCTGAATCATACCTGTCTCTTTGGGGAAGTGGAAATGCATTTGGAAGGCCCCCAGTTAACCTCACTCATGTTTAAATATTTCCTCCTCCCTCCATGCTATACTCCACAAGCAATACTGCACGCCACCACTCATTCCTCCTCCATACTCCATAGTTAGCAACACGCCGCCCTTCACACCTTCACTGCCAGATTGCTGAACAAGACTCACCGCACGGAATACCCAGATAAGGTCACCAAGCCACTTCACATTGGAAACAAATCAGAAACGTGTTGGGCGTTGAAGGCGTAATCAGGAGAGGCAAATGTGCACCCCAGGATCATGACAGGTTCATTGAGAAAAGACCAATAACAGTAAGACTCTGAAAATGCATGAAAGGAGGGGCAGCGTTGCTCAGGTGTAAGCTAAGGGCTGACGCGACTGACCGTCTCCTGCTCACTGCAGGTATAGGAAACTGAGTATGATGCTGGCTTTCTTCCAAACTATTGGCTGGGGCTCAACTAACCTTTTTGCTGGTTTTTGAATAGACTTTATTTTTTAAGTTGCTTCAGGGTTACAGAAACACAATGCGGACAGCACAGAGTCCCCATGGTCCCCTTCACCCCCTGTGCACTGTTTCTCCTCGTGAGAACATCTCCCATGCCTGTACCTTTGTTCCAATTGATGGGTAAATGTAGATAGGAAGGGGCCTCAGAAAGATCCTGAAAGATGGAATTAAACAATAACGAAATTTTTCTTTGAAATTTCTGAAGCCCTTTGTACATCATTACGAACTAACATCCATAGTTTACTTTAAGCCCAGTCTTATGTTTTACAGCCTGATGGGTTTTGACAAATGCATAGAGTCATGAATCGTTTCCCTGAGCCAAGAATGCCCTGTGCACCACCCGGTTCATTGCTCTCCAGCTCCCCAAGAGCCCCCAGCAACTATTGATCTTCTTAACGGCCTCTAGATCCATGGGACCTTCTATCCCCACCCTTCTATTACATCTCAGAGCACACAAGAATTGCTAACAATTAAAGGCACCCTTTAAAAATGATTTTCATATGGAGTAGCATAAGCTTGGAATAAACCAACCCAGAGGCCAAAGCTAAAACAATCCATCTCACAAGGATATCATGAGTTCAGCGGTACAATGCAGGGCAGGTGCACTGAGAGGGAGGGGGGAAGGCTGGCCCAATAAAACCGAAATTGTCATTCCAATATCTAATGAACTCCTCACGTGCAGACAACGAGGAGTGACTGGCCGTGTGGAAGGGTGGGGTTAGCCTTGGAAATGAATTCATAAAAGAAATGTGCCTTAAATATTCAGAATGAGAGTTTCGGGAGAAAATGAGGCCCTCGCATACATGGGAAAGTTATGCGTGGCACATTTTTATTTCTTTTTCTTTTTCTTAGTTTTTATTTTACTGGGGGCTTTTACAGCTCTTATCACAATCTCTATATATATATCCATTGTGTCAAACACATCTGTACATATGTTGTCACCATCTTTTTCAAAACATTTTCTTTCTACTTGAGCCCTTGGTATCCCTCCCCCATTTCCCCTTGATAATTTATAAATTATTCTTTTTATTCCCATGTCTTACATCTACTGCAGTCTCCTTTCACCCACTTTTCTGCTGTCCAGGGGGCCACACATTGATTTTTGATCTGTTCCCCCTTAGTCCCCCGCTTTTCCTTACCCTCCTAGTATCACTGCTCCCCTTATTGGTCCTGAGGGCTTTCTCTGTTCTGGATTCCCTGTGTTGTGAGATCTTATCTGTACCAGTGTACATGCTCTGATCTAGCCAGATTTGTGAGATAGAATTGGGGTCATGATAGTTGGGGGGCGCGGCGGCAGAAGCATTAAAGAACTAGAGGAAGGCTGTGTGTTTCATTGGTGCTATACTGCATCTTGATTGGCTCATCTCTTCCTTGTGGCCATTTTGACAGGGGTGTCCACATGACTACTGATGGGCTTTGGGTCTCCACTCTGTCCTCCCCTCATTCCCACTGATATGATTTTTGTTTGTTTGTTTGTTTGTTTGTTTGTTTTGTTTGGGGTCTTTGATGCATGATACCTGGTCCCATCAATACCTCATGATCACACAGGCTGGTGTGCTTCTTCCATGTGGGCTTTGTTGCTTCTCAGCTAGATGTCAGCTTGTTTCTCTTCAAGCCTTTAAGACCCCAGATGCAATCTTTTTTGATAGCCGGGCACCATCAACTTTCTTCACCACATGTGCTTATGCATCCATTTTGTCTTCAGTGATCATGTCAGGGAAGGTGAGCATCACAGAGTGCCACGTTAGTAGGACATATTGTTCTTGCGCTGAGGGAGTACTTGAGTGGAGGCCCAATGCCCATCTGCTACTGGAATACTTTATAAATAAATATATCTACATAGATCTATTCCCCTGTCATTATATATAACTGCATTTACATATATACATGCCTGTATTTAGACCTCTATAAATGTCCTTTGCCTCCCAGTTCTTTCCTCTATCCATACTGGATATTTACTAAGTATGCAACACATATGTAACTATTTCCAAAATGCGGTCCGCATGCTTGCCATCGTCCCAATTTGGCCATTTGTATCCAAATTCAACTGGCGTTGTGGTCAAGTGCCTGTGAGTACATTCCTACTCATCGCACCCGACCCCCATGCTCCACAGCATGAAGCCCTGTGCAGCCCTGCCCCGTCGTCACAGTCACTGTGAGGTGTGAGCCCCTGATCGCAGCCATTGTGTGCATCCATCCAGCCTCCTTCTGCTGACCCTTGACTTCCCCAGGCATGCTGCCCTTCTTCGGGGGCTGTCGCGTGTGAGGTGGGGTCTCACTCTCATTGCTTCTCAGGAGCATTCTGGCTGTATTTCTTCCAACACCGATTTAGTGAAGAACCACGTCTTTTTAGTTGCCAGATGGGGCCATCCTACTCAAGATTGGTGTACAGTACAGATCAAGGTTCTGAATGATTTCCCTGGTATGCAGGAAGAGCAAATACAGACCATCCTTTTCCTTAATCACAGGCCCTTTACCTCGTACGCCCAGGAAGTAAAGTACAAAGGGAAATTCACTCCCACGATAAATATTTATCAAGAAAAATACTCTCCAATGGAGCCCGAATAAAAGTCACTGCGTTAGCTGCTATTTGAGAAACGGACCTGATTAGTCTCTTGAGAAGACGCTGAAGCAGAAAGCCTGCCGACTATTTCTGTCTCTTCTTTAGGAAGCAGGGCTAAGCGCGCTCACAGGGTGCCGGCAAGGGCAGGTAGGCGGTGAATCTGAACTTGCAGTATTTTTGATGAAGTAATAAAAAGGAAAACACACATACACACACACACACACACATACACGGGGGGCGGGGTTCAACTAGTTCATAGAAACATGAAATGGACGGATCATTGACGTCTCCCATGCTGGACTTTTGGAAGTTTCCTTGTAGGGAACACTCACTCCGGGGAACATTGTGAGCACATCTATGCGCCGTAAGCCTGGGTAATTACAGCACTGCTCCTCAAATTTGGTTAGGGTTTAGGGGATAATCTGAGACTAATAAAGTAAACAGTCCTTGACTGTTCTAGTCAATGGGTAATAAAATTGCTTCATTCTCAGTGAATTCCTCCTTTCTGGTCTCATAAAGAGTCAGAGCTAGACTGTCAGACACTGTAATGCCCCACACTTGCCTCTCTGATGTCCACTGTCCATTTAGAGTCACCTGGAAACCCTGTTACGAGCAGCTTGGGTACAAGTCAGTAAGGCCGCCCTCTCTGCCACTGGGCCTGCTCTGCCCAGGCTGGGTCTGCCTGCCTCTCCGCTAAGGATTCGCCGCCCACTGCCCTCCTCACGTTTCCTCCAAGCCTGTTTCTGAGCCCTTGCATTTCTCTTACTTCTTTCATTTCTCCTGTGTATGCTGACTCCCTATTTCCTCTTCTACTAAATTATGCTCTATTATTTCCACAGCCCGAAGAACTCACAGCTGAAGCATTATTTCTAACCTTATTTTGTATTCCTAGCATGTGCTATAACCTGTTTTGAGTTTTATTTGCAGCCAAGATGCTGACACAGCGCCAATTTTGTTTCCATATTTTGATTGGGCAGGAGGGTCCGTTACATGGGCACTAGAGTAGGGAAGAAGAGTCATTTTTAAAAAGGCACCATTTACACCTTCATTAAAGGGCTTTTTGTTTCTGAATGTAGTCCATTTAAATTCTAAAACTGATTGATGTTAAACAAAATGACATCACTTTTTATTTTCCCACTTGGAGAAAAAAATGCTTAATGAAAATGGTAGCGATCCAATAGGATTTTCTTATTACACTTTTCATGTCCTGCTCATTAGATCTGACCTCACTCTGTGCTTCTAAGTGACCAGCACACACACAGAGGGTAGCGAAGAAATCCTAAGAGTCAGGGACTGGGAAGAAATGCTGTTTTCAAAGCCTAATTCCACTCCCCATGAGTCATCTTGCCTTGTGATACCTGCGTCATAGGTGGCTGTTGAAGTCATGGCTCGTGGCGCATTTCCAGATCATTCACACATTTCAGCTACAGGGAACTCCTGATTGAGCTTGGGATTTCCAATGAGTTTCCCACAAAGCAGTGAGCATGGCCAGGGAGGCTACCCACTGCTCTGTGGTGTCTGCTTCTCATGCTTTCTTCTGGAAGAGATTTATTTTCGTGGATTTCTACTTCACAACCTTCAGTAGCTCCACTTGAAGGCTTGCTAGATAAAAACGCAGCATGGGCAGTTCATTAGCATTTCCAACAAACATTTTATGTGTGTGTGTGTGTGTGTGTGTGTGTGTGTGTGTGTGTTTCAAAGGAGCTCTGGTGGTGTAGTGGTCACTCGCTGGGCTGCCATTCACAAGGTTGGAAGTTGGAGACCTCCAGCCCCTCCTTGGGAGAAAGATGGGGCTGTCGGCTCCATCCAACAGCTACAGTCTCATCAGCTCACGGGGCACTTCTACCTTGTCCTGCAGGGTTGCTATGAGTCAACACACTGACTCGATGGCAGGGAATGTGTGCATGTACAGTGTACACACAGAGACACACACACGTGAGAGGGGGCTTCACAAAGTTCATGGCAAGATCCCATTTTTAAAAAATTTCTTTTTGCAGGAAATTTTGAAGCTCCCTCACACACACGCACAGCGAGGCCCCATAGCTTCGGTTCACCAGATAACCACAAAGGTGCCTTGGTGGCACAAAGGGTGAAGCCCTTGGCTGTGAACGGAAACACTGGCCTTGAGTTTCCCCTGAGAACAGCCTGGCTATCTACTTTCATAAAGACTGCAGCCAAGAAACCCTCTTGGGGGCAGTTCTGCTCTGTCATACGGGACTCCTCTGAGTCAACAGGGACTAGACAGTGCCAGACAACAACAGGATACCTATTGATCTCTTCTGCTGTGTCAACTCTCTCACCATTATTTTCCCGAGAGAGCTGAGAGATGGCTCATCTCCTCCTCCACACTGTGAGTCAGTGGTCGCCTGTGGAAGTCCACACTCGTGCTCACTCATCTGTCTGGTTACCATTCTGATAACTGGGGTCATGTACCATAGACAAGCGAAGAGGTAATGCAAAAACACCCACTTTTCCATGGGCAAGTACTTGATCTCTCTGGATGCCCAATGGAGAGGTCCACTCAGCCCCCAGGCAATGCACCATCTAGGAAAGAGGTCAGACCAGTGGCTGGAGTGTGTTTATTGAAAAGTTCATGGACTAGTGCTATCTGTATTGTTCAAACTGGATATTTGGGTTATCTAATGAGAATTCCAGGGCTAATGCCAGCATGAGAGCTTGAAATCACAACAGAGTGGAAGTTGGCAGATGGAGACCAGATCAGCAGGGGAGCGTGTGGTCCTTGCTAACCCAGGGCACTAGGTCATGGCCACCGGGCACTTACACTTACATGTGATTGACAGGATTCAGAAAGTCTAAGAATGAAAACTCTAGAACACAACACAATCATCATGTTAGCATTGATATTCTTTCATTTCCCCCCCACCCCCAATTTGTTTTTTCTCTATATTTGCCCCTGCACCTAGTGTGAGTCAGGGCTTTCACCCAGTTCAGGCTGGTTAAGTCATGGCTGATGATGTGAAACTGGAACAGATTTACCTGAATTTTAAAAGTTTGGGAAAAATTAATGGTCAAAATGCCAGGATAGTAGACTCAGAAATATGGTAGAGTGAGACAGTTTAGGACCCTCTTGCCTGAGACTGGATTATTGCCAGGACTATAGAGAGTAGCACACCTTCAAAGAAGTGTGGTTGGCAGCCATTTTTGAATGGGGCAATTCTGTTCCTGCCTCTGCTGATCAAGAAGGTTGGTTGGCATGCAACCCATCTGGCATCCTTGTTTTCTAAGAAGCGGCTTAGGTTTCCAGCAGGAGGTCAACTTGCAAGGTTTCCCATCCTGATGACTCTTTGGGCACACCCACATTTCACACATTGGGGTTCCAGTTTTACTTCTTCGGTCAGGGCCGAATGGCAAAGAACCGGTTCAGAGGTCTGGTGTGATAGAGGGGGTGGTCAGTTCATGAGTCAATGCCTGGGGAAGAGACAGCTGTAGCAAGCAGTGCTCAGTGCATCTTGTAAGAAACTTGCCCTTCCCTTTGGCTATTGCTGCACTGCCAGGAAGACAGTGGGCCTGACCTGCAGGGCACTCCACACCTGGGCACATGCTAGCTAGCCCACCCTTCCCAGCACTCTTGCCAACCTCATCTCACTGCTGGGTCTGCGGGCCAACAGTGTGCTGTCACGCCTCCTTCAAACACTCACAGTTCAGGCTCAATGCGTGGAATCCTAGTCTTAGAGCCACACCACAGCAGCACATTAAAATGTCTCCGATTAAGCCTTGGATTAGCATGTGCCCAGGCTTTATCTTAATTGCCGATTAAGATTAATCCCTCTCGGGACTTTTCCAGGGCTGCTTTATTACTGTGGGCTGAGTCATTACATATTTGGGGTTGCAAGTTCCATTTAGCTTCGTTGGACTACATCCAAACACTTCTGCCCACTAACGGAGAGGCTCGAGATGGCTCCATGAAGACGTCCCCTAACCTCTGGTTTGCACGATCCACCTTGACAAGCCTGGGGGTTTCCACTACAGCTGAAGCACAGGGAGCCACGGGCTTGTGGGGGTGGTGCAAGCCTTGAATTTAACTTTCTGGAGTGAGTTTTGACTTGGAGAAGGAATGCTATGCTTGCTACACTCACAGCTGGCTTGATCATTCATCGTGATTTACTTAAAATTCCTTTTGGTTTGGAAACAATTTTAAACTCGCAAAAAACAGCAAAACGAAGAAGGTCCGAGGAGCATCCGTATACTCATGATCCACCTTCACCTTTTACTTAATTTGTCTGGTCATTGACCTTCGCATGCTCTCTGACTTTCTCTGTCTATAAAGGTAAAACAAAACCCAACTAACTACAGGAGTGTTGCCGACAACTCACTGCGATACTGCAGACAGAGTTGAACGGTCCCACGGGCTTTCCTAGGCCACACATCTGTATGGAAGCAGACCAGCACATCTTTGTCCCACCAAGCAGCTGGACACCTTTTGGTTGGCTGCCACGTGCTTTACCACAGAGTCACGATGGCTCCTTCTACACGGATAGCCATAGTTTAAAACTTTTTGGGCAGTTTGTTCCTTTAAATCGACATATTTCAGCGTGCACTTCCTGAGAACAAGGGTATCCTTTTACATAACCTCTGAATAGTTATCAGCTGCAGATCGACATGAATCCACCGATATGTTAAAATAGAAGTTTCTCAGAAGACCCTGGCAGCTCCTAACACCCGGTCCTGAAAGAGGACTGGGGGCTGAGAGAAAGAAATGATGGTCTCAGGTGGGAGGAAGAACCTTCCTCCAGCGAAGATGAAGGCAAACACGGAAAGCCATTTCCAAAGAAATGCGCTGACCTACACGCTCCTCCTTGCAGACACAGACACGCGACCCGGAAGAAGAAAGACCCCGTGCGTGAAGAGCCGCAGAGTGGCCGCAGGCAGGCTCCCAGGCTGGAGCCTCAGACGGACTTCCACGGTGGTCAAGGGGACACCTCCAGGGCCAGTGCTCCCTTTTCCATCTCTTGAGATCGATGCGTGCGCGCACGCACACACACACACACACACTCATAGAAAAACAAAAGCGAGCAGAAGATATTAAAGGCTAGACATTTGATTTCTGGACTGCTGCTTCTAACTACTTTCTACTAGCAGCAACCACAACCTATGTGCATCAAAATCACGCCTGGGTGTTGTTTGTTGACAATGGACGTGTGTACACTGGTCCACAGTTGGAGTGTCCCAGCAGTCAGCATTTGGGCAGAGTGTGTAGGCCTGACATGTGGCTTAGGGAAGGACAAGCCTCCTGACATGGTACCTGGTGTCCGGCTGCCATGTGTGCTGTGCTTCTGTCGCCAGCTGTTGGTTTTGAACTTTTGATCTTGCGTTTAGCAGACCAATACATTACCCAACTCCTGACAAACCTACAGGACAGGGAACAGCTACCTGCCCAGTGGGTTTCTGAGACTACATCTTTCTGAGAGTAGGAAGCCTCATCTTTCTCCCTATATAGGGTTTCCAAATTTGTACATCTTTATGGACAAGACAGCTTTCTCTTTCTCCTGAGGAGGGACTGGCGGTGGCTCACCCTGAGACTTGCAGACCGATACCCAAGCCACAGTGCCAGCAGAGCCCTTGACATCTATACACAGAGATGGATGTGTATACACAGCTGTGTGCGCATGCGCTCACACCCCCACACGAGCATATGTCCATGCTGCTGTTTCTCTCTCCAATCTCCACCCTGGTCTGTGCTCTTCTGAAGGTGGTGGGTCCACCTCTCCAGCCCTTTCCCATACAACTCTACAAACTTCGATGGACACCACGCCACAAAAGGCAGTTTTGCCATCCCCGAGGGAATCCCCACCATGTTCCTTTGAAGTGCTCTTTGGCTTTCCGGTGGGGGGATGGGGCGGGGTGTGTGGTGGGCAGTCTGAAGGGATAAGGTCAGGGATTTGGGTGGATGTGGCCAGGTTCCTCAACAGAACTTCCAAAGGACAGTGATTTCCACTGTCAAAGAAGGAACAGTGCATGGTCATGATAAACACATTCTTCTGCTCAACTCTCCTGACTTTTTCTCAACAACCCCCCCCCCCAAGTTTATTAAAACGTTACTCCTTTGGAGACCCACCCAAAGCTGCCATCGCCTTCTGAGCTGACCTCTCTGTTTTCCATTTGCCTGGTCCAGCCGATCTCCATCTGAAGCTACGCTTTGGATTGGGCCTTTTATTGACAGCTCCCTAATGAGAGGCAGACACAAGTGTTACTGGGAGAACCTGTCTGCAGCCATCCATGGAGAGCAGAGGCATGTTTAAGCATGTTTTGTTTGAAATAAACGCATGCATGTATGAACTAGAACCATAATAGCAATTTGTTTTGATTTACTCTTGTACATAATATACCCAGGTAACCCTGGTGGCATAGTGGGCTGTGCATTGAGCTGTTTACTGCAAGGTCAGCAGTTCTAACCCACCAGTCACTCCTCCAGCAAGTTATGAGGCTGGCTGCTCCCATAAAGACTTTAATGTGTCAAAAACCCAAAGGGGCAGTTTTATTCTGTCCTATAGGATCACTATGAGTTGGAATTTGGTTTTGCTTTTGGATACATATAGTCTGTGTGAATGCATGTGCACATATGGTATATATACATATATGCACACATTTATGTATATACATGCATGCTTAAATATATACACACACAGGCACACAAACTGGAGTGGGGAAAGATTTATTTTGAAAAAAGTATACATTGCTAATAGAAGTTTCCCAACTGGTAACGAAGGAGTAAGGATAGTTAGATATATTCCAACTTCTGGCCCTTGGCTAGCACACGGAGATCCTAGGACGGTGGGTACAGTGTGGGTCTGAGAACAGAGGGACAGCTGCCCAGTGCAGGCTGACTTTACCCCCCTGGACACGGAGGCTGTCTGGTGCAGGGACCTAGTGCTCCATGCCTCAGGAGGGTGCTCACCCCTTAGGAGATGAATAACAAAACCTTGCTGAGAGTTGTACCTGTTGCTTTGAAATAAGTACATATCTCTTCTAATGTGCAAGGTTCTCATAGCTTATGGATTACTCAGTAACCTTCAGGAGCATTTTTAGGGCAACATGAAAACCACTGTTTGGGTGCAGTTGGAAGGTCCTTTGTGCCTTTTGTCCTATCTCAGATTCGAGGACTCGCTTTATCCCCACCACCCTGGCTGCTGGGGAGGCTTAGCAGGATAATGGGATAGCCTTCTAGGGCCCTGCTGTTTCCTCCAATCCCAGTGTCACTTGGCTGGATTGGCTTCTATCACAGGGTCTGGACCACATGAGTCTGTGTAGAGCTTATCAATGGCAAGGCCATTCTTAACGATCACCATCATTATGCCCTGGCCTGTGATGTATCCATCCGAGAATCTGTCCAAATGCAAGAGCCATTGTCCCCGGAGACAGCTACATCCTGAGATGGCCTTTCCCCCCTTCCCTGTCCTGCTTGCTGCCTGGCCAGCCCTCAGTAGTCCAGCCACACTAGGGAGCCCTAACGCGTGTACCTCATATCTAGGTCACTCAAATGTCTACTCATCTTCATCTTTCCTACACTCATGTCCCGAGACCCGCCCAGTCGTCAGCAGACTTCTGAATGAACAGAAACCATTTGCGGGTCTCGTACAACACGTTCTTAGTCTGCTCCCTCCCACCATGATCTTATTTTCATCCTGAATCACATCATCAGCATGAAGGATGAAAGCTTGCTGTGTGTGGAACCCACATGGTAACCAGGTTCCCTAGCCTCTCATACAAAACAGCCATTGGCTCTAACTGGAAACTCGAAAACGTAGCGTGATGGTAGTATCAGTTGACGATTACTCAATACAGTCCCCGGCTTCCTTCTCAGACTGCCACTGTGATGTTCTCTGAATGAAGCGTGGTTTCTGAAAACAAGCTCTCTGTGGGTCCAAGGCACCCCAAATCAAAACCTGCTCCGAAGCCTTCTTTCTCCCCGTGTGTTGTCTTCCTGTCCCTCTCTCATAAGCTCCCCACACTTCTGCTGGGCTTCCCGGATGTTCCTTCAGCGCTAGCTGCTACCGGACTCTCAATGGATGGGATTTCCGTGTTATTCTGGTCCAAGCTGCAAATGAGTCGATTCCCCACCGAGCCCCAATGGCAGTGTTCCTAGGCTTTAACTTGATGGGGCTGACTTAGTTAATAGAATTCTCTCTCCAGTTGTTTGACTACGTTAATGTTGCCAGAAGGAAAAGGGAGGGAAGAACCCCCCCCCCCCAAATCAACACCCCCTGATTTTCCTATGTGTAAGCTGTTTCCAAATCTGCGTGGGGGTTCTCCTCAACAGACCCGCCGTTTCCTTCCTATGGAGACGCTACAATTACATGCTCATTTTTTGCTTTATAAAAACTAATATCTTGCTAGGCCCTGTGCCAGGAGCACTTAGATTTCCTCCTGATCAACATCCATCCAGAGCAGTGTTTCTGGTGGAAGCTTTCAGACCGCTTCCCCCTCATTCTCCCTTTGCTCCTGATGCCTCTTTTGCAACACCCCCAAATGCACACGCACGTGCTTGTATGTACACCCGTGCACACCCACAGTTCATTTATGCTACCTAGGAACAGATCTGAGTTGCAATATTCCCCGAAGGGGAATGACAGTCTCTTTTCCTATTAATGAACAGTATGTTGTTGCAGACGCATGGAGGGCTTAATTTAATAAACACGGAGAGATGAATACGCTTAAGGGGCATCAAGCCTCCTTAGGTTTGAAATGACTGACAGAGAAGACTTGGCTGGTGAAGCACCTTGTCTTTTCACAGCTGTGTCGTTATGGAATCCAGGGTGGTCCTGGGGGAACAGCATGCTCTACGGTGGGCTTTGTCTTCTTCCCCCTGACTCTGTTTCTTGGATCCCTAAGTGCCGGAGGGGGTCTCAGAGCTGCAGACGTCAGGGCAGCAATGCTTGTCGGTGAACTCACCCTCGAACCCTGCGTTCGTTATGATCGGCAATTTGATGGGGACCTGGAACTTTGGAGAGGAAGAAGGTCTTTGGCTGCCTCACTTAGAGCTGTGTGTAGACAGCATCTTGCGATCATCAACCAGATGGAGGTGAAAGGTCCCAGGGCCAGCCTACAGCAGCGTCTCCCCCATTGCAAGTCGCCCAGCCTCTGCTCAGTAGACGTATTTATGACCGATTACTCTCCATCCTCAATCTTATGGATTCCACTTTTGCCAGGAAAAAGAAATCCAGAGTAAGAATTGGATTCAGCTAGTATATTAGCCACTTGATTTTACAGTGTAATAGGGACCAGGGCTCATTAGCCATGCCTTAGGCCCGAGCCTCCAATAGTCCTTTGAGTTAAAGCAAACGTACAATCACTTCCTCTGCTCTAAATCCATAGTAAACATTACTAATCAATCATAAATGTTTTCCCATGAACTCCAAGCCTGGTCTCCGGACCCTTCTCAGCACAGTCCTGCACGCAGGACTTCCAGTCCACGCTAGCTGACCTGTGAGTGGAATCCTATCTGAATTCTTGGATGAAGGTACTGAGTAAGCTCAAACTACAGAGGCTTGAATGTTAGCCCTCACTTGAAAGCAGTATGACTCAGGGCAAGTTGTTGTGTGCCTCAGTGTCATTTGGTATAAAATTGGAATAAGGGCATCCCTTTCTTATGCTGGTGTGTGTTCAATAAGTTAATGTGGTAAAGAAATGTTGAGAAAAGCATTGGGCACCAGGTACACATTACAGTAGACCTTATCAGCAAAGGGTACATTTCACCTCAGACCCCAACTAGTTATCAAAGAACTAGTGTGTGCGCGCGTGCGTGTGTGTGTGTGTGTGTGTGTGTGTGTGTGTGTGTGTTGGAGGTGGGCAGGTGCATGAGGGGAACATGTTGGATTGCTAACCAGAAAGTTGGTAGTTCAAATCCACCAGGTGCTCCATGGGGGCAAGCTGAGACTCTTCTCCTGCAGAGATTTACCATCTTAGAAATGCTGTCACCGTGAGTCAGAATGTACTCCTGGCAGTGGGTTTGGTTGGGTATCCTGACTAAAAGGATACCAAATGGTGCAATGGTTAAGTGCTCAGCTACTACCAACAGGTCACTAGTTCAAACCCACCGGGCGCTCTTTGAGAGAAAGGTTTTATTAATCTGTCCCTGCAGAATTACAGCCTAGGATACCCTAGGAAACGGCTGTGATCTTCTCCACAGAGTCGCTGAGCTTGAATCGACTACAGCAATCCTGACCACATCATTTAAACGTGCAACCTGCCTCCTCTTACACCGTTCTCGTCTTTCCTTCTTCCTGTAGCACACATCATCATCTGGCACGTTTTATAATTTATATCTTTCTCATATTTATTGCTGATATCCTGTAATCTTCACATAGGACTGTAGACTATTCAAAGGCATGGTTATTGGGTGGGGGGAGGGTCCCTGATAGGGGGGTCTCTGGTGGCATAGTGGTTACAAATTGGGCTGCTAACCCCAAGATCAGCAGTTCAAAACTACCAGTAACTCCGCAGGAGAAAGAGGGGGCTTTCTACCCCCGTGAAGAGTTACCGTCTCAGAAAGTCACAAGGGGCAGTTCTACCAGGTCCTATAGGATCGCTAGGAGTGGGCATTGCATCGGTGGCAGTGAGCTGAGATTTAGATGAGTGTTTGGTTCATAGTAGGCACTCGTTGTTTATTAAGTAAATGGTGGGAGGTTATGAATCCTTAGAAGTACTTCTCAGATCCTGAAAGACTGGGGATCCTTGAAGACCGCAGCAGAGACAGCAGTGAACGAAGACAAAGTGTGGCCCGTTTGCATGCCTAATTCTCTCTAACAAAGCGAACACTGATAAGTTAAGTGAAAAACAGAAAAGAAACAAAAGCAAAAGACCCAGGATATTAGCTCAGGAAGAACCAGAGAACGAGAGATGGAAACCACTTGGAGAAATCTCCCGGTACCATGGAAATTTCCCTGGCCACAGAAAGAGGAACGCTGTTTGAAGCCCTGGCTCTGCCCAACCAGCTGTGTGACCTAAGGCAAGTTGCTTTGTCTCTCTGGGCATTTGTTTCTCTACATGACAGTTAATTCCATTAAAATATGTCATGAGCGTCCACCTCATTACTGCTAGCGGTCAGCTGGCATCATCTGTCCTGGCCCTGCTCAATAGAAGATGCTAAAATTGCCTAATACCTACATTTGGCCTTTTTGGAAGTGAGATTAAAGTTGCACCCCCCCCCTGCCCCCTTTCCTCCCCACCTGAATGCGCCCCCGGTGGGTTACACCTTCCTTCAGACATCCTTGCTCAGCAGGCCAGTTTTTTACTCTGAGAGGCAGGGTCCCAGAGTGCCGCCAAGTCTTGCTAGACACTTCTCACAGCATTTTGGAGTACTGAGAATCACACCACAAAATTGCAGGACAAAGGCTTCGTAAGATGACCAACAGGCAAGGCTGGCCTTGCACGGCTGAGCAAGGGGTGTGCAAACGCTATTTCCAACGGCTGAAAAGCAGCAATGTAGGTGGGTCACCCCTGCCTCACAAAGGCACATCTGGAGGGTCTCCTGGCTCTCCTGCCTCCTTGATTACTGGACCCAGAAAAGTACATTGACTTGCTGTCTAATCCAGTCGTCAATACTACGTTCTGTTGTATGGAACCTATTGACTTGAAACTGTAGCCATAGCCTCCAGCAAGAAAGAGCGGCCCCCCCACCCCTGCCCAGGTATTGATGCATATCGCAGGCAGTTCGCGTCTCCGGTCAAAAGACAATGGTCTGAAGGTGCATTTGGTGGGCATGGCCAGTGCTCAGGATCAATGCCCTTAATCAGTTTTGAGCTGGTTCACCCAAGAGCTGGGCACAGTCTGGTTATTTCTGTGAGTTCCAGGGGGTGCGCTAATGGCATTAGGATGTTGTGCTATAGAGCCCCTCCCCACCCCCAACACACACACACACACACACACACACATACACACGCGCACGTGCGCGTGCAAGAAGGCCCAGCCTTTTCTTCACTTTCACGCAGAAGGGTTAAACACCCAGCTCCATGAACTCGCTCTCTGCCACACTCACTGCCATCCAGTGGATGCCCACCCGCGGCCACCCTGCAGGAAAGGGTAGGACTGCCCCATGGGTTTCCTAGACTGTAACTCTTGATGGAGTCGAGCGCCTCGCCTTTCCCCCGTCACTACCACAGAGCACAGACCAATTACCCGGCCGCAGATACATGTTTGCATTTAGCTGCTGTCCTGCCAGCTGGCAGCGGGATCAATGAACAGAATTAGAGACACAACTCTATTGAACAAACAAACCCTTCTACCTCGCACACCCTCTAGTTGGCTTCCCGCGGACCTTACTGAAGCCAGAGGGGTCAAGAACCAACTTTTCTGAGAAGCGGTGGCCCGATACTAAAGAAGAGAGTCCTGCTCCCACTCCCCCCATGTGTCGATTCGAAGAACTCTTTCCTGCTTCTTCCCGTGGACTTGGTGACTTGGCTTGCTGTGCTTTCGCCGGAGGTGTCCTTCAGCATCCACAAGGGACACACCGTCTCGCTGGTTCAAGGCAGCCACCTTCAGGGAAGCTTCCCTCGTCTGAGGACATTTTTCTCCCTTCTGGCCACGGCCAAACGATGAGGCTTCCCGAGTGTCAGGGCTAGACACACCCCAGGACTCCCAAGTTCAAAAAAGAAGGAAAGAAAAGCTATAGGCTTAATAACAACTTCTAGGGGAAGCCTTTTCAAGTTCAAAGCAGATAGTAAACATTAATTAATCAATTCCCCCTTCACAACACTGTGTGAGGTATGAATTAGCCCCGTTTTATAGATGAGAAAAAGCCAGGCAGGGAGAGTGAATGAGAGGCAGTGTGGGTCGCGAGGCTCAGTTAGGGCTAGTTCTACTCTCCTGGTTGATGAGAACCCTGTCCCAGGATCAGGTCCCTTAGCCCAGCCATTCTCTGGGGGATCAGAATAGCTTCTCCTTGATCAAAGCGATCAGCTCTCTGCATCTGCTTTCTGCCCAGGGAGCCGGCCTCCCTCCAACACAAGAGCTCAGATCAAAGGCTCCCAGCCGGCCATTTAAATGGCCGAGGCTGCCAAACACATGTCCCTCTAATAAGACTCCCCAAACCACACGCTTGGGTGTTACAAGTTCAGCACGGCCATAAAAGACACCTTCAATCCTGCCTGCTCCTGCACTGTGCACCTGTAGGCAGGGAGGCAGGCTCCGATACAGATACAGAGGAACTGATGTCGAGCACAAGTAACTAAGCATAGGTGTTGTGAGCTGCTGGGAAAATCGGCCCTGACACACGACAAAGGAATCCCTGCCCAGCCTGCCATCCCCATCCCCAGCTGCGGATCCCTCTTGGGTTGACAGTGAGCAGCCAGGCCTTTCTTCTTCATCCATCTTATCAGAGATCCTCCTCTGACACATGTTCAGCATCATAGCCACACACCCATGTTTGCTGGCAGGGCATGAAGTGAATTGATTCCGAATCCAACTCAAGTCTTCTTTACAGTGGGGAAAAGTCTATCACTCAGCCACCACCTACCCTCGCAGGGAGGTAGAGAGGTAGATAGGCCAACACGTTGGATCACCTGTCAGTGGGGCATGCTTGTAATCTGAAAGCCTTGTGCAAACACCCAGCAATGGGTTTCTTTGAAAGGCTTTGTTCATGACAGTTTCTGACAACTTTGAAACGTTTCACCACGTCCCCAGGGAGTGGTCTTAAACCGATGGCCACTGATACTCTGTTTTCTAAAGTAACTCAGACTGACCGCGCAGGCTGGGGAGGAGTGAGCCTCAAGGGTGCCATGCTCCCAGGAGGCCATGCTCAGTCCCAGGACTGGCGATGCTCAGCTTGGCCCCTCCCTCTTCAGGGACATTTCGATGCGTGTTTTCCAAAGCACGCCAGGGTTTCCAGCACAAGTTTAAACAGGTTCCTAAAAGGACCTACAAAAGCAACCAGACTCAGTGCTTCACAGAAAGCCCAGAATGTGAGGTAGGGAGGTGGCAGGGAAAGGAGTTTTATCTGCACTATAATGAGGCCAGATATTTAGAGGGAGAAAAAATGTCTTTCTGCCCTTCCATGCTGGGAGGGGAACTGTTTAGCCTCCTACAGGAGCTCAACCCAGCTGCCTGCCAGGACGTTGGCTAACTTCTAATGTCTACCTCGGAGGCCCTGGGTGCTGCTGATGGTTAACCACTCAACTGCCAGCTGAAAGGTTGGCAAGAAGCAAAGCCTGACCACCAGCTGGCGGGCGGCAACAGCCAGGAAAACCCTATGTTACCCTATGGCATGGTCCTCCTTGGCACACCAGGGGATGCCATGGACAGGACAGCGATTGGTGTGCTGGGAACACTGCAGCACCCCAGTCATTGGGCCAGGGAGCCAGTATCGTCCCTGCACCCCAAGGACCAAGGCCAGCAAGGGAGGGGGATATGGAACAAGGGAACACCCTCGCATAACGCTTGTTTGTCTTTGCCCCTTACTACGGCTCACACACTCTTCCAAACGCTTTCTGTCCACATTTCATTTAATCCTCACAAGCGCCTGATGAGGTAGGTTCTATTATTAGCCTCAATTTCCAGATGGGGAAATGGGAAACAGAAAGGGATTTCAGTCAGATGGTGAAGGCCACGAGACCTGCCCCGAGGAGAGCTGGGCGGTTCTGATGTGGCAGGTCAAAGTGATGCCCCATCGTTGCCGGCTTCCTACACGCATAGAAGGGGCGCGTGCGGACGCTGGGGCACAGGGTGCTCTCCTGCTTGTCTGGCTGGGTTGGGGAGCAGTAGGAAAATCGGAGCACATCCTGTTCTCATCTCAGGTCAGGCAGCCACCGATGAGCACACACTCAGCTGTCTGGGGCTCTTGCAACTTTCAAACTGCTTGTGGCGGAATCCCCTGCACTTGACTTTGCACGCCCAGGCAGCAGGCCTGTCAGCAGAGCCTCTGAGGCCCCTCCCTAGAGGGGGAAGGAAAGCACGCCGGCCCACAGTCCTCGGTGACTGTGGTGCCAGAGAGGCATTTATTCCAGTTCCCGGCACAGGACACTGCCAGTTTACGAACGTGTCTGCTGCAGGGAGCAGCCGGTGGCCCTGGGAGCTTTGTGTAGCTGATCAGTAACTCAGGCTCATCCATTTAGCCTCGGACTGTGCTCCTCCACTGGCAAGCGGGGGGCAGGAGAACGCAGCTTTGCAATAGTTCCTTAAGCCCAGCGCTGGGCTCCTGGTAACTTGGCTGGGGTAACGAGTCACAGTTATATAACTGGGCTCAGCGCCTTCCTGGTTGGGGAGAAGGGGGGTGGGGTGACGGTGGCAGGCACAGCGAAGCAGGAAACGGATGATTAGTGGAATGTTAAGAAAACAGACTTTGAAATCTTCCAGGGACTAGAATTTGGAGAGACTTGTTTTGAGTTTAGAGCCACGATGATATTTTGTAATCTCAGAATGGCACACATTTGAGTCTAGTCAGCTGGGTGGGGAGGAGGTGGGGGTGGGGGAGAAGAGGCTGAGGGACAGAGCTTAGGTGCTTCTAGGCAGGGAGTTTATTTTGCGTTTGTGGCTGTTTTAAGGATCCAGACAGAATCTGATGATTAAAGGCATGTGGGAATCAATGCTCAATTATAGCTAAGGATTCTAACTCACAGCGACCCTACTACACCCATCAGAAGAAGCCCCATCTCGGA
>NW_022103905.1:19108905-19110987 GCF_000313985.2 Echinops telfairi
GATTAAAGGCATGTGGGAATCAATGCTCAATTATAGCTAAGGATTCTAACTCACAGCGACCCTACTACACCCATCAGAAGAAGCCCCATCTCGGAGGCCCTGCACCACCCTGGCAATTGTTCTCCTTTGAGCCCATTGTTGTAGCCATTGTCAGTCCGTCTTGTCTCACTTTCCTCTTTTTCTCTGTCCTTCTACCAAGCATGATGGTCTTCTCCGGGGACTGGTCTCTTCTGACAACATGTCCAAAGCACGAGAGACCACGTCTCCCCATCTTTGCTTCCAAGGGGCGTTCGGGCTCGACTTCTCCCAAGATAGATGTGCTTGCTCTTTCGGCAGTCCATGGTACTTCCAGTAGTCTTTGCCAGCGTCATTATTCAAATGCATCGACCCTTCGTCTGTCTGTCTTATTCAATGTCCTACTTGCCCATGCAGATGACGTGACTGAAAAAAGGTTATTTTCAAGAAAATGTACCTCATGGTAACTTCTGCAGCTGCCCACTTGTTTCTAGAGTCTGAAGGTGGACACCTGGAAACATCGAAGGGCCTGAGGGCTGACGGTGTCCCAGAAGCTCCTTGAAGCCTTACAATAATGGCAATGGGGAGAACAAATGAGGCATCTCGCCACAGGCTCTTTATTTTGGTCACAAGCGTTACAACCATCAATGTATATTGTTACTTTCACGGTTTTATCTGGGAAGACCATCCTATGAGCTGCAGCTACTCCATATCCCTGGAAGCAATCCAAGTTGTAGTCCTATAGGCTCATTCCTCGTGCTCATCTGACTCCCCTTAGCAATGACAAGTGAAGAAAGTTTCCCACTCACATCCAACTCCCCAGTCTGGCTCTAAAACATTTTTCACAAATAGTACTAGATAAATGAGCACGTAGGAAAAATGTTCATCGCTGCCAGTAATAAAAAATGCAGATTAAAGCAACTTTGAAATGGTAGCATTTCAGTCTTAGGAAATAATGCCCTCATGTTGGTCGGGCTGCAGTGGAACTGACAGACGCCAGTGGTATGGGCGCTGAGTTAAATCAGCATAATTCCTTCAGAAGAAATATGGTAATTTGTAACAAGAATCCTAAAGATGTGCTTAGTCTGACCCAGTCGTCCTTCTCCTGGGATTTTATACGAAAGGAATAATCTGACAGAAGCAAAAAACGATATAAACTCCAGCATGACCTCAAACAATCAAATCAAATCACACACATACACACAAAATTCCAGAAGGAGCCTTATGTTCAGTAATTGGGGATGGCTCAGCAACTTGTGGAGTGTCGGCAATGGGATACCGGCAGTCCTCGGAGTGTAATGGAGAAGGTCTGTTCCTAAATCTGTCTGACGTTGGATTTGTACATCGATGAGAACAGTAAAGAACAACAGTTCATATGGGGTGTCAGTCCAATGCGTGCCTTAGGGTCAGTGTGTTGTGCACCTGTCTATGCATATAAAACATTTAAAAATACTTCCACGTACACAAAAATGTCTTTAATATAATAACAAAGCAATCAGAGTAATGCTCTGATGCACATGAAAAGTAGCACCTGTTTGCTATTGGGAACCATCTATGTACCTCAAAATTTTAATGTAATAGGCTTTACAGCTTTGCAGGGATTGGATTGTCACTTTATGCTGTACGTAAACTGGATAGTCATAACTCTGGGACTGCTTGTATTACACAACCATTGACCCACAAAGCATGCCCAGGGAAAGTGAAGATCTACAATCATGAGGACAGGAGCCCTGGTGGCTAAGTGGGCTAGGCACTGAACTGCTAACCACCAGGTCAATGTTCAAGCCCGCCAACTGGGAGAAAGACAGACACTGTCTACTCCTGTAAAGATGTACAGTCTCAGAAATTCAAAGACGAAGTTCTACCTTGTCCTATCTGGTTGCTTTGACGACAGAATCAACTAGACAGCAGTGAGAGTGAGACCACTAGGATGGCAGACTTTCAGTTACCTTTTTAACACACACACACACACACACACACACACGCACATGGAAAAAAAACCAACTCCATTGGGTGGAATTTTCATAGTAAGCAATCACCTTGCTAGATGAACATTTAGCAACTCTG
>NW_022103905.1:19112503-19151756 GCF_000313985.2 Echinops telfairi
ATTTAAAGGGGCCAAATGTGGAGCCCTGCTTGTCCCATTCCAGCCATATTGGCTCATGTCTATTCAGGTACTCGGAGACCCTCCATGCAGAATATGAGAAAACTCTTCCAAACCACTCCAGATCAATCTTTAAATTGAGCGGAGTCAGATCCATGCGTGTGATTACCTTAAAAAGATGGGAAAAGGAGCAGATCTCTACATAGGTCATCAACCAACTAGCCCCACCGTGGGCTTCGCCCAGTGATTTCTGGACAAACGAGGAGGAGCCACCTCCTCTTCAGCCATTAGGAGTTCTGTGAGACCATCAGTCAACAGAGTGGCCTGGTCTGTGGTGTGCTTTCCATGAACCTGCGTGCTCACCTGGGGATTGCCAATGGTCTGAATCAACCCAAGGACAAGTGGTGACAGTGGTAAGATGGATGGGTTTGTATTCAGCTAAATGTATTTACTAGGTCCCTATGTGACGCACACGGGTAGACCCTCAGCCACTAGTTAAAAGGTTGGTCGTTTGAACACCCTCCTCTCCCCTCCAATGATCTTTCAGAAGGGTCTGGTGATCTACTTTCAAAAGGGCCCAGCTTTGACAATCTTAAGGAGTACACACATATACCTCATGAGTCAAAATCCACTCAACAGCAACTAGCAACAACAACAAACACACTCTACATAAAGAATGATGCCCTGTAGTTTTGGTGTCGAAAGCCCATCTTGTAGGAAAAGATGGTGATCATTGGTGAAAACAATTTCCGGTGTGTGTTCTGACTTTGTCAATTAAAATATAAGCACCCTCTAATGGCCCCCTCCAAATATCAGTCTTTTCGGGCTGATTTTTTTCTGGGAGGCAGGGGGAGCTCTGGCAAGGATGTGGCATTTGAAACTGAGGTGGGAAGGAGGTTCAGTATGTACCAGGGGGCTGGAGTGAGAGCAAGGGGAGACTTCTGGGCAGTGAGGACATCCTGTCCCTCTCAGATCCACAGCTCAATAGGAAGAGGGCCATTCCAGGCATTCCAACTGGGTTACACCGAGGCGTTTGGCAAAAACTTCCGGTCCTGTTTGCTCTGCAAAATGAACTGTCCGGCCATTTCAGAGCCTGGCTTCCCTTGCCATATTTGTCTGTCTGCCCTCCCAGATCGTGGCCGACTTTGGACAGGAACCACATAGCCTTATTCCTGGGTCTGCTTCTGGGGAGCCAACAAGCGCTGGGCATACTGTTGTAGAACTCTGTGCTGCGCTCTGTGGGCAAGATGTGAAGACCAGCTGTGGAGACAGGTTTCCATGTGGCTCCAGAGACCTGATTCAAATCCTGGCTCCGCTAATTCTCTGCCTTGACAATTGAGCGGGTTCTGGGGAATCCCCCCAGCTTGGATTGCCATTCTTTAAAGTGGAAACGTGTTCTACCTTGTGGGGCCACTGTGCAATGGGTCAGGAGACAGCCATCCCATGCCACCTCTCTGATTCCCAGATGGGATGCTTCTCAGATCCACGAGTGGCCCCCCCACCTCAGCCCCAGCCAGAGAGGATCCCAAAGCAACAGGGCAGGTTCTTTGGCCCGGGAGGTGGAGGGCCAGAGGCAGCTGGCAGCATGCTTCAATTAAAGACAGAATCAAATACAAGCAGCCTTCGTTTGAGCATACTCATGATTATTGTGTTTGACAAGACAGCCTGTACCCACTTGTACATTCATTACAGAGCTTCTGAAATGATTTCTTTCTTTGTCTGCTTGAACACAGGCATTTTTAATGAACAGTTTCAGTGTCTGGTTTCATGCACTTGAAAAGTAAACACCAGGGAGCTTCTTCCTAACAGGTTTGATATGTCCTCTCCGAGGGGCTCCTGGCGGCTCCAGCAGGGAGGCTCACACGGGCTTGAGACTTCGTGGGCTTTCTTCCTGGAGTTCCTGCTGAAAACAAGGGAGGGGAACTTTTGGCCTCCCCCTTCTAGTGATAAATACCTATTTTAAATACATGAATAGGTAAAGTGAGAAGGGATTTGAGTTTTAACTAGGAGTAAGTGAGCCATGAAGAGACAAAGAGAGCTCTAACTGCCAGGACCATCCATCCCTAGGCATTCTTTTGAACACATTCATTTGCAAATTCAACCACAGAGGGGGGCAAAGATATGTCAGCTGCTATGCCTGCTGCCTCCCAGGAAGCTTAAGTCCTCTGATCTCTCCAGCTCCTCTCCTCCCCGCTAGCTACACCTCACATGGGTTTTCTGGAGTTTCTGAGCTCTGGCCAGAGAGGTTTCTCTCCCCCCTGACTCAAACATTGTTCTTCATCGCGCCACAGGGCCTTTGCACGTGACACTGCCATGGTCAGGTTCAGCACGTTCCTGTTTCTGGTCATGGCTTCCTCGTGCACGTTGAGGGCACAGCTGCTCTTCTGTGTTCCCAGCAAGACAAGCCTTCCTCACACTCATCGCTGTTTTCCTTTACCTTCATTTGGCGGTGATTTGGGATGACCTCTGTCTCCGTGCCGGGGCTTTGCTCCTTCTGTGTTTGCTCCCCAGCCTTATCCTGGCTAGCACGGCAGACACGTGGGGCATGTGTTACATTCTGAATGAATGCAGCGGGTGCGTCTCTGACAGCTCAGCTCATCGAAGTCTTGTGTTAATATCTTGCCTGTGCTGGGTGTCCCATGGAGCAAGCTAAAATTCAGAGCTAGGAGGCTAGAGAAGCCGTTTTTCATGGAATTACAGCCATCATGATAAAGGGTTGGTATCAAGTGGGGTACCAATGAATCCAGGTGTGTTCCAGCGGATATACCCTACCTTGGACAAGCCATTAGATCTTTCTGTCCCTCCACCTCCTCATTTGTTGCATGGTAATCATATCAGCGTGCCCCACTGAATGGCCACAGGTTAAAACTGATAACAGAAACACAAATGCCTTGAACAGTGTAGATAGGAAGTGCTGCTTTTTGCCAACCAATAACCACTTCTATAAAAAGTCTTGGCAAAGATGATCTCACCTGTACTTTAATAATGCACAAATTGGACCAGGCACAGCAGAAGCAGGTCAGCGCTAGGTTGGGGCTCAGTCCAGGGACAGAAGGACAGAAAGAAAGGGGGCCTACTCTGAGGAGTTGAGGAAGATCATCCTCCTGTCCCCGGGGTCAAGGGGTGGTGGTGGTGAAGTGATTTGGAAGGCAACTTGGAAGAAGAGCTGTGGAGTGTGGCTTCTCTATGGGCAGAGACAAGAGCAGGGAAGGGGCAAAAGTCACAGATTCGCTTATCAAGCAAATTGTCCATCTGCCTCACATGGAGTTGTTTCTGTGATGGTCTTGGGTTTGTTCACCCCGAGATGGGTAAACAAACAGAAAGGCTCCGGCCTACCTGATGCTCACCTGATTGGCCCCAGCCCTTACTCAGCGGCGGCTGTGAGAGCGCAGGTAAAGCCTTCTTGAAGCCTACCCACTCGAGGGCCATTTAGCAACCTTATAAATAGAGGCCTGGAGAGCGCTGGATGACTACAGAGCAAGAACCAAGTCCTTTCTCAGGATGGGGAAACTCAGGAATCATGGGTGGGGTGTGAGTGGAAGCTCAAAAGCATTCTATCAGCAAAGCCAAGACTTTCAATCTATAGCTTGGAACAGTGCAATGCTGCCCTATGTTATAAATATGGAGCAGACAGATAAATAAAGGTCTAGAGAGCCAATTACTCAATGATGCAAAGGTAGGTAGGTGTAGATTCATCAGATGAGATCTACCTGGGGGCTCAAGAGAAATGCTGGGCAACCACATGGGCAATTCAAATGGAAGACCCTAGTCCTGTTCAAGCAACTGCCTCACAGCCTGGTTGTTGATTGTTTAACTGTTGGGCCCAAAGGCTAACAAGAATCTTGTTGGATTCACCCAGTGGGCATTTCCTGCCATCATCCTCTTCAACTGTGACCAAGATTGAGGAGGGATAGTTGCAGCCAGTCCTCTCTTCTGATTGCTCCTTTGCAAGCGGTGGCATTGTGAGAGCCTACATTCATTGGCTAAGAATTTGATTATGTATGTACCGAACTGCCAAGTGTGAGGCCCTGGAAAAGCGCTGAGGACACAAAGTGGTACACACACTAAGGCTACTTTCAACTCACTGCATCCTGTTTGGGTAGAAGGGCTGGTAAACTAGCACTCACAGTTGCCAGTGATGCAGAGAAAGGAGAGCTTAGGAAACGTCCCCAAAGCAAGACCTTGAGGGAGAGCTAGGAATACCCCAGGCATCAGAAAGACTGCTCATTCATCCACGTCCAACAAAGCCTTTGAAACCCCGAATGTGCTGGGTCCCCTCCTAACTCACCGCCATCAAGTTGATTCCAATGCATAGCAAATGGATACGACCAAGTAGAACTGCCCCCTGGAGTTTCTAAGGCTATAGTCTAGTGGGGAGTTGACGAACACCCCTTTCTCCCAGGGCACGCTGGGGAGTTTGAACTTCAGGACTTCACCATGGTGCCCCCAGGGCTCCTTGGGCCCCTGGCTAGGTGCTGGCAGTACAGCCCAAGCAGCCCTGTCCCCACCTTCCTGGAGCTCGCCCCAATCATAAATAACAAATCGGGACAGTGTCCTGCAGGAAAAGTACTAGGTGTCTCAAGAGCGTCTGTCTACCTCGGGAGCTGATCTTGCAGGGAGGGCTCAGCCGAGGATGCAACCTTTGCGCTGGGACAGGAAGGATGCAGGGAGGCCCGGGCCCACAGCGAGAGCAGGAAGGGACTTCTGGGCAGAGGGAACATCGTGTGCACTCATTCCTTCAACGGCCTCTATGACCGACTAGAGTGTCAGCGTGGTGCTCAGCACTGTGGTGACCATGAGAAGCATGACATGGCTCTGACCCCCGGGAGCTTGCAGTCTGCGGGGGAGGCAGATACTTGTAATGCAACGGGCTTTGTTCATGGCTGGGAAAGGAAAAGCCTTTCTTACCAGGAGGAACAGCGAGTGCAAAGACCAGGAGAACAGAGAGGCCCTTTGAAAACACGGCAATCAGAAAGCAGGGGTCCCTAGCTTCTCTGGATTGGCTGCTGCGTGGGGGGTGGGGGGTGGTGTCCCATTGTCTTGCTCTCCATTGCTTAAGAACGAACTGTCTATCTCTACCAATGGCCTCCATGCCACACCAAGGAGAAGCGGCCTCAACCTGCCAGCCAAAGCTGACACATGCATTTTGCAGGGAGCTGGAAGTGCCGGGCCTGTCTTGGCCTGTGCCTCCCTCCCATCCTTTCAGGTAGGATCCAGGTAGGCCTCAGTACCCCTGGGGCCGACTGCTCCAGGAGGGGACCCTCCCAGCCAGTCTCCGCTCAGACATCACGGTCACACCCACTGCCCATACAAACCAACGGCTGAGGGTCAGCCCCCTTTCATGAAAAAGCCCCTGTCCCGCTTAATAACATTTTCCCTCTGCCTGTCTAATTAACTCCGTCACTGTATCTGCAGTCAGATAAAATGCTCATTTCACACCACATTAATTTTTATCAGCTGAACATTAAGCAACACAAAGCTATCTATGCTTGGTTTAATTTACAGACTGACAGACCCACAGAGCTTTACCCACAGTGGCTGTGGAGCAAATAAGCAGAACTGGCATCAACAGTCTCTTCAAAATGAAATATTGATTCACAAGGCCGACAGTCAGGGAGGGGTGGAGGCAAGTGGGAACCGAAGCGAGGAGTAACAGGGTCCTTTTTCCTTAAAGAACCGATGTTGATGGAGTCACCAAGGAAGCCGAGGAGGAGATGGCCCCCAGGGGCACAATCCCACAGTCCACAGAGCTCCCCACAGGAGGACTTGCTCCCCTACTGGACCGTGGACTCTTAACAGGAAGGAAAACGCCCTCAAACTGCAAAGGGCTCCCATTACCCTCCCGTGCACACCCATGCACACAACACAACATACACAGACCACACAGTATCTCCCCTCAGTAAACTTCGTTCAGGCTATTTCTCCACTGCCACCTTTCCTCCGCTGTTGTGTGGCCAAGTCTCTCTCCTTATTTAAGACTCCGCTTAAGCATCACCTCTTCTAGGAAGTGTTCCCTGACCACTTTCCTTCCCCTCAAGTATGCTTCCAGAATCCTTAGTATAGGGTCTATATTATCTCTACCGTGTTACATCCCATTACAAACAAAACGAGCTTCCTGCCATCCTGTTGACGCTGACTCTTAGCAAGCCCACAGGACAGGGTATGGCCGAGAGTTCCTGCCCCTGGGAACTCCTGAGACTGTAGCTCTTTATGGGGGTGAAAAGCCCTGCCTTTGCCCTCTGAGTGGCTAGAGGTTTCGAACTGCTCACTATGTGGTTAGCAGCCCACTTCAGGGTGCCTTGTCAACCTCCTGGTTGGCTGATGTTCAGACAGTTTGGGGTATTCTCCTTAAGAAATATTTTTAAAAGATAACCTCAAATATTACCAAAACAAATGGCCGTGAGACCACATGGCTGCGGCTTCTCTGGGGCTTTAGAAGTTGCTCTGCGAGAATACGGTGTCCTGAAGCCTAAGCTGATGCACATTACTGCAAGGTGAGTCTATTTCCGGCCTCTTAAGCAGCCTTTCCTGACATAATGAGCTTTTGAGACCTATAAGGAGCATGGGCTAGATTCACAAAGGGGAAAGGAATCAGCACCCGACGTGTGGTGGCCTAGTGTGTGTGCGGCAAAGCCAAGACATGCTCAGAAGGATGGCTTCCTGTAAGCATCACAGCAGCTCAGATGCCATAGGTGAAAACTATTGGTGTCAAAATTAATTTCCCCAAATCCGGTTCCTCCCGCTTCTCCCATGAAAGAAGAGATTCCCCCACCCCCAAGCAAAAGACATGCCCTTTAGAATGCTCTCAATATTCATCATCTCACCCAGATCAGTGGTGCCTGCATTTTAACGAGCAGCCGGATGACCTGACTCACTTCATTTAACTCCCTTACAGTCCCTGACCTCCAAACCGGAGATTTTCATTTATTCTAACTTGGGGTGTGGGGCTGAGGAGCTACACTTTCAACATGCACGTCCGTCGACGATCTGTGTCAGGTTTTCAAAGATCACCCTTTGAGACATCTGGCTCAAAAAAGAACGAAAGCAGATAAGTGTGGGGGGTGGCAGAGCGGAGAGGGCTGCCCATTGGGTCGGAACAGGTGGGGAAGGCTAGTGGAATGCCACCCTGTTTCCAAGAAGCAGGAACGTGATGTGACATCTGGCCTAAGGGAGGAGAGGAGATGGCTGTGGACTGACTTTGAAATATCTGTGTATCCCACAGTTTGAGAGCAATTCTTACCTTCCTGTGAATCTCAGCCTGCAGGGCCTTCCTACTCAGAAACCTCCCTTTATCCCCCACGAGAGAACCCAAGAGAGCCCCTTTCCTGACCACAAGACACGGGTCCACGCAGGTTGAGTTCTTATCAATAGTTTAGTCAGAGTTGCAGTAGAGAGCCCCCTGACGATGCACCGTAGAGCATGCTCGTCAGGGTTGTATATGGCTCCCCAAGAGGAAACTTCTGAGCTGGCCTCAATTTCACAGCGATGCATGCTGGGGCTTGTAGGTATCCGTTGGTTCCAGGGTCAGCGTTTTAACACTCGCCACAGCATGGCCTCGCATCTCAGAGATATTCCTGATTCTGGGGAAACCTGAGTTCTTCGGCTGGACCAGAACGCTTCAAATAATCAGGAGAATCTACTTTTAACTGTGTTTGATTCTCTTTGTATTGTTTGGAGGGAAAAGAAGGCAACAGAAACTGACTCGGGGGAAGCGCTAGCTCGTTTATAATCCAATAGGCATAGCACAGACTGTGGGACAGAGCAGACGTGAGGCGCTCTGGGCTCTAGGTCAGGTTCAGTCATTAAAAAGCTGTGTGAACTTGAACAAAGGCTTTAACCTCTCTGGATTTATTTACTCATCTGTAACATGGGCTGAAGAGTCTGTCTTACAGAGCGGTGTCATAGACCCAAAGTGTTTTGGACATTTCTGTGTGAGGGTCGTTGAGTAACTCCGCTGGTGATACAAGGGAAATAGCTGCACAAAATAATCTCTACAAAGCTATTTGAAGGGAGCGACATGTAATCCGACTCAAACAGAAACTGGAAAGGAGCCTGCTCTTGAAAGATAGTGCCTCTACCTGGTGGAAGGCGTAAAATTGTAATTTGAGGGTGTTCCCAGTCTGTGTTTGATTCTTGATAGCTTGAATTTCGACGAGGGACAGATGACAAGAAAGTTAGGCGAGCGATCTGGAAGAAAAACAACGGAGGACTTGAGACGTCAAATCTATATAACGTTTGCTCACATGTTAGCTGGTCGGTAAACTGCACGGGTCACGGAGACCCAGGGGGTCATCTGTCAACACCAAGCCGAGGGTTTAGGCGTGGCTGACCACGGGGAAGAGAGGTGGAGCTACAGTCCCGGTTAATTGACTGTGTTCACAAAAACTATCGTTTTCAGAAGAACATGACAGAATCTAGAGTCTCTACAACAATCTGTCCTAATGTCCGCTAGTTAACCAAGAGTAAACAGACAGAGAATGGAGTAATCAAAATGTAAGCCGTTCTCAAAAGGGGACGGGGGAAGCTCAATAGACAACAAGCTCAGTAACCCTCCCACTATTCCTTTGTCGCTGCTCTTGGGGGGGACTGGGTTGGGTTGACATACAACAAAGGACCCAAAGGACCTGTGCCATCCTCACTCTCTTGCTGTAGTGGAGCCCATTGGTGCAGGCACCATGCCAGTCCACCCCATGAGGGTATTTCTCTGTTGGGTCCATGCTTTGCGCTACCAGGTCTGATGTCCTTTTACAGGGACTGGTGGTCCCTTCTGAAAACATGTCCCAATTAGATGAGATGACGCCTCGCCATGCCCGCTTCTCAGGTGCATTTGGGCTGTACTTCCTAGACAGATTTGTTGATTCCTCTGTCAGCCTATGGTCTATTGGCATTCTTCGCTAGCACCATAACGAAAAGGCATCCAGTCTTCTCTGGGGTTGATATTCATCGTCGAACTTTGCCGTGCCTACGCGGCGATGAACAATAGCATGACTTGGCTCAGGTGCACCTAGCTCCTCAAAATGACAGCGTTGCTTCTGAACACTCTCCAGAGGCCTTTTGCAGCAGATCTGCCTTCCTCGACAGCTGCTCCCACGGGTGTTGGTTGTGGAGATAAGTAAAAGGAAAGCCGTGCCAACTTCAGCTCTTTCTTTGTTATCAGGATGTTGCTCATTGGTTCAGTTGTGAGGCTTATTTCCTTAGGTTGAGGTGCGACCGCATCGAAGGCTGCCGTCTCTGGTCTCCATCAGGAGAAGCCTCACCTCTTCCTTACTTTCAGAGAGCAATGTGGTATCATTTGCATATTTCAGGTTGCTAATGAAGCTTCCTCCAATCCTGATGCCATATTCCTCTTGATATAGTCCGGCTTCTTATATTACCTGCTGGCATAGAGATGGAATGTATATGGTGAAACATACGACCCTGCCACACATCTTCCCTGATTTTAAACAACACCAGACCCCACTTTTCCTCTTTAACACTTCCTCTTGGTCTATGTACAGGCTCCACTTAAACGTAGTTAAGTGTGCTGGGATTCCCATTCTTTACAATAAGATCCATGATTTGTTATGGTCCACACAGTCCTTTTTAATTTTTTGCAGAGTCCATAAGACACAGGTAAACATCTTTCTGCTATTCTTTGCTTTCAGCCAAGATCCATCTGGCCTCAGCTGTGGTATCCCTTGTTCTCTGTCCTGTTTTCAATCCAGCTTTTCAGTTGCTGGCAGTGTTCTGTGTATGTGTGGATGTAACCACTATTAAATAATTTCAACGCAAATCTACTTAGGTGTGATATTGATAGCTATTCCTCCAATTTTCACATTCTGTTGGGCCACCTTTCTTTGGAATGGGAATGGATGTGGATCTCTTCCTGTCGATTGGCCAGGTAGTTCTATTTCAAACTGGAGACATTTGGAATACAAAGACATTTCAGAAAACTCTCAGAGAAAGTTGGAATAGAGCATAGACAAATGATCACTCACAGTATTGCACGTCCTGCTGAAACATTTCTACTTTTAGTCAGCCGGTTCCTGGACGCTTTCCTCTCACCAATGCCTTCCGTGTTGCGTGGACTTCTTCCCTGAAGTTCTTGATCAGATGCTACATTCATAAACGCTCGAGGGGCGACCCCCTTGGATGTTGTTCAACGAGTCTGTGTATTCCTCTCCCCTTCTTTTCAGACTTCTCGTCTCAGTCAATATTTTGTCCATGGAATATTCAACAGTGCAACTGGAGACTTCAGTGTTTTCTTCACATCCTTCAACTTGAGAAATAACAAGGGTGCTCTTACCACTTGCCTTTTTAACTCTAGAGCTTTGCAGATCTTTCCAGATCTTTATAAGACGTTACCTTGTCAGGCCACTCTTTGCAATCTGTCCAACTCTTTTACTTCACCATTCCCTCTACTCACTTTTAACACTTTGTTAAAAACAAGTTTCAGAGCACATTGTCTTTGTTTCCTGTCTTTTAAATGACCGTTCGTTACTTCATGTATGAAGTTTTTGACGTCATCTCGCAACCCACCTGGTCTTTTGTCATGAGTGTTCGATAGCCTCTAAATTCAGGAATGATATACTTTAGATAATACTTTGACTCTTGTGGACTTATTTCATTTTCTTCCACTATAACTTCAACTTGCAGATGAGCAGCTGATGTTCTGTTCTGTAGTTGGCCTCTGGGCTTCTTTTGACGATGATACGGAGTTTCTCCAACATCTCTTTCCAGAGATGTACCTGGTTTGGCTCCTGCGTATTTCATCTGGTGTACTCCATGTGTCTCCAAAGCAAAAAACTCACTGCCATTGAGTCCGCTCTGATTCACAGAGACCCTATGGGCAGGGTAGAACTGCCCCTGTCAGTTTCTGAACCTGTGAATCGTTACTAAAACAGGAAGCTGTCTATGTTGTCAGAGAAAGGTTTTCCCAATGAATAGGTTGTTGGTCTTGCAAATTTCTATCACGTGATCTCCAGGCTCATTTCTATCCCACGGCCATATGTTCCATCAATCCTTCTTTCCGGCATTTATATCCCAGTCACCAGTACCTCACGATACGTCTTGGTTGTACGCTTGATCAACTTCAGACTAAAGAAGTTGGTAAAAACTTCTGTTTGTTTGTTTTTTCATCTTTGGCAGTCAGTGCATTAATTTGAGCAATCATCCTACTAACTGGATATACTTAAAGATGATGCATTTATCAGAAGGACTTTAAATATGGTAATCCCTGTGTAATTCAATGGTAGAAAGATGTTGCTTTTACTCCCACGGTAAACAGTTTACTGCCTCAACAACTCACAGAGGCACTTCTGTCCTGTTTTATAGGGTCACTATGGGTCGGCATCAATTCAATGGCAGTTTGATGTTGTGTGTGTGATTCAAATTGTTCACATAGTCAACTGCCAAGTAAAGGGATCCTGTTCAAAATCTTAGAAGATGAGAACTTGTGACCTGAGAAACCAGCCATAGAAGAGTGTGTGGCCCAGAGCCCCACCTTGACGCACGCATGTGGGACCACAGGGAGGTGGCAGACACTCAGCAACAACTTTCTATGTCTCTCTCTCTACACCTGTTCAGGGAGCTAAACGAGAGACAAGGGGGCATCACAAAGTGTGTGGCAGAAAACTCTGTTACTTTTAATTCCATTTCCTACATATGTTTGAAGTGCCCCTGAGTGTGTGTGTGTGTGTGTGTGTGTGTGTGTGTGTGTAGAGAGAGAGAGGCATGATGGTACATGGGTTAAGCATTCAGCTGCTAACTGCCATGCAAACACATTACATACAAGAGAAAGAATATGAACGAGAGCAGCTTTCTCTCCAGAGAAACAAAAGCCAGAAGTCAATGGAATAATACCTTTAAAGTATAGAAATTAAAGGAAAAAAAGTCAACCAAGAACTCTAAGTTCAGTAATAAAAGGGGAAACAAAGTCAATTTCAGCTACACTAACACAGAGAATCCATAACTAGAAGATCTACACTTAAATAAAAAAAGCTAAAAGAAGTTCTCCAGGCCAAAAGAAAATAACACCAAATGGTAATTCAGATTTAAAGGAAGGAATGAAGAGCAGTTGGATTTTTTTTAAATGTAAGCAGTCATTATTTTTTCCAGTGGGTAAGAAATTCATCCCACATAATCATACTTTAGACTAAATGACAAATCATTTCTTTGTCCCGATCCCATAAATTCTATAACTTCTGTCTCCTCTCGTCCATCGTCATTCAGAAGCAGAGCCACTGTGTGACCGTCGGCAAGACATTACCTTCTCCGTGGCTTTATTTCTTCAGGTGTCAAGGGGACAGAAGGCTTAAATGACCTCGAAAGTTCCTTTTGGCCGGGGTACTGTCATTCTTGGGAACAGTACATTGGTAATGGTCTACACCTAACTTTTAGTACGATTTCACACAAAGAATTAAAAAATATATATATCATTAAGGTAAATGAATTGCATTCTGAGAGATCAGATAAACTTGTAAAATTTCCCAAGAATTACTGAGCTGCAGAAGCTTCTTAGACATACTAACCCCCTTTCTGGCGTCTCAGTTAAACAAGAACTGAAGGCGGCGTTCCCGTTGCTGCTGTGATGAAATGAGGTAGGCCACAATGCATGGGCTTACAGAGAGATGCAAGGTGGTTTTATGACCCCAGCTCCCCATTGGCTGGCTTCCCTTCCCCATCGGCAATATCTTCATACTGGAAGCTAGTCTCTTAGCCATCATGAGCACCAAAGAGCGACGTTCCACCACATCAGGATGTGCTCGCCCAGTGTGAAAGCTCACTGGGCACATCCCAGCCTCGCTAAGGGCTCCGAGTGAGGAAGTCCGAGCCCCGCTCAGGACTGGGAACAGCTAATTAAATCTTCAGGGCATCCACGTTTCACTAGGGGGTGATTTGTGGAACTTCAAAGAGCTTTCTGGTCATTTGCCAAAGACATGGACGTAAGCCAGGCCAGGCTCCCAAGCTGACAGGCCACCGAATTCTGGGAGGCTGTCCCCGGGCCGGCCTTGCTCTATCGTGAGGCTCGGTGACATTAAGCCGTGCAGCTCTTCCCTTCTGCCTCCGTGTCTCGGTGACCCGGGAGGGTTAGGCCAGCGCTGAAAGGGTCTTAGACTCCGAGACCGTGGCCGCTAGAAAGGCTCTGGAAGGCAGTGGGTCCCAGCTGCCTCTCTGCGGTGGCAGAGTAAACGTAGCAAAAACCCAGTCTTTTTGTAGCTTTATGTTGTTGCTGAATGTGGTGCATTCAATGGTTTCTTTCCTCCCCCAGAAAATAATTCGTGGTGAATAATGTGCTGTTTGGAAACAGGTCTACTTAAAGTGTCACATTAGTATAATTATTTACAAGTACTGATATAAATGAAATCAAGGTCTGACTGAAACAGGGCGTCACTTTAATGAATAGAGGAAAGACATGCTGAATAATGTTTCTGCTTATTTCACAACTTCCCTGTCCAACTTTTCCTCCCTCTCCTGCACAGACATCCCGGGTCGCGTTTGTCCTTTTAACTTTGCTCCAGCTACCAACGGGTGGCACGCAGGGTGGTCTACACACCACTCGGGCTTTGGCATGACTCGTACACCGACTTGAACATTTCTACCTCGAGACCATTCTACCTTCGGGGCAGAACGGCAGCAACCGAGCCCAGTGGGGGTATTTGCAGGGAGGGACCTGATCCTGGAGCCAAAGCTGGTTTTCACTGAAGTCAGGGCAACTGAGTTGCTGACGTCCCTGGGAGCTGCCGGTGGGGAGCTGCCAGCAAAGGCCGATCTCATTTCAAAACGATAACCAGAGCCTTCGAGACCTGTGACCCATGGTGAGGAGCAGGCTTCTAGTCGGACAGCGCCAACTCCTCATTGGATGAAGTGACCGGAAACACCCCAGACTCCTCCCCTATCTCACTCTCCATCCCGCCCCCTCCGTCTCACATCTCACTCTTCCAAAGAGGGGCTTTGGCCCATTTGCCCACACCCTTTTGTTTGTTGACCTCACTGAAGGTCGTGGGGAAGGGGAGATGCATGCTCAGAGGGCTCGTCTCCAAACAAGTCCTAGACCTTGATGTCTACAACGTGACCCTCCTGTTCACCCTGGCCAACCACACCAAAGCCTCTACAAACACCGCCATCTCACAGCCTTGGCCTTTCTAACCCATCATCATGCCGGTGTGCGAAGCCCCCTGGGTGGCACACGGGGGTTTGCCCTCTCCTGCTGACTTACCCGCTGGTGGTTTGAAGGAAAGCCTGGCTTTCCTTGAGCCGTGATTGGAAAGATTGGCTTCCAGAGAGATCAAACCCAACAGAGCTCTACAGCTCACGCAGTCACCAGCAGTCCACTCCCCTTGGCAGCAGCAAGCTGGTCATTGGGTTATCCTATCGGGGTATTCCAGGAGCCCCGGTGACACAGGGATGGGACGCTGCACTGCTCACCCTTCCAAGGAGAACATTCTGGTAATCTGCTCCCATCAACATGTGCAGCCTCGGAAACTCTAGCAGTTCTAGAGGGTGGCTACGTGAGTCAGATGAAACCAGGCAGCGGTGCATTTCATTTAGGGGGCGAGCCGAGATCTGTCTGTCAGCTCCCAAAGTCAGGACACAGCATCTTGGATCCCCAAGAACTCTCCCTGAAGCTGGTGGCTACTGGTAGGGGCACATGGAGAGGGAATTCAAATGGGCCCCCCTAAGCCAGTGCTCAACATGGACGTCAAGTGCAACTTCCACTTCGCTCTTGAGTTAACCACAAAGCAGGAACAGTAGCGAGAGCGGCAGCAGCCACCTCCTCTAGATGGGTCGCTGGAGGTACACCATTGGCGTCCGTCCACACGCTTCTTCCTACCACCCATGCTGGGAAAAGGCGCCCGGACCTCGAAGGAAGAATTTGGGAGTTCAAAACTTGCCAACGGATTAAATCGATAGAAGCACCACCACCCCGCCCCCCCCACCAAGGGCTTGGTTCTTTGGCCCAATCTCGATGGGACACCGTGTGACAAAATAGTGCCCCAAGAGGATCTAATCCCGTGGTGCCATGGCAATGGAAGGAGCAGTCGCTGAAGTCTGATGATTGCAATTGCAAGCAGCTTCCCCCTCTCCTCGCTCCACAGTGAGCTGGCCGGAACCAACAGATTTACTTCTCAAAAGAGACCTTGCCCTGTGTTCCTGCTCGAGCTAGGTCAGTCCCCCTCACCTGGACCCTACCCCTCCAGGCCCTACATTTGACAAGGTGTCCTGGACACTGTAAGGCACTGGACCACCCTAAACCATTCGACAAGGGCAAGGCCATAGAGTGGAAATAGCTCTGGGCAAATATTACCGAAACAGTACCTTACTTCTTCTGCTTTAGAATGGGGCCAGCACTACTCGATGTCTGGCCAGTAGCCTGGGGTTGTAGTTGGTCTCAGACCATATGAAGCTTATACAAAATATTGCCATCAGAATTGCAATACTCTCCTAACATCTGCATCCTCAAAGCAGGAAGTGAGCAGTGAAATTGGGGTGTGGAGCCAAGCAGAAAGGAGCCTGGAGGAAGAATGTGCAGGGGGCGATGGTGGTTTTGCCAGAATCTCATTCCAGCTCTGGCAGAAGGCACAGCCTGCAAACAGGAAGGGACTCGATGGACTGACCCAAGCCCAAGAAGCTAGGACACCACTTGCCCATCCCAATGGGCCCCCTCTCTTGCAGGTGAACCTTCTGGGCTTTCCAGATGCAAGAGCTGGATTCCCTACCGTGGAGATTGGACGTGGACTCTGGGATTCAAGGCTGGGTAGGATGACACAAATGCACTTCCTCAAAACAGCTTTAGAGTGTCCAGGGAAACAAGGTCTTTGCAAAGAAAACCAGACTAAGACGGGGAGGGGTCTGCAGGGGCTGGGAATATGGAAGCCTGAAGCTCTAGTAGAGGAAGAAGCTTCCAAGGTCATCCGTGTGCCCAGTGAGCGCCCTTCCAAGGGTCTGGCTGTTGGCTCAATTGAGAAATTATTCCTAATACGTCCCAAAGAGCTACCGGTCTTTCCCTTATAAGTAGGAAACAAGCCTATTGCGTGGAAACTCGCTGCACATGCTTCTGGTGCCATGAGTCGGTTTAAAGCGGAGGAATTAGTTTTGGCAGAGTTTGCAGAAAAACACCCATGAGATGAGACTGAGTGAGTTATGTAAGACTTCTGAACCTCTGCTCAGGAGATGTTAACTCCTTCCTGGCACAGCAAGGACACGCGGTGTCATCATACAACAACAGCGAGGTGGTTAATGAGAGGGAGCAGGGGAGGCTGAGGTCTGGAGAGGCCACTGGGCCTTCACCAGGCCCCTCCAAGCCTCCTTCTCCACAGGTGGCCAGGTAGAGAGACTGACCATAGAAAGTCAGCATTTACTGGGCGTTTCAGCCTTTTCTCAGGAGCTGAGCTGTGAGCTGGAACTGACTTGGTGGCAATGGGTATGGGTGGGCCCTTTGGCCCGTTGGTGTGGTGAAGGAAGCCACCTCAAGCAGTAATATTGCTACGACTCGTCCACAGCTCTGCCAGGAGCCCAGCCCCAGTGGCGCGTGGCTGGTGACTCATTGGGTGGAAGAACACTGGCATTCAGGCACGCATATTTCAGAGGTGTTCACCTGCCATCAGTCACTAAACCCATTAGGCACATCTGAAGAGGACAAACCAGCCTGCTTACTTAATCCAAGGGCCCCTTCAGTTTCTCTGTGGACATTCAATAGCAACAACCACAAACATTCTCTCTCACATACACACTCACACACACACACACACACACACACTTTATTTCTCTCTCATATACACACATACACACTCTTTCTCTCTCACATACACACTCACACACACACACACACACACGCTATTTCTCTCTCACATACACACACACATACTTTATTTCTCTCTCACATACACACACACACATACACACTCTATTTCTCTTTCACATACACACACACACTTTATTTATCTCTCATGTACACACATACACTTTATTTTTCTCTCATATACACACACACACACTCTATTTCTCTCTCACACACACTCTATTTCTCTCACACACACTCTATTTCTCTCTCACATACACACACACACACTCTATTTCTCTCACACACACACTCTACTCTCTCCCACACACACTCACACACACACACACACACACACACACACACATTGTAGTTCTCTCTCACATCCACATGCATGGATTCTGTAGCATGTCTACTGAAAGAAATCTAAATATATCTGGAACATTTCACCAATAAAATATAACACTTTAGCTCTTCATTTACCAACATGTCAGACACGTAATAATTCCGTATATCTGGAAAAACAGCAAAGAATTTAGAAGCAAGTAAAATCGACTGCTCGAGATGTGTCTCAAGGATTAAACACTAAACCTGACCAAGTCTTAGGACTCTTCTCAGGAACAGTGGGTGCTGGTCTTAGAAACAGAAGCCCCAAGCATAGGTATCAAATTCTTAAGCCTAGATATCATTGCAAACAATGGGGAGAATGCAGGCCACACGGGTCAGTCCTGTTACACAACTCAGGGAGAGCAGTGACTGCGTAGCCTGCACGAACATGGACAGACATGGATGCTGAACCAGTGTGCAGAGGCAAATGAATGGCTCTCACCTGTACACATTTGACAGAGGGCAAGAGGCTCCTTGAAAGGAATTGGGGAAGGACTGAAATTGATATGGTACCCTGGCTATTATAATAAGCGGTAACTGACCCACAGAGCGGAAAGATCCAAAAGGGATTAAACATCAGCAGAAAACAATGACAAACACAAAACTGTACAATGGCCTGGAGCCACTAGACGTGCCAAGCCAATCAGACCCACCCTAAGGTGGCAGGAACACAGCTTTAGGGGTCCTTCAGACCCACGCCTGAAAGCCAGGCTTGTCACCTACTAGGTGGACAACTGTGGCCCAGTTACTGTTCCTCTCTGGACCCTGCCATGGAGTCCAGTCTAATCTGACTCAGTATTCCCAGGTGGGATAGGTACAAGGATTCCCTAGGATTTTCTGCCATTTTCAGGAAAAGATTGCCAGAACTTTCTTCCATGACACCGCTGAGTGGGTTTGAACTGCCACCCTTTAGGTTAGTAGTTGGGTGCAAACTGTTTGCATCACCCAGGAGCCCTTCCTTTTATAAAGAAGGGCTATCCTGACACGATGCAGTGGGAATAAGTAAATGCACCTGTTAGGGTTGTTGTGAAAATGAGATAATTTATGCAATGAGCTAACAAAGGCCCTGGTATCAAATTATTGCTCAATTTTTTTAAGACTTGAAGATATCAGAATATCCGTGTAGCCTGATTACGATATTCATGCTGGGAAGAGTGAGTCATCGAGGGAGGCGAACAGGCAGCCTGCGTATTCTTTTGAAAAAGCAGGGACTTTTCTTCCAACGAGGCTCGTTGCCCCCCTCTTTCACCTGGACCCTTGGATTCAGGTCCCCCCTCTCTTCCTCTTTAAAGCCAGCTTTCAGCTAATTATTCTTCTGTAAATTATTTCAATTAAGTAATTTCTCCTAAGGTGCCAATGCTTGCCTAATAGCTGAGCCCATTTGAATGGTACCACTGATCAAGATAAGGACCACGTCTTCCACAGGGGCGCTTCCTCCAAGGAAAAAGCCCAACAGGGCGTTCGCTTGAGGTAAGAGAACCTCCGCGGTGTCTTTTCAGTCCCACCTTATAGACAATCCTCCCCCTATGACTGCCAGCCTGAGACCTTACCTACTGAGCCTGAGCCACTTACCAGACCCCCCAAGGGCTGCTGTTCAGACTCATGTTTCTTTTTCAGAGTTTAATGTCCATGCCTATCCTCTCAGACCATTACAGCTCCCCTTCTGATTGATCCACTTTTATTTCTCAGTATGCTATACTGGTCTTCAAATAACTAGGGTTGGGGATGGGGTGCAACGAGTTGGTATACCAATAAGATCCTTTCACCCCAAGCGGAAGCATGACCTTATACTTCCATGCACAACAAACAAACAGCGTGGGAAGTAGCGTTCGTTGTTTGTTGTCTCTCCTTATGTTCCCTGGTGCTCGCATGGCCCTGGCAGCATCACGCGCGTGTCAGAAACTCCACTAGCAGAGAGACTGCAAGAGCAGAGAGAGGGAGACGAGGAGGGAGGAAGAGGCAATGGCCTTAGACTTTATGAAGATACGGACGATTACCTTGGACTGTCTCGGTCTCTTTGTCCTCCTCTCTGGCTTCCACTTTCTGTCCCTGTCATCTGTCTGTCTCTCCTAATGCCTCTATCAGTTTTCCCTTTCAACAATACCAGTAGCAATGCAGCTAGGATCAAATGGAAAATATTGTCTATAGTCCATCGGGCCGGGGGTCTGAGGTGCAGGTTTTAGAGAGAGGGCAGATCCATCCATGCCGGTTTGTTCACCGCTGATCCCTCAAGCCGAGCCCAGGGCCTGCAGGGACCAGCCTGCATGCCTCCTCCTGGCTTGGCGGCCAGTGACATGACATTGGCTACCCTCAATTTGGCCATGGTGGGAGGGGTCTCGGGGAGGAGATGAGCCAGTCAGGGTGCGATGTAACAACGATGAGAAATACAACTTTCCTCTAGCTCCTAAATGTTTCCTCCCCGCTCCCACTACCATGACTCGAATTCTATCTTGCAAGTCTGGCTAGACCAGAGGAGGTACACTGGTACAGATAGGAACTGAAAATACAGGGAATCCAGGACGGATGAGCCCTATAGGACCAGTGGTGTGAGTGGCAAAACAGGGAGGGCAAAGGGAGAATGGGTAGGAAAGAGGGAACCGATTACATGGAACTGTGTGTGACCTCCTCCCTGGGGGATAGACAACCGAAAAGTGGGTGAAGGGAGACGTCGGACAGGGCAAGATATGACAAAACACCCATTTATAAACTATCAAGGGCTCATGAGGAAGGGGGGAGCGGGGAGGGAGGGGAAAAAGGAGGACCTAATGTTGGGGGTTTAAGTGGAGAGAAAATGTTTTGAGAAACGATGTACAAATGCGCTTTACACAATTGATGTGTGTATGGATTGGGATAACAGTTGTATGAGCCCCTAATAAAATGTTAAAAAAAAAAAAAGAAACTGGCGAACACTGCAAACCAAGACTTTTTTTCTTAAACAAATTGTTTTTGGAAGGCCCCTTGCAAACCTCTGATAGTAAGTCTACCTGATACCATTGTGAAAGAAATGGCGGGAGGCAGGGTGACGAGTGGGCCCTTTACAGCGGTTCTCTGGCCCTCACCAGTCAGAGCGCAGACCCTCCATTGCTCGTCTCCAAAACAGGACGGCGAGCCTTAGGACTGGGTTATGCAGCAGAGAAGGACAGGCCAGGAAGCCTGATTTAAAATAACATTTCTCTTTGGTAACAATGTCTGTGACTCAGCTCTGGTGGAAACTATCAACCTCATAAACCTGCAACGAAGAGGTGAACATTTCATTTTGTTTCTCTTTTCTTTTGATGTTGAAAAGGGAACCGGCTAAAAGGCCGAGCCAGGGCTGAGCGTGGGGAAGGGGGCCAGAAAGAGAGGGCGCCTTCACAGACGGACGAACAGACTGCAGCCTCCTTCCCTCTGTGACCCGCAGGAGCCAGTGGGATTCTGGGAGGCCTGGGTTGTTGGCACAGAGCAGGCAGTAACACCTCTTTTGTTCGCCCAGCAGGGCAACCATCTCTTGTGCATCCCCCAAATCCTAATCCCCGTCTAGGACCCAATTCACACGCCTTGGCTCCGTGCCCTTCTTCTCCTCTGGAGCCCTGGTGGTGCAAGGGTTAAGCGCTCAGCGGCGAACCGGAAGGTCGGCAGCTCGGACTCACCGGCTGCTGAGTGAGAGAAGGAGGCGGTCTCAGCAAGGCTCCTTCTGCAACCTCGTGGGGCGTTTCTACTCGGTTCTGTAGGGTTGATATCATCCAGAATTCTTTTTCTTTTTCTTATTTGTTTTTTTGGGGGAGGTGGGCCCCTCAGCACACCATCCCTACCTCAACTCTTCACTGAGCACATTGGCTTCTGTTAGCTGGGTTTAGATAGGGACAACCCTCCTGCCCACCAGGGGCCTCCGCAGCGCAGCGGCCCTCAGGAGGCTGCCTTCCCAGCCCTGGGCAAGGGGCTTGCTGGGCATACGGGCCTTGGCCGGTGCACGTGTCTTCCAGTGAACCTCGGAAACATGAGCAGCACCAGGGATTTTCACCTATGCACAGGATATGTACGGTTTAGAGAGTGACTACCACACACAGGCCACAACAAAGGGTCACACATCCCCGCCAAACCCGGGGGACAGCCCTGCCTGGGGCACAGGAGTGTCACCACCGCTCCGTACATGTGGGAAACACCTGGAGGGACTGGGAGGAAAGGATCAAGAACCCCAGAACCCTTCTCAAGGGTGGCCTGCTTCCCCTCTTCCTCCAGAGACTTCCAACGCTGCCCCATCCCAAGCCTTCCCCTCCCTGCCCCCAGGACTCAGAGGGCAGGACAGTCTAGGAGGCATGAATGCTGCCTTCGTTTATTTAATAGCAGAAACAGCCCATCTCAGGAAACAGAGACTCAGGGGCTTGGAGAGTGCTGACTGCGACGATGACCCCGCGGCTCAGGGATACGGAACGGCTGTCTTGAGAATGACCATTTTTCCCCATTTAAAATATTCGGGGAAATTGTTCCGTGTCCCCGTGCCAAAACGAAAAACATAAGGGCTATTTGGACTGTCTTTTCATTTTACAGATGCCTTTAATGCAGAATGTTATAAAGGCTTAAAGTGCTCAGGCCTCAGATGCCCCTGAACACACAGCCCCAAATCTGGGAGCGGACATCAGCACTGTAGGGAAAAGGTGAGCGTGTTTTCTTGTTGTTTTGAGGTTTTTTGTTTGTTGTTCTCCCCTTGCAGGGGGTGCTGTCCCCAGCACCATTTCAGATGCGTTTCAAAGCGTGAAACTCATTTTAGTCTGTAAGAGTTTCCAAATAACTTTCCTCTAGTTCCTAAATGTTTCCTCCCCGCTCCCACTACCATGATCCGAATTCGACCTTGCAAGTCTGGCTAGACCAGAGGAGGCACACTGGTACAGATAGGAACTGAAAATACAGGGAATCCAGGACGGATGAGCCCTATAGGACCAGTGGTGTGAGTGGCAAAACAGGGAGGGTAAAGGGAGAATGGGTAGGAAAGAGGGAACCGATTACATGGAACTGTGTGTGACCTCCTCCCTGGGGGACAGACAACCGAAAAGTGGGTGAAGGGAGATGTCGGACAGGGCAAGATATGACAAAATACCCATTTATAAACTATCAAGGGCTCATGAGGGAGGAGGGAGTGGGGAGGGAGGGGAAAAATGAGGACCTAATGTCGGGGGTTTAAGTGGAGAGAAAATGTTTTGAGAATGATGTACAAATGCGCTTTACACAATTGATGTGTGTATGGATTGCGATAACAGTTGTATGAGCCCCTAATAAAATGTTTAAAAAAAAAAGTTTCCAAATAAGATACAAACACGCTGTGGAAGGGCCTTTCGTTCAACAATCTAGGTTTAGTCTATAACTCATGGCCCTGGAGTCCCCTCTGACTCACAGAGCCCCTACAGGGCAGAATAGACGATCCGGTGGGTTTCTGAGCCTGTGAACCTTTTTGGGAGCAGAAAGCCTCATTGCTTTCGCTGGGAGCCCTGGTGGATTCAAACCGCTGCCCAAAAGGTCAGCAGAGTTAGGTTGGCAGCGCAATTTGTAACTCACTAGGCCACCAGCTCGGAGGGCAGAGCTGCTGTAAAATACTGCTTTACAAAGAGCTTGGCTCCCTTCTTCTGACCTCACAATCACGTTAGCCAGATTACTGATGCTAGCTGCATCATTCGTTTTAACCTGTTCTAGAGGGTTGATACCGGCTCGATCCGACTCAGTGACCCTATAGGACAGGTTAAAACTGGCCAGGGGGCTTTCTGAGGCTGTAGCTCTGTGGGAGTAGAAAGCCTCATCTTTCCTCCGTGACGGGGCTGGTGGTTTTGAACGGCTGACCTTGTCAGCTGAGCAACGAGTACCCACTCTGCCACCGAGGTTGGAAACAGAAGGCTGAGAGGGGTGCAAAGCTGGCTGCTCACTAGAGCGGGAAGGGATGCGTAGTCCCAAGAACCTAGATCTACTTAACTCTGTTCGGTAAAGGGCGGAACCCGGCTGGCACTGTGGGCTAGGTGCTGGGCTGGCCTCTCAAGGTAGGTGGTTCAAACCCACCGGCTGCTCTACTCCCATACAGAGTTCTAGTCTGAGAAACCCTTTACAGGGTCACTATGTATTGCAACCAATTGACTAGAAGGCAGTGGATGTGGTTGGGTTTGGGTGGGAGAAGGGCGGGGTGGGGAGTCAGGCAGGGAGGGCCCACAGTGAGTGGAAAGGATTTACAAGAGTACTGAGTAGAGGGGAAACTGGATCCTGCCAAGGGCTGGGCAGTTGAGTGTGAGCCAAATCAAAGCGGGAGAGGATTCCCAACGCGTGGGGTTGCTGCAAGGATGAAATGGCTTGGGACACACAGCGTCCATGACGGGGACTCCAACCAACGGTCACTCTTTTATCCTTATAAAGGGGCTTCAAACAGCTTGTGGGGAGATTACCTTCTCTTTAAAAGGGAACAGTTCATTTTTTCTTTGTGACTCTGCTTTGTGGGGAATTTTACTCTTTTACGAAGCCAATCAGTTATGAGTTTGGCTGCTGACTGCAAGCAACAGCCCTTCGCGCGGAGAGAAGAAGATGAGGCTTTCTGCTTCCATAAAGAGTTACAGTCTCAGAAACTCACAGGGACAGTTCTGCCCTCCTCCAGGGTTGGTATAAGTCAGCATAGACTTGGTGGCAGTGAGTTGGTTTTCTAAATCTCTCTTTTCCACTTTCAGGGGTCTTAGTGAATGACAAACCGCTCAAGGAACTGGCGTTCCTTGTTCAGAAGGAAAAGCCATGCCTTGATAGGACATGGTGTGTATGTGCCTGTGGGCATGCGCACACGTGTGTGTGCATGTGTGTGTTTCCCACCTCTCTTTACTTTCGACATGTTCTTCACCTGTTTTCTGTTGTTGTCAAGTTTGCTTGCTTGCTTTTCATTGGTCTTTGTCTTAACTTTGGATTGAGATCCAGTGACACCTCACCACGCACACTGGTTTTCCATTCAGCAATTTGTCCGCATTTTGCTTCGAGTCCCTGGCTGCCATATAACAGCGTTCTTCCCGCTTCCTCCCTGCACTTCCCATTTCCAGTTGCACCCTCCTGCCTTCTGAACCCAGGCTGCCCTGTTGCTCTCTGGTGGCTGCTGGGTCTAAGGCGCGTGCGCCTACCTCCCCAGTCTCACCGTTCACATTGTTAAAAACACAAACCAAAGAAACACCGCCCTCAAGTTGAGCAACGCTACAGGACAGAGTAGAACGACCCGGTGGGCTTCTGGGGCTTATCCGTCTGTCTGCTGGTTGGCTGAAAGGGGAGCCACAGAGGTGGATTCACTTCCAGGTTTGAAGGGTGACTAAGGCCCAGGATCTCGGGAGTTTCTGCTGTCTCTAGCCGGGACCTTTTTATATACTGGGGACATTTTACACCACTGATTGGCTCATTTCCCCGCGGCCCTGGCCCTCTCTCGTGATCCTGTCCGGAGCAGCCAATAGTGGGAGCCAGGTGACATCCTGTCCTGCCCTCAGGGTCTTGGGGATGGAGGTTCATGTGGTCCATTAACCCTTCGGACTACTTGTTTCCATGGTTACTTGACTTCCTTCACTCTTCTTGGCTCAGAAGAGGGAGACGTGCAGGCACAGTGTAGGTGACCGACCCCCCCTGTGGTTGATAAACCACCTTGGCTTTTTTCAGCGTATTTCTGCATCTGTAGACATGAACTTCTTTGCTCTGATTCAATAAGGCAGGAAATCAATTAGGGTTTTCATTTTCTGCTTAGCCACAAAAGACAAGCTGATGAAAGAAGATCCGAGAAGAGAAAATGTGTTCATGTTCCTGGAGGTTTCATTCCCGATTCTACGTTTCAAAAAAAAAATCAAAAATAGGAAGGAAGAATGCTTGGACGTGCTTTTTAAAATATACATGCTTTTTTTTCTTTCCTGTCTTTAAAAAAATTTTAATGAACCATTCCAAGTCACTCGACTTTGATGAATATGGATGAAACTGACAGAGGAGGGATGCCTCAATTTTTTAACGACAGACCTACACCTAACAGCTGGGGTTTTAAATGGCTACATTTAAATATTTCTTTCTCTGTTCGTTTCCAAACCTGGGCCATAAATCACCCTCAGGAACACAATGGCCTGTGCCTATAGCAATTCATCATGTGGATAATGTCACCTGGCCAGGTGTGCACTAATTTATGCCTCGCATTAGAACTCAGGTTGGCTGAAACCTTCTCTCTCATCTGCACATCTGAGCAGCAGCCCCTGAAGACCAACTGTGCCAAGCCCTGGGCAGGGGGGAAATATCTACAACTCTGCACACGTGGAATAAAGAAACAGGCCAGTGGCAACAAAAAACAACCAAAAAACAACCAACAAAAATCCTTGCCCAATCGGCCTTTCTAGTGCCCTCTTGCAGCCTTCCGATTTTCCTGGTGTTCAGGAAGGCCAACCTGGTGCATAAAATGCGGATCCCCTGCAGCCTGCAGAAGGGCATGCATGGAGCAGGTTCACCAGCTCTGGGTTTTTCTTTTTTTTGCAAGAAGACTAGCAATGGAGCTGAGGGGACATGGGAGGGCACGGAGCTCATAGGCAGCATCGTGTAGCCCAGAGAGCGCTAGAGTGATATCCCGAGCGGAGCTGGGGCTCAGAGAGGTAGCTTGTCCAGGATCACAGAGTCGGAATCTGAACCCAGGGCTGCTGTCTGACTCCCAAGCGAGTGCTATTTCCATAATGCTGACGTGAGCAGGTCCGTGACTCAGGGTCACTGAAACATCCTAAGTAAGTGTGATTGCTTAAGCTCCACTGGTGAGTAAGATCGCTGGTAGCCAAGCGGATGACACATACTTTTGAATTTCCACAAACAAAAGGTGTGACTACAAAATCGCCTAGGTATGAGATTAAAAGGACCGATTTCAAAACACACACACACACACACACACACACACACACACACACACACACACACACACACACACACACACACACACACGCCTTGCAGTCAGGGTTTATATATTTGAATTGTAAAGTCAGAGATCCCGGCTCAGTTAATACCTTTTTATAAGCCTGCAATCACCATTGTTAAATTAAAATCAGGTCTCCCTCTCTACAGAAGAGACCAGAGAGCTCAGAACAAAGTCTGTTAACTGTTCTTTGTCAATACAGACATTGGCCCCTTTAAGAGATATTTCCTCATTGCCAAAGCCAATCAAGGGAAAATGACTTCCCAGCCCCAATTTTTCAAGTGTACCAGCTCCATCCAGGGCGTGAAAATTGTGAGAATCCCATGGATCCAGTTCTGAGCACAACCAGGGGGATGAATCACTGCTTCCACCAGTCACTTTCCCAACAAGCTGCCCAAGTTGTCCCAAGCTCCTCTTTGCTTCCTCCCTCCCCCCACACAGTCGTCCCCTCCTGCCATGACACCACTCTTCTCTGACAGGCAAGGGAGCACCTGCCAGGGGTGACTTCACCAGATCCAGTAACTGTGACAACAGCCCAAATAAATCCGTGTCATCCAAGCCATAAACAACCCAACAGGGAGGTGGAACTTGGCGCGAGTCATAGGAAAGGGCAGAGAGAGAGGGGGAGAGAGAGAGAAGAGGAGGGGTGTTGCCACAAACAACGTAGACACAAGTCGACGTCGGGAGACCATGCCGGAAGAAGAGACAGGGAGAAGGGTCCAAAACCACTGTGCATGACCCTGGCGCTTCCACATATTGGGCACATCACCTTGGCAAAGTTCCTTTCCCTCTGTGATCGCATTTCCTGGTTTGTGGAATGAACCCTAACTCATAGGGCTGATATAAGATGATTCGTAGTTACATAGTTACATAACACACTCAGCACAGTCAGTGTTCAGTTCATGCTAGCTGATATTACACTTTAGGGTTGTTGTAGGAGAATGGAGTTTAAGTTTAAGGAGCATGCCTTCCTTGCACTGCAGTGACAATTCGGGAGCCCATCTTGCTCCTCTCAAAACACCAGGGAGAAAGATGAAACCTGGATTCCGGTGCTGGCTTCGCCAGTGGTCGACGAGACATTTCAGGCAAGTCCCATTCTGCCACCTTTGCGTGTGACTGAATGACTGCCTTCCAAAGTCCCCCTTATGGTTCCTTAACAGGGTATCATTTGCCCTGCTCATTGTTTGATACCAGATTGTCAACACGAGTGGAAAACGCTTGCATTTCCAAACGTTTTCCTTTGGAAATCCAAGTCCTCTCTCTCCACTCCCCAACCCCAAAAAGGTAACGGAGAGACCAGCAGGGCTTGGTGGCTGCCTGGGAATTATTTGGAAAGCCTGCCCCTTGCGTGCTCCCACCAATTTGACGGTATCTCTAATAAGTACTTTCAGAGATGTACTGCTTTGAAATTTTCCGTTCAGGAGGAAAGTCAGAGCTGTGAAAAGGAGTCTAACTCTTCTGCTTTTGATTTCTTGGTAAAAACCCAAGAGAGGGGGCTAAAAATGCAGACGGTTTTAAACAATAAAACTTCAGGAGCAGAAGTCAGTCTTTCGTTGAGCTGATGGTTGGTTTGAACGAACAGCATTCACAATCTGCCTACTCGGATGACACCCGCGCCTCACTTACCGACGTGGTTCCAAAGACCCGGTCATTATGCAGAAAGTGGTGTTATGTGGAAATGGAGGATAACCACATCAGATCACCAATTGGAGGATGATTACGTCATTACCTAATTACCAAGTGACATCACTGCCTCACTGCCAGATCACAGAGAATCATGGCCCAGCCCTGCGCAGCTTGACCATCATAGCCAGCATGACACTTGCCTTGTGCCTCCACATTCTTTACTGCTAAATATATGTAAATAATACCACGCTTGCTCAGAAGGACCAACTTCATGCCTCCACTCCTTGGACATGCAAAACAGTCAAATAGTCGATCTTTCACTATTGTGATAAATATGAAATGTCAGATGCCACAATGGTTGATGTGTGCTGCGTAGGTGTGTATGTTTCCCTTGCCATGAATGCGTCTATGAATGTACACACAGGTACTAGTGAATGGCACACGGATTAAATTTGGGACTGAACAAACCAAAATGGTTAAAGCATTTCTTGCTGTGTCTTCTGGAAAGTCATTTTAAGCAGACGGCACCCACAGATATGTCGAAAAATCAGGTCCGTGGGTGCCCCCCTTCCCGATATGATCACTGAAGACAAATGGGTCCATAAGCAAATGTGGTGAAGGAAGCTTATGGTGCCCGGCTATCAAAAGGTGGTCTTAAGGGCTTGAAGATAAACACACAGCCATCTAGCTCAGAAGCAACAACACTCACATGGAAGAAGCACGCCAGCCCGTGTGATCATGAAGTGTCGAAGGGATCAGGTATCAGGCATCAAAGAACAAAAAAATCTTATCATTGTAAATGAGGGTGAGTACAGAGTGGAGACCCAAAGCCCATCTATAGGCAACTGGACACCCCCTTACAAAAGGGTTGTGGGGAGGAGACAAACCAGTCAGGGTGTGATGTAGCAATGATGAAACATACAACTTCCTCTAGTTCTTAAATGCTTCCTCCCTCCACTATCCTCCTCCCACAATTCTACCTTAAAAATCTGGCTAGACCAGAGGATGTACTTTGGTACAGATAGGTACTGGAAACACAGGGAATCCAGGACAGATGATCCCTTCAGGACCAGTGGTGAGAGTGGTGATATCTGCAGGGTGGAGGGAAGGTGAGGTAGAAAGGGGGAACCGATTACAAGGATCTACACATAAACTCCTCCCTGGGGGATGGACACAGAAAAGTGGGTGAAGGGAGACATCAGACAGTGTAAGATATTAAAAAATAATAATAACTTGTAAATTATCAAGGGTTCATGAGGGATGGGGGAGTGGGGAGGGAGGGGAAAGATGAGGAACTGATATCAAGGGCTCAAGCAGAAAGCAAATGTTTTGAGAATGAGGATGGCAACAAATGTACAAATGTGCTTGACACAATGGATGGATGGATGGATTGTGGTAAGAGTTGTATGAGCCCCCAATAGAATGATGAAAAAGAATACAGCACAAGAACTCCCATCAGCATTATTAAGGGGAACTTTTAGATTGCCTTCCTGTCATCTCTCTCGGGGAGTGCAGGATGAGAATAATAGCACCTTCTGGTATCTGTGAAGTCTTTATAGTTTCATAAAGTGCTTTCATCCCCACAACAATGCTACCAAGCAGGCAACATGGGTATTATTATCTCCAGTTTACAGACTGACGAAAGAGCCAACATGCCCAGTGAGGTTAAGGACCACAGCGCATTAGAAGTAGACCTAGGATTGCCATCAGGGCTGCCTTTCTGCTGGCATGTGCCCTCTCCACTGAGCAGAGCATCCTCTACTTGCAAAATCCAGAGGAGTAAAATCGGGTGGTGGCAAGGGAAGAACACTGGGCCAAGTGTAAGGGACTTAGTTTTTTAGTGTTGATTCTGCTTTGAGCTGGGAGACTCTGGGCAAGCCACTTAACTTCTTGGTAACGAGGTTCTTGCCTATACACAATGCTCCTTCAGCTTTCAATTTGTAAATAAATTAATGCCTCCTTGGGGTGATGCCAGACTTAGCCTGTTAAATTGTATGGTAGGAGTGGCTTGAATTGGGACAATTCTTCCTCATTTCATAATGATCCTGCCCCTGCTTGGATGGAATTCTATGAATTCTATTCTACTGTGCCTATGAGTCCACTTTCCATACCTCACCAATAGTGAATATTGTAATCGTTATTATTTTTAAAATGTATTATTAATTGGGAGTTAATACATATATCACTCCATAACTCAATCATGTCAAGCAGTAGTGTACGATTTCTACCACAATCGGTTTCCAAACATTCTTTTCCTCCTTGACACTGTCTCCCTTTTATTCCTGCCCCCCCATGCTGTATCCCACCCCTGCCCCCCCAAACTCTCATTCTATTTACTGTCCCTATAGGTTCGTCAACCCTGGGTTTCATCTACAGAAAACATATAACACACTTCAAGGGGATGACCCCCAATGACATAACAGCTCTGAGATACACCCCAATATGAACAAACAAACAAACAAAATATATTTTCAGTTATTTACAGTTCATTCTTATTTTTTGAATGTTTCTTTGTAGGAGATTCTGTTCTTCTTTCCTGCATGCAGTATGTCTACTTTTCTTTCTGAGTATGTAAAAGATAGTTTTTTTTTCCCCTTCAAAGTTTTATTCTCCTTCCATATCCCCTCTCATTCTGTACTTGGCCCTCTTTAGACGTTTAAAGCTCTCTTTCACATGAGATAGTTCTTCAAATGTGTGATAATTCTTGGTTATCTACTCATAGAGGAATTGAAGAGTTAATTATGACTCCTGGGCACTTGCATTTCTCACATTTAGAATATCTGGTTGGGTTGGGTCATTTATTGAAGAACCCCATGCCAATTCCTTTATTTAATTATCCTCTTAGGATAGTGAGACATTATACAGAAGATTTCTGTGGAACTTATGAAGCCCATCGTGTGCCTATGGTCTTCCCAAGTCCAGACCTTTAGTTGAACACGATCCACAGGCTAAACCGATAGCACAGGAGGGCATTGGCTGTTTCTCTGAAGTTACCTGGGATCAAACATCAGCCCACCTTTTATTCTACTGTCAGAGGTAACTGCTGTATTCTTGAACCTTTGTGGCAGTGGGTTCTAGGTTGTCTTAGGTTTTCCTCATTGCTGGCTTAGAATTCTGTTTTCCCAGGTCTGATAAGTCAGCCATCTCTATTTTATCTGCTTTCCAGCTTCCAAAATGCTGTGAACAATCCCTTAAAAAGACACACTGCCAATCATTTCAGTGGGTTTTGAAGAGGAAAAAGTATTATATAGGTAGATTTAAGTTGCTATCTTTAATAATTCTGTCTAAACTTTTTCAACCTGTCTTTAACACTCAAAATAATTATAAATATGAGGAGGTATCCCTCCCAAACCTGGAATTGCACTGAGCAGACAAGAGTTTTCATAGTAAGCATTTTTCCCACTAGGCAAGGATCAAGCAACTCACTCTGAGTTAGCGCACCCAGTGGTATCACTTGGGAAGGTTCTCTCTGGTCACAGTGAATTTTTTTTATAAAAGTAGTTTCACTAGAACTAATTTTTTCTTGTGATGACCTATTTAAGAGAAATACATGTGGCTTGAATGTTTGTTTCCTGTTTGGGAAAAATGCCACAGAAACCATTGTGATGTTGACCCTAGCTGACAGAGACAGCACTGTGGGAAAAACTCAAGTGTATGAGTGGTTTCTCATTTCAAAAAAGGTGAGATGTCGATTGATGGCAAACCTGGTTTTGGATGTCCGTCAACTTCCCAAATGGATGAAAATGTCGACCTGTAGGGCATTTGGAGTTCGTTCCACCAGGTCAGACTGTTAATCAAGCTTTCTATTTAGAGGTTCTGAAAAGATTGCATAACAGTGTGTGACAAAAAAGGCCAGATTGGTGGCAGACGGGGGACTGGTTTTGCCACCACAATAACGCATCTGTTCACGCAGCCGTCTCAGTGAGCCAGTTTTTGACAAAAGACAGTATGCCTTTCTTGCCCCACGCACCTTACTCACCTAACCTTGCTCCAAGCAACTTCTTTTTGTTCTCACCAACGAAGAGGGACATGAAAGGAGATTGATTTGACGACTCAGAAGAGGTGAGAAAAAGATCAAGGGAAGTACTCTCAGCCATCCAAACACGTGAGTTTGAAAATGTTTCCAAGAACGGAATTGCAGATTCGACAATGTAGTAAGTGTCATGGAGAGTACTTTGGAGCTGATAGGGTTGTTTTGTAAAAACAAATTTAAATAGCTTTGAAAAACAATCTGTTTATTTGGGGGGGGTGTTACCCCCTCATATTTTGGGTCAACAATACTAGGGGGCTTCCAAAAATTCATGAAAATATTTTACTTTCTTTCAATTCTGTTTTCCTAAGAGCCTTTGAAGCTCCTTCCTGTAATAAAAGTCATGGGTAAAGTATTAGTTCATCGGAAAACTGGCATCGTTTCTCTCTGTCATTTATTATTGCTCCCGTCTCAATGCTCATTTTACTCCAGTACATATCTGTAGGCCAAGCCTAGCCAAGTAGATTTATAACTGGAGCCTCTTAAATATCTATTTGACTATTAATACAGGGTAAACAGTGTGCAAAGCTAGCCAAAGAACAAAGTATGCAATTTCATTTATTGTCTCTTGGGTGGTTAACAATTTTCCATCTCCATTTATTTATGAAAGTTGAGCCATTTTGCATGTGCATAATTTCAATACTGAGTTGGTAAGTTTCCCTAATTGCTTAAGAACCTCAAAGCTGAATCAAGTGACAGTATTCTTGAGTTTTTAAGAACTGGGCACATGTTTACAAACATAGCATTTTGGGTCTAACTGCTTCGGTTTGAAACAGCTTTCCTCTGTTTGACCTTGGAGAAATTGTTGAACCTTTTGGTGCCTTAGTTTCTCCATCTGTGAAATGAAAGCAGTGGTGGTACCTAAAGTACATATGTAGAAATAACTCAACAAGTGCTAACGGATCTATTCATGTGGCTCCATAGTGTTCAGGAATTTAGGAAATAAGTCAGCTAAGATCATAAAGTATAAGCATGGCTTGGAGAAGCAACGGTCCACTTCCTGAACACATTATGAGATGTGAGGTCATATTGTCATCTGAGAATTAAAGTCAATTCAGTACCTAGGGACCACCTTCTTCCATAAAGGTTACAGTCACGAAGACTCTATGGGGCTGTGTTCAGGAGCCCCAAACCAACTCCACAGCACCTAACTCCAGAACAATGGGAGTGCCCGTAGAAATATACAAAATCCTGCTGAAAGAGGCCTCGAATCCAAAGCCCTACTGTAACCGGAGTGATGGAATGTGCACAATGGCTTACAGAATATCATCCGGTTGCATTCAACAACACAATGGAAAGGATATTGTCAGATTCTAAACTAGGATAGTATAACCAGTACTAGCTCACTGTACATGTTAGAAGAAACAGCTCTCAGTGGAAACAAAGTGCCTTTAAATCTGTTAAACAAGCAAACAAACAAAACCAGTTGCTGCTCAGTCAATTCCAACTCATGGCCACCTCATCTGTGTGAGCACCGTGACGGTTTCAGGGGGTTTTGCAGACTGTGACCTTCTGGAAGAAGATTTGGGGGGGTCTCTTTCTTGGTGTCTCTGAGTGGGTTTGAACAGCCAGTTTTTCAGTTAGTAGCCACAAGCTGAACCGTTTGCATTACCCAGGGACTCCTTGAGTTTCAGTAGTTTCAAAGGAAAAAAGCATTATTTTCTGATTCCACAAACTCCAATGTGGGTCGCCATGTTCTTCCATCTTGTTTTTATTCCCTCTGGAACATGTAGCCTTCCAGGCCCCACAGCGGGAACGTGGAACGGAAGAGACATGTCAGGACACGACGCCTTATACTGGAGCTTCTACCTCTCACGTACCTTCCCGTTTGCTAGACCTCAGTCCCGGGCCCCAACCTGACTATGGGGAGAAGGCATAGCATCTGCCCAGGAAGGTAGCGGAAGGTGATTCCTGTGCCGGCTACCTTCTCTGTGTGGAGACCTTTCCGAACATCCAGGTGTCTGTCTGTCTATCTCTGTCTCTACACTCAGCACGCACAATTGTGAATAGCGTCAGCTTTAGTTCTGTACCCCTATAGGTTGCACACGAGCAAACACTAGTCTTCAAGGAATTGAGAATCTACCAGGCGAGGTGTAAGGAATGCCATCTACGATGGTGAATGAAATCTGGTCTTCCCATGAGTCCCACTGGATCATATCCTTTGTCCATGTCCCCTGCCTGTTGGATGTTTCCCAGCTGGCTTTGCGGCTGAACTTAGAGGCTGCACATGGTGATGGTTGATGGAATAGAATGAGCACAAGCTACCATAGAATATGAAATCTTTATCACATTTATTAGGGCAGCCCTAATGATAGCGATATTTTAAATAATACATTTTGGATTACAAAGTTATTTTAATTATGTTGCCTCATTTTAGCACAGAGATGACCACTGGAAGTAACAGAATTGCCCAAAGGTTACATCTGAGAAAAATCAATGCTCAGAGAATTTCAATATGGCATGCAAGATCCCTAGCCCCTAATAAAATGATTCAAAAAAAAAAAAATCCCTCCGAGACCCTGTGATCGAAGTGACTCTGGAGACTAGGTTTCGAGTGTGCCTCTCGCGTTGATTCTTCCTTTCTATCCATTAGGCAACTTCTAGATCCTTGTGCTATGAAGGCAAGCCAGGTCTTAGCATTTAAATGCCTCATGATCTATTTGCATAAAGAGCCACAATGCATTTAACAAAACAATCCATGAAATTTATGAGTGAAGAGACAATTACAGCTGAATTTAGCTCCTCCAGCCCAAAGGGACAACTTTGCAAAATGAAGATGTTAGTTTTTGAAGGACCCCCAAAGCTCATCTGTTCATGTTCTCAATCCCTGCCTGGCTTATTCCTTTGGCCTAGAAGCACTTCCTCTCAGTTCTCACCTGATAATCTCATAGGTCTAGCTCAAACACAAATGCCTCCCCTGAATCTTCTTTGGATTTCCCAGGTAGACTCAATCAATCTGCGTTCTCCGAGGCACCTTAACCTACACTTGCTCCCCCGCCTTGAGACACAAGTCACCAACATGTGAACGCTCCTTATTTTAGGGGGAGGTGGGCGCGGGGTCTGGAGCAGCGTGCTATATTGTCTTCTCTTGGTTTGTGAGCGTCCAGAGGGGGGCAGAGAGGGCCTGCTCGGCTCTGCGTTCTGAACGTCCAGGGCAGTTCCTTGACATTGATTAAGGAGTGAAATAAAGGAATCTGGGAGAGGGCACAGCCTCCTTAAGATTTCACAAGCTGCCCTGTGGGTGTTTCTCCAATGTGGACCTTGGGATCATGGAGCCAGGAAGACCAGAGCTGAAGAAGATGCTGGAGGGAAAGAAAGGGCCGCACCTGTAGATGCTTAGGAACTCCTAGGGCGCGTGATCATGCCATCTCAACACAAATCTACTGGCACCTGTGACTCCTCACTCCCCTCGCACCCTATTGGACATTGTCTGCCACCTTTGCGTGGCAACTTTTAGTCACGATTTTGGACAGAAGGGTTGATTTTTTCATCTAAAGGCTGTCTTTGACATATCTATGAATTAGCATCTTTCTGTGTCTCAGTGAGAGACGGGGGAGTGTCGTCGCTGTTGCTGGCTGCCCTAGAGCCGGCCGGATTCACGATGACCCACCCCCACACAACAGACTGAAGCACTGCCTGGTGCTACGGAGGAGCTACAGAATGGTGACCCACAGGGGTGTCCTGGGCTGATTCTCAGAAGTTGACGGCCAAGCCCTTCTTCGCAGTTTGCCTTGGTCTGGAAGCTCCATGGAAACCCATGCAGCACCCGAGCCACACACAAGCCTCCACTGACAGAGGGGTGGTGACTGCCTAAGATAGGCATTGGCTGCATGGAAGGCAAGATCCTATCATTGGACCACCGAGGCCGCGTGTGGAGCTGGCGAGGGCACAGGTGCTGAGGTTAATTCTCCTCCTCTTCCAATTCCTTGGCTTGAGGTGAGGAAGAAGGGACACAGGCCTGCACGGGTTCTTCCAACCCCAAAGAGCTTTTCTGTGTTGAGGCACTGGGTGGTGGCCTATCTCAGTCCGCAGGGGCGGGTAAAAGGGTCTGCTGAAAGGGAGTGGGCCCCGTGGCTCTTCCCACGGTTATATTTTAAGGAAGGCAACTCAACCAACAGCGTTTCATTCGGCTCCTCTATAAAAGCCAGGCTAATGATACTTCACCTCCCTCACGGAGGAGGGGCGAGGCGTACGTAATTAACCAAGGCTCCTATCTCTCAGCACTTTGGATGGCCTCCATGGGCACAACATTATGTTATTACTTGGAATAATAATAATAGTTTCTCCTAATAATTCTGTGTTATTATTGCATTGAAGGAACTGTATTAGAGGCCTTCTGGATCTCATTTAATACCTATAAATGTGTCTCCCTGGCAAAACAAGGGAGCATTGCTCAGTGATTATGGTCTGTCTTCTATTTCAAAATGAGGCCGTTTCAAACCCCAACAGGGTCCTTAAAACAGCAGCCAGGCCAAGGGGGACCACTTTGGATCTCAATTCACTGGACCCAGAAAGCCCCCCGGTCCAGGCCTTGGCAACTCTACGGGGCCAACCTGTGTGTGTGAAAGGACAGGCATGGAGCAAAGATAAGCCGGTCTGGCTCCCCAGGTTGCAGTAGGGGCAGGGACCTCATCATAGCTCTGATCACCACTGCCTTCAGCCACCTCCACCAGCTCCACCTGGCCCCTGCTCTTCGAGTCAGTGATAGCCGAACCCCCACCTCCTGGCTCTGGGTGGCCCCTGCTTGCTCCCCGCCCACCCCCACCCCCCCAGGTTAGGTACCCTCTCACCTGCAGTCTCTGTTCCACTACTTAGCTTCCATTGCTTTAGACCCAGGAGGGTCTCTCTCCTGGGGCCTTTACACAAACCCTTCCATCCTCTCTTTACCATCAGATCTCAGGCCCTCCCCAGGAGAGCTTCGCAAGTCGGGGTTAGGTGCCCCTCCTGGGTGCTCTCTCACACCACCCTTTGTCTGCCTTGTCCAGTGAGGACTTGCCTGCTCACTTCTCGGTCAGCGTGTGGAACTCAGTCCTGTGAGCAGGGTCTGCACACAGGAGGTCCTCCGCCAACCTTTGTTGGAGTGAGTGAAAGTGTGTAACGTCTTGCTCTCTTCTGCTATGTGCCAAGGCCCGGATTCTAACCCAAACCATTTCCTTCTTCTTCCCTGAACTCCATCGCATGCAGGAGGGTCGGATGGATGAAGAGGGAGAAGAGGCAAAAGGAAGGGCCTGGGCTCCCAGGGCTGAGAGAGAGGGCATCAGGCGGAATCAGGAGCAGAGTGAAGCGGGGAGGGCGTTGGAGGGGGCGAGGAGCAGGTCCAGAACGGAACAGGCACAGGACAGGGATTCACACACGTTCAACTGCTCCGCATAAACTCATCCTTCAGTGTTTCCGCAATTTCCATATAAGAGACGTGGAGAAACACTGTTCAGGTACTTTACAGACACCTTATCTGCGCTCATCCATGGGAATTAAGAGCCTACATTCAACAGTGGAAGGAACAGTCACACACGGTGCTCAGAGAGGGTCCGGCACCTTGAGCAAGGTCACACAGCTCATATGTCGCCGAAGTGCAACATAAAACCAACATGCGTTTAAATCCAATGAAACAAACAAGATGTCCACGCCACCGTTGGAATCAGTCCTTCCTTTGGGGCTCTCAGACCCATGAGGACCCCTCTACTTTGGGCTGCAGAAGAGAGAAGGGCAACCGATATCCAGGGAGAAACAAGGAATTAGCACCAAATCCAGTGTTAAGTGGGACCCTGCAATGAGGGGTCTCTTGCTTTTGCACAGGGGTGAAAGTTCAAAACAAAAGAATCCTCCTTTTTTTTTAATCAGAAGGCAAATGAATGGACTTTTCTTGGCTCTTGGTTTGTCTTTCCTGTCCTTCGGTACAGGTCTTGGATCACGTCTGTGTACCTAGGTCCTGAGAGAAACGTGTTAATTCTTCGTCACGGCAACAGTTTCCACCCTGGCTTGGGCCTGACAGACAGAACCGTGCTTACAGACTTTGCCGAACCAAGGAAGTCCCACAGGCACGCTAACAAATGAGCTGGGGGCATGGCTGGCACGCTAACGAATGAGCTGGGGGCATGGCTGCTTGCCTTTCTTTAAGGGCTCGGTGACACCGGAGAGGTCCTGGCCGTCCTGATCATCGCTGATATCTGAATACCGTGGTCTCACGAGCCGAGTTTACTACATCTCAATTTCCCCTCCTGTTGAGGGTGGGAGGGGAGGGGATTCAAAACAAGAGCATTGCTCAGAGCCAACCAACAGCCTTGTCTTTGATTTATGCTGTTTCTCGAACTGTGGCCCTTGACGGACGCCCCATCACGGCCGGGAGGAGGGTGAAGATGGAGGGGAATGACCAGGGAGTCTGATGGGATGATGCTGTTGAACTTCCCATGCAGCATAATGATTACAAGAAAGGCGGAAGGACTGACCAACAACATGAGACAGACACACGTCCACCCCGGAATTGGTTAAGGCTAGAGAGGCCGTGTGGCAGAGAGCCGCGTTTACCATCAGTAGCCACACATTATTTCTCCTCGCTGCCTTCCCTTCTGGCCATCCCTGGGCCTGTCTTTGTAAAGGGAAGGGAGAAGGAGAATCAAACCCTATCTGAGATTCAATCAGGAAATGCAAATGAGGTCAAGTTTCTTACAGGCTTGTGAGATTTCCCTAGAGAAATTTCACAGCATCTGGAAGCCTCCAGCGCCCTTTGCAGGTGGGGCTTGTCTGTGGGGTGGAAGGAAGCCGATGCCAGCTCCCCTGTTTTCATGGGCCCCGGGGCTGGACGAGCAGCTGCATGCCAATGTAGGGCTTCCTAGAACGCGGAGGAATATCAGCCAGGGAGTAGAAGCAGACAGGCAACCAAAAGGCTGCCTCTTCATGGCAGAGTGAGGAGTCTGGGTCCCAAATGAGGCAGGAGGGAAACACACCTTTGCAGGAAGGCAGAAGGGATCCTGGAGGCACCCTCCCTGCTACTGTGGTACCACCCTGGGGAATGCCCAGGGGCAACTTGGAAAGAACTTTCGTGCCACCCTCCCCGCTTGCTGACAACCCCAAACGAAGGCGTGCATGCGTGTGTGTGTGTGTGTGTGTGTGTGTTTACATTTCACACGGGGTGACCGTCCCCTGGGCCACGGACGTTAGCAGCCCTCTCCTGCAGCTGTTGGCTTGGGCGAGGAGCCCTTCAAGACAAGCCGACAGGGAGGCTGCAAGTCAGGACGGTCCTCTCCGCCCCGCGGCACCCTGAGGCTGGCTCGGGGAATTTATAGGGCTGCTCTTGCCCGGCACAGGCTCCAGCATGCGCTTTGGAAGTTGTCTTTTTATTTTTCCAAAATTCGCTCTTCTACTCTCTGCCCCCCAAAGAGACAGGTACACATTACTGATCAAACCTGCGCCAGTTCGTGTTCGTCTTAAAAGACTGGACAATATCAGGAGCTGGCCTTCCAGGGGCTGAGAACAGCAGGGCAGGAGGAGAAGAAGTGCCCTTCCCCAGGCCTCAGTGCAGGAAATCTTCCAGCAAGGGTGTGTGTGTGTGTGT
>NW_022103905.1:19152836-19167351 GCF_000313985.2 Echinops telfairi
AGGCATTGCCTTTCCTGTCAGTTTTTAAAAAGTGTTTCCCTCTTGGCCTACAGCTTTCGTATTGAGAATGAGGACAAGGGGTGGGCGGGTGGAAGGTAGCAGGTGAAGGAGCCTTACAGGAAACTGAGGAAAGCCACGCCGATTTCCCCTAAACCGTGGAAACGGCCAAGCTGGAGGGCCCGCTTATTCATCAGCCAGCTTGGTCTGGTTTGTCATATCTGAGTTTGCCTCTCTGACAGTGTCTCTCAAAGTGTGGCCCCAAGCAGTGGTCTCCCCAGGGCAGTCCTGAGCCAGAGGGTGGGGGGTGGGGTCCCGCCACCGCACAAAGTACAGCATTAGAACCACCTGCTGTAGCCACCTGGGAGTCCTGGTGATGTAGTGGCTAAGTGTTGGGTTGTGATCCACAGGGTCGGCAGTTGGAAACCAGCAGCAGCTCCGAGGGAGACAGCGTGAACATGCTTGTACTCCCACCACAGTCGCAGTCTCAGAAACCCACAGAGGGTCGCCGTGGGTCAGCATGGACACGATGGCAGTGAGGTTTGTTTGTCATTTCCTTCCTGTAGCCACCTGTGTAGAGCCCTGGCGAGCCAACGCTGGTAGAAGTCAAATACCTCATTTTAAGAAAAGGTTTTCGTTATGATGGTCTCTCATGATCAGTATCTGTGTAAATCCTAACACCGAATACCTGGGAGTGAACATCGGCGAAGGATCATATCAGCAAATTGTGCACGGCAACACCGTATGCAGTACATAGTATTCGTGATAAGGTGGACCAGAAACACAAAACACAATATAACCCTGACCATGGTGAGTGTGGTTGTCATAGGCTGAGATCACTTGGGGGTGTCCTAAATTGGGGGCCACCTGTTCTTGAGCTTGTTCAAATGCCAGATTCTCAGATGCTGCCCAGAACGACTCTGGGGGTGGCTCATGGACCTGTAAGGGAGAGTGGACCTCTACCCACCACCCAGCACCACAGGTCTGCTAGTCAGGGACTCTAGGCTCTCAGGAAAGGCTTGCCACAAGGAACTGCAGCTATCTGCTTCCAGTGTACACCGCCCCTCTGCCAGGTGTCACCAATTACCTATTCCCACCTGCAGGGTCTAGGACCTCAGCCCAGACTGCCTCTTCCCATAGCCCTGTAGAAGAACCTAGAAGCAGGACCAGTTGGTTGGGTAAGGGCTCCATCTCTCATGGAAGATGCTGTCAGTGCTTCAACGTCCTGATCACTGACCATGGCGGGTGCTCTGCCTCCCCTCCCTGTCAGTCAACTCCTACCACTTGGGGTAGCTTTGTTTGTCTACCTGCCATCTGCTTTAGGATTCAAGGTTGACCCTTTCCTTGCTTGCTCTAACCCGCATAAAGCTCTCTGCCCCTCTCTGTTTGGATCAGAGACTCTAGCTCCTGCATCTCATCCGAGGACCGGGTTCACCCCGTGTGCCACCCATAGCCTGGTGCGGATGGCTCCCCGAGCCTTGAGCCCTCCAGAGAGGGGAGCTCCTGCTAAGAGGGGAGCTTGCATCTTCCTCTTATTCTTCTCACCACAAAATGGTCTCAAAGCATCCTCATGGCTGGTAACTGTTTTAACCTCCCAGCCCGGATACAACACCCCCCTCACCTGCACGTTCCAATGCTTAAGAAGTACCTTGCCTGTATCTGTTATTGTCACCAAGCACACACACGTGTGTAGGAACCCCAACCCATGGCTGTGGAGTCAATTCCAGGCACCCCACAGGACAGAGGAGAACTGTTCTAGACGCTTCCTAAGACTGTGACCTTTAGGGCAACACACGCCTTCATCTTTGGGTGGCTGTGAACTGTCAAACTAGCAGCCAGGTCTTTTAACCACTGTGAGACCAGGGATCCTCATTGTGGTCACACGGTCTATTAATTACTTGCATTCACCTTTCCCCACTTCCTGCCTGGACACTGAGGTCTGCGGCAGCAGGCACCGGGTCTTATTCATCTTGGCACCCTAGCCACTAGTGCAAGACCTGAGGTTAATGATACACCCAATGAGTGAGTAATCACCATTTGCCAGGCGATATGCTAGGTCATGTGGTAAATGAAGATTTGCCACTTTAGCCTCACAACTACCTGATAAGGTATATACTTTCATTATTTCCATTTGAACAAACCACCAAAAACCCCAACACACCCAGACTCATTGCCACTGAGTTGATGCCAACTCATTGTAACGCAATAGGGACCGGGACGAACTGCCCCTGTGGGTTTCCCAGACTGTCACTCTGTGAGAACAGAAAGCTTCATCTTTCTTCGATGGAGGGGCTGGTGGGTCTGACCTGCTGACCTTGCAGTTCAGCCCGATAAACAACTCCCACACCACCAGGGCTCCCCCTGAGTTAATTGACCTGTCGGAAAATTAAGCAAAATCACATACCCGTAAGTGTCAGTTGGGGACTGGAGTTCAGAGAGTCTGATTGCGAAGTCCCATAGTAAGAGCTATCCAGCAAGAGTTACTCAATAGACCATGAACAAATGGGCAAAGGATTGAAATGGTGTGCCCACAGAAGCACTGCACTTAGGAGTTAGAAGGAATCTAGAGATCATTTCGTCTGAACCTTGATATTCATGCTAGAAGAATTGCCGTTTCCAGTAGTGAAACGAGAGAAGGCAGTGGGGGCGGGGCGGGGCGGGGACAAGACCCAGAGGGCTGGAAGAGATGGCCTGGGTCAAATTCAACTGGGCCACACTGTCTGTGTGAGCGTAGACAAGTTGCTCAGCCTTTTTGTTGCTCCGTATCTTCATATGTGGTGGTTTGGTGTTTGGCTGCCATCTCCAAGTTCTGAAGTTCAAAACCACCAGCCACTCCATGGGAGAAAGAGGGGACTTTCTCCTCCCATAAAGAGTTACAGTCTCGGAAACTCACTAAGGCCGTTTAACCCTGTCCTATAAAAATCTCTATGAAGTGAAATAGACTCTTGGTGTTTTTAAATAGTGGCATTTAAAAAAAGATTAAGTGAGATGCTGCACATCTTTGAGAATCAGACCTCAAACCCCACTGCTGTTGCATTGATTCCAACTCATAGAGACCCAGAACCATTGGCCATGGGGAGGCTGGTGGGTTTCAATCGAGTACCAAGGCTCCCGGAATGGGACCACATACATACTAAGTGCTCTTTGATGAGCACTCACTGCTAGAACCATAGCACGAGCAGGCTAACAAAGGTCTTAGAGATCACAAAGCGCTGACTGTACAGAAGAGGACGCTGGGCTCTCGCCGTCCTGGGTCCCACGAGGAGAATTGCTAGAACTCAATAACCTGAAAGAAACCTGATGGTCTCCTAGGGTGATGCTCTGATGTTGCAGTGAGAAAACGATAGCCCAAGAAGTTAGGTGCTTACCCGAGGTCCTCCTCTCCTCAGGGCAGTGCTGAAGGACACCCGTGTCTTTGACTCCACTAGGGCTCTCACAGCCCACCACCCACTGGCCCCGGTTTTCAGAGCTCAGAGAGGGCAGATAGCCAGGACTCACTCCAGTGTAGCGGAAGAGCTCACATTCACAGAAAGAAAGTCCATCAAATCCCCGTGTACAGAATTTCAGAACCACATGGCGCCAGGCGAGCTGAGAGCCAGCCGTTGGAAGAAGGCAGAACTCCTGGCCACTCTGTCAGCAGAGGAGTGAGTGGATCAGCACTTATGGTACACACCAGCCCGTGCTCGCCAGCCACCGCCCCCCTTTCTTGGCACCACTGGACCTTCATCCTCAACAGCTCCTCAGAAAACGCTGATGTGCAGACCACCTTGGTCCAATTCTAACACAATCTGTAAGGTGGTTTCAGATACCAGCATTTCTTAAAAAGGTGGTCTACTGTATGCCGAATCAACTCACAAGGCAAGTAAAAGATTCTCCACCCATAAAACCACCCATAAATCTGCGGTTTTCAGAATGTAGTCCCCAGCCAGTAGAATCCCTTAGGAACATACTAGAATCGTCAACATCTGGCACCTTCTAGTCTGTTAGTCTTTAAAACACAGAGCACAATGTGCAGTGATACATTTGTTAATGTAATGACCTTGGTCTAGTCCACTATACCCCAGATGGTTAACTTCGCGAGTGGAGATTCCAATCATGTTTACCTTAGGGGAGTCACTTAATATAGATTCAGTGAACGTATAAATGATTGGTAGCTATGAAGAGACAATTCACAGCTATTACTAAATTTTTCATGTTTCAAAATATGTTGCTGTCCACAGAGAGAGAGAGCACACACCTATGAAAGGAGACATCAGCTCTTCCAGAAAGATGAAAGTACGTTGAACTGAACGCGGTGAGTAACGAGGAAGTATGTCAGGAAGGCCGGGTCCCTGGCGGGCTGCTGACCACAAGGCCAGCAATTCACACTCACCAGCTGCTGGATGGGAGAAAGCCCTTAGCTCCAGAAAGGCACAGGGCAGTGCGACCCTGTCCTGTAAGGAAGCTAGGAGACAGAATTGACTCTGTGGCAAAGAGCTTGCTTTTTTCATTGTTGTTGGAACTACTAGAAATGTCAGAAAATGGAAAAGATAAAGAAACATGTTAACAACAGACAGATGCTGCCAGGAACCCCCCCAAAAATCAACCTACAAAGCTGTGCCAAAAGAGTAGCTTTGCCTAACACACATCTTAGGATAGATCCTTCAGTATTTATTGAATGTAGCTTAGTGTCGGCCGGCATATTGATAAGGCCTGGGTAAGACATGGGCCTCGCTTGGACTCTGAGTTCTTGGACTGAACTTGTGGCTGAGGCGGGACACGCAAAAGAGCAGACGTTAGTAATTAGGGAAGCACTAGTTTCAATAGGTCGATCTGTCAGTGCGACCTATCCAAAGTGATGCTTGTCAGGTCAGCTGCCCTAATTTTGGTTCAGAGAAGATCCAAGGAAGAGGTCCCTGGAGGGAGAGCTCATTAGGGGTTGGGATAAACAGGGGGCCTTCGTGGAAGAAGGGGCCAGGGACTTGGGAATATTCTTGGATCAACGAGGCATTGGGAAGTGAACGTCGTCAACATTTCTCACTAGCCCTAGCCTGGGGAAGGGCAGGCCCAATCGAGGATGTCAAGCCAAGCGCTGCTCTTGGATGGGATTTGGGGGTTCAAATGAGGAGAAAGAATGGTCTCTGTGGGTTTTAAGTACAGCTTTACCGACGGAGGCCAACTGGCTCTCTTCGCAGACATCTTCCCCTTGTAAAAGAAACCCGAAAGTGCCAGAAACGGGGGTGTTAGAGTCAATAATAAAATCCATGTTTCAGATCCTGGTGTCCTAGTGGCTGGATGCTCGAGTGATGAAGCCCGATGAGTGGGATTCAAATCCAAGCCTCTGCCATTTCAGAGGGGGGTGACTGAGCACAAATTACATAACCTCCCTGTGCCTCAGGGCTCCTACTTCTAGAAGGGCAAGCATAATAATGCTAGAATTGTTGCTGTGAAGATTGAGTTAATATGTGTAAAGTCTTCCAACAGTGCCTGAAGGCTGATGCTACAAAAGTGTTAACAAACATTATTTAAACATTAAGCCCAATCACAAATCCATGCAACTTTTGCGAATATCTCTTTGCTGATCCCAAAGACCCTCTACAATGAACTGCAATTCTTCTAAGCCTCAAACCTCTTTTTTGAGCCATATGCAGATCTCTTGGTATGCACCTGTGGCTCTGAAGTAGAATTGGGGAGGGGAGGGGTTAAGGATAGTATTCAGAGAATGGTGACTTCATTTGTTCATAAAAATGTATTTGTGGCTCTCGGACAATTTTTAAGTTGTTGGGAATGACAGGATTGGCTCTTCTCTCTAAAAAGTGTGCCAACTCCTGGTCTAAGGGACAGGGCAGCAGCTGTCCAGGAGACCAGGGACCAACTTAGCTGCCACCTGTGGAAATTGTCACCATGGCAGCTTCAGTGGCAGAATACAAAACATCCAAAATAAAAGACGGTCTAGATTTGCCTCGTGATGATAAAACCAAACCCACCGCCAACGAGTCAATTTTGACTTTTGGAGACGAGGGCTGGGTAGAACAGGCCCTGTGGGTTTCTGAACTTTAACTAGAAAGTCTCCTCAGAGCTGGTGGTGCTTTTGAACTGCCAACCTTGCATTCCACAGCCCCACAAGTAACCACGAAGCAGAGAACGAGGGAGTTTTTAAATGTCTGTGCTACCGTTCCTCAGCTCTGATGGTGCTGTCCGATAAGCCTCGGACTGCTAACTACACGGTCAGCCGTTCAAACCCACCAGCCTCTCTGTGGGTTAAAGATGAGACTGTGGGCTCCTGTAAACATTCACAGCTTCAGAAACCCCATGTAGGATCACTAAGACTTGTAATCAACTCAAAAGCGGTGTGTGTGTGTGTGTGTGTGTGTGTGTGTGTGTGTGTTATAATGGCGTTATTGTTACTGAGTGGAACCGGAGGAAAGCATGGGGGTGGATGGTTTGTCTCAACCTCTTGATACGCACCCCTTGAACCACATGCTTCAAGACGCACCACGCACCCATAGCAGGCAGGAAAGTTACTATCAAATAGAAAACTCAAGTTGAGACGAGGGGCCGTGAAAGAGATGTAGTTATTCTGTGGAAGTCACTGTGACGTGAGTAGCTATGTTTACTCCTCAGGAGAGACCAGGAACTGAACGAAGGCAAAGCTCGCTCATTCAAGAGGGTGGCTTGCATCAGTGCAAGCTCCAGAGGGGACTTGGTTCAGGGAGGCCTCCTCTGTAACTTCCAAGGCCAGAGAACGGCGGCATTGCAGTGAAACCCTAGCATAAGGCAGACACTGGCTCCAATAACACCTGCTCCACTAGCCTCAGTGTCCCTCCTGGAAGTGATGTGCTGCCATTTTCCCCAGCTCCGAACACGGTGAGGGCAGGATGGACAGGCGGCACCTAAGGCCCCGGGCTCTCCCAGAGTGTCCTCATCTGTATAAACAGAGGAAGTGGACTAGCTAATTTCTAAGCTCTTTTCTGCTTCTAAAATTTGAATCTCCAAGGGATTCTCTTTGATCTGTGTAGCTTGCATGACTCTCGGGCAGCACAAACAGCTGTCACACAAGAGAACTCAAGTGCTCGTGTTTCCTTGTTGAAGAAAACCAAAACAAAACACCTCCCTCCTTCTTCCTATCCCAGTTGCATTGTTTTACAATTAAAGATATTCGTGAGAATCGTCTTCTCAGAGAGACCCCGGAGAGCAATGGACACCCTTGCTGATTCTCTTCTTAGGACCAACCAGTTGTCTTTGAGTCGGTCTGGACTCACGGCAAGCCCATGCATGTCAGAGTAAAACTGTGCACCTGAGAGGCTTTCATGGCTGTTTTTGGGGTGTGCGGTGGGGGTAGGGTAGAGGTGGGGGCAATAGACCACCAAGCCTTTCCTCCAAGACGCCTCTGGAGGGACTTGAACCTCCAACCTTCGGTAGGCTGCTGAGCACATTCACTTTTCACACCTCGTTGGGTCTCCCTTTATAGGTGAAGCAAATTGATCAAATTGCTTTCCAAACAAGGCAGCTTAGAAGGCCCTGTGGGAGTGGAACATTGGATGGGATTGGGTGGGTGGGGGGACAATGCGGGGGGTGTGCGGATCCCACTCTACTTGACAGGAGAATCTGTGTCTCGCTCATCACCCGAAGTCCTGATTCTAGATTCTAGGTCTGGTAGTGGCACATGCTTAGTACTTATTATTAATTTCTTTTTTTTTCAGAACCAAGGAAGGGAGAATCGGGTTAATGTAGGAAAAAACAAGAACATACTCTTGAGCGTACCCCCCACGCCTGACCTGGGCAGTTTGGACCCAAGGGCACCTTTCCAACCTGGGTGCTAAAAACAACCCACCCCTGCTGTGGAGGGGCAAATGCCAGCCTTCTGCCGACTCCTCTTACTTAGAGAGGGCGCCAGGCTGCCACAGAGGACTATTCGGGGACCACGGCAGACCGGCCTCTGCTATGCTGAGCCCTGCACCAGTTCTAGACGCCACACATTTTTAAGCACTTGATTTAAATGAAGAAAGAAATTGGCTTATATTTTTAGCAGCTCCTGCTACTAAAACTCATTTGACAAAAGTGCCAAAGGGACAGTTAAGTCTGAGTATGATTTTTTTCCCCCCATGGAGGAGGAGGAGGGGAGGGGGGAGGAGGAAGAGGGTCTAATTTATCTGAAATGACTGGTACTTTCCTGGCCTGGGGACATATTCTATCTCTTCTCTTTTTTGAAAGACATACTCTTTTTCGGCTGCCCCCTTCTTCCCATCAAATTTCAAACGTAAAGGTGTTTGTTAGCTTCAGCCTGAGTCCCAAGCACAGACAGGGAACTGCATGCAGTCTGAGTTCCGGAACGGCACACACTTGCTCCACTGCATCTCCTACTTGCAGGGTCTCACTGGGCAGACTGATGCCCCCGGTGACATGGAACTCCTGACACGTGCCTGGCTGAGCCCGATGGAAACCCCTCTGATGGCTGTGCCTCTGTGTGCCGGCCCAGGGTGCATGGTGCCACCCTCCCCAGCTCTCTTCTCCAAATCGTACTTTCATGAGTTGCATCCATAGCTGAGACCCCTGCCATTGGAACTGTGGAGAGGACTGGAACCCAGACGCTGCGCTATGTAGCTCCTTCTTTTTAGGGTCAAGGCCTTCATGTGTCAAGCGTGTCTCTAAAAGGCACAGGCAGTAAAAGCTGTGATGCCAGAGGGGCAGGGCGGCCTTGGGTCTCTGGGCCTTGCCTGTTATCCGCCTTTGACAGGGTGCAGGCTTATCACGTTTATATCCCAGTAAGTGGAACCTGTTTGCGTTTTCATTCTGTGACAGATTTCTACCTTATGTGGGGCCTTTCCCAAGTTTTACCACATATATTTATAAATATATATGTGCGTATGCATCTCCCTCTATATATGCATATATACATGTGCATATAGATAGATATATCTTCAAAAGGTTCATGGAAAATGGAACTAAAGGCTGATGGATTTTTCTCACAACCTTTGTGACCACCCCTTGCTGTTTGTCTGTCTCGTGAGGCCCCTGGGCGGTCCAAGGAGCCCTGGTGGTATCGCGGTTATGCACTGGGCTGCTAACTGCACCCTGGCCCCTGTGCCGGTGAAAGACAAGGCTTTCTACTCCCGTCAAGATTTAAAGGCTTAGACATCCACAGGGGCAGTTCTATCCTGGCCTAAAGGGTCACTAGGAGTCACCCCTGTCTGACTCAATGACAATGAGAGTTTCACTAGCTTCAAGGTGGGTGCTTTGAACCCCACGAGGGGCTCCACAGAAGAAAGGTCTGGCGAAGGGACTTGTGCTAGACAGGGTTCTCTAGAGAGATAAAACCAAATTCCTGATAATATAACATATTTATTTATAAAGATAATTAGATATATAACGAGAAATGAAATGTTAAATCATATACAGATAAATATACAATACAAGAAATAAACAGTTAAATTAGAAAGCACTATAAATGGCTTAGTGCAACTCACGTCCGTGAGAGAAAGTTGAGAGACTAGCAGTCCTTCAAGTCTCTGTCTGATGCCAGATCTTCCTCTATTTGTAGAGAGAGCTAGGCTATGTCAGCGCAGCAGCCAATCACAAGGCAGGTCACCAACCGCCAGTCCCCAGCTCCAGAGAAGTCTTAAAGGGACCTCAACTTACAGCAACACAGGCTAGGCGTCCCACAGGCTGTGTAGCCTTTAAATTGAGGCACAGAACAAGCAAGGCAGCCGCACACTGGTCCGATGATCACAGAGTGAGAGACAAGAAAGGCAAGGCTCACCAAGCCATCCATCTCTCTGCCCCTCAGTCAATCCCACCTGCGTTTATCAGCCAGGCTGGCACAATAAACTATCTCAAGACTCCATAGCAACCCCAGCCAAGAAAGCCCCACGGGGCAGTTCCACTCTGTAGCACAGCCTGCACACTTGCTCCAAGCCAGGTGGAGTAGACGCGATGGCAAGAGGTGTTTGTACATCTCTTCTGACGGGATCTATGAGCTCCATAGCATGTGCACACAGAGGAGCTCAAATGAGCCAAGCCCTGAAAGGGGGTTGGGGATGGGAGTTTTGAAGGGTTTAGAGCTGGTGAGAAACTGCAATAAAACCAGGTTATGTAAAATCCACGCCGAGTTCATCGATGTTTAGGGGATTTTTCCATATCCTGCAAAGTCATGGAGGTGGTGGCCATCCTGGGAGACGGTCCCAGGACTGGCTGGTGTGTGCTTTAAGCATAATGACTTGAGGCATAATCCTACAGGGTATCCCCGAACCACCCTGCGTGACCAGACTCCTGAGCGAAGAGTGGCCAGCCCACCATCTTCCTGCTGCAGGGATGGGGCTCAGGCACCCCACCCCCACCAAGGAAAAGGGCGTCTCCTAAGAAATCTAGGCCTGGTCTGCTGGGGCCAGTGCCTGGGAGCAGGTGGGCTTTGCCCATGAAGGTGTGTGCTCGATGAACCCAGCAATCACTGGCAACTCCCAACTGCTGTCTCTAGTGAGCTTCTTTGAGACCCTTTAGGACCGTCCAGGAGCCCTGATGGCGCTGCCCGATGAGAATTGGTCTGCTAACCACAGATGAGTAGTTCAAATCCATCAGCCACCGCATAGGAAAAAATAGAGGCTACCTGCTCCTATAATGATTTACAACCCAAGTGTGTTCGGCATGGTTTTGAGGTTACAGCAGCCAGTACCTTTATAACAGTCGCAGAGAGTATTATAGCCGCTGTTTTATGGATAGCCAGGCACAACCTTTAGTTTGTGTTTCTAACCCGTGTTGCTAACTCATTCAGTGGCTCTGTGAGTGCCAGGCAGAAGGAGACGGATGCCCGTTGCTGAGAGAAGGTAGGATTACCTCTCCTCGGAGTGGGACAACGAGGGTGAAGGACAGCCAAAGCTAGGAGAGGTGGGGCTCAGGGGGATGGGGGAAAAGGCTTCCTGGGATGGGTATGAATGAGGAGAGGAGGAAGGTACTACGAACAGACCAGATGCCATGGTGGGTGGCAACTGTGGGGAGCAGAGAGCACAGTTGGGGGAGTGAGTCCGGTGATGCACCGCAGTGCCCGCCTGCTACCCTGTCTGCCGGGCTCCAGGCTGAGGAAGGGGCTGGGCGCTCGGCCTCAGGTTCAGGAAGGCTTTGGGTGGGGCCCAGAGGTCATCATGCAACACCACTGTGCAACAGGAAAGAGATTTTAAGGGTGGCCACCCAGTGGAAGAAACATGCCGAAGGGGAGGGGGACATAGCCTCTGTGGCTGTCAACTGTACACCCGGCCTCACTCATTGGCCTGGTCACTTCTGGCACCTCCAGGCCACTGAAGATGGAGGTCCCCTGGCTGGGGTGGCTTCACCCTCTGCAAGTGCTACAGGACGCTCCATGCCAGGGCCAGACCCTTCCCTTGGGCAATGCGGGTCCCTTCAAGAGAAAGCTCCTGGGAGGCAGAAACCATCAGGGTATTTTAAATAACCTTCGAAGAAAGCCTAACAGCCAAGTCTTGGTTAACAGCTTCTCCCAGGACTACCACTTTACATTTGTCTTCCCTCTCCTCTTCCCAATTCCCTCTCATGTTCACACTGGACGTGCCAGCCACAGCCCCGCTGGCCACTCTCAAACTTGGGTAAGGGTGCAGAATTCATTTGCATTCCTTATGGTCTCAGGGCAATTCCGTTACTTCCCTCTTGCCATCGCCAGCGAGTCCCTCATTTACTTAGATCGGTTCAGGGTCTCCAGGAGCCCTGCAAAGAAGACATGAAGCGAGCCCCTCCCCACAAGACCTCCAAAAGAATCGCAAGCTAGAGCCAGAGGATGGAGTGTCTCTGGAGGGAGTGAGACAGCTGCCGGAGGATTTAGTGAGACCCCACCAGGGACATCTTTCTTCTGCTCCAACCTTGTGGGGGCCTCACCACAATTCACCTGGATTGCTGCCAGTCAGGAGACAGGAGATGCCCCAAGGAGTTGCAATGCAGGAAGCCTTAGTCTCCGCGGGCATTTATTTATGCCTTAAGGCTAACGGGATTCAGGGGGTGGCTGCTCCCTGGGGTACTGATCTGTTAAACTCTTGCTCACTGGAGTGGAAGAGCTGTCCTCTGTTCCTACTTCAGTAAGCCAGTGGTGACAGGGACATCCTGGAGATGCTAACTTCTGCCTCTAGAGAGGTCCGGTTCTGCTGAAAATGCACTGGTCTGCCCATGTCTCTAACCTTAGTTCCGGTCCCCTGGATGCCCTGTACCATGAGAGAGAAACCTGCGTAGAGGCCTCCAGCCCTAACTCCTTCCAGAGTCTTCTGTCCCTTGAGTGGCAAGAGCTTGCAGGGCAGCACATGGAAAGAGCTTGTCGGTTCTTCCACGAGCCACTGGCATGTTATGAAAGCGGCTGTCACCTAAGAGGTGAGCGTGCAGATCGTTGCAGGTCTTAGAAGAAGATGCTAGAAATCTCACAGAACACGAGAGCGAGGCTGCAGGAAAGGTCAGCACTTGTGGCAACTTCTTGCTGTTGTTGATCCTTTAAGTCAACCAGCTATTAATCCATTGATTCAACACTTCATTCATAACACTGTCAGGCAATGAACCTGCTGCCTGGTGTTTTGTTTCCCACCTCCACTGCTCACTGCAGACTTTTCAAGGTCACGACCTAGAATTTGTTTTTGTTTTTGTTTTTCTAGTTTAGCACTGTGCCTAGCAAATAACGGGAACACAGCCTATAGCGGCTCCATAAATAAAGGAATAAACAAATACATGCAAGGACAGCCTCCCGAACACTGACGGTGCTACCTCCTGCCATGGCGGCAATTCCATCAGCGCGCGCTCTCATAACCCAGAGTGGATCTGGGCCACAGGGTTTCCAAGACTGTAATTTAAAAAAAATCATTTTATTGGGGGCTCGTACAACTCTTATCACAACCCATCCATCCATCCTTTGTGTCAAGCACATTTGCACATTTGTTGCCATCAGACTTCTCAAAATATTGGCCTTCTACTTGAGCCCTTGGCATCAGCTCTTCATTTCCCCCCCTCCTTCCCCGCTCCCCCCTCCATCATAGACCCTTGATAATTTATAAATTATTTATTATTTGTCATGTCATGTCTTACACTGTAAATTTTTATGGGGACAAACAGCTCCACCTTTCTCTTGAGGAGTGACTGGTGGGTTTGAACTGCCAGCCTTGTGGTTAGCGGCCCAAAACTTAACTCACTAAGCCACCAGGGCCCCTTCTGGGGGTGGTAGGACTGACTCATTAAAAGGTGAGTAAATGCACCACTGGCTAAGGATGTTACAGCAAACTACCTGTTTCTGTCATGACTTTCACATAGTCAGAAAATGGGATCTTTTTGGTCATTTTTTTTAAACATAAGCATCTTTCTATAATTACAGACCTAATTATATCTTTATATTAAAATAGAAGCAATAAATATTTATTTAGAAAAATATGGAAAACACAGACCATTCTAAGAATAAAATTTTTTAAATGATCCACAGCGCTCCCACACTGTTAACATTTTGAAGCTTTTCCCTCCAGTCTTTTTCTCTATACATAGGCATTTACAAAATTAGAATCTGGCTGTTTACATAGCCATGCACCTTGTTTTCGCCTCTTAATCTCCTAAGATGGGCCTTTTACCACATCATGAAATATCTCTTGAAAATGTTACACTTAATGGCTGCGTAATATGACATTATAGTTCTTCAATTCTTAACTAACACAGATTTATTGTCCTTAATAACTCCCTGAATCACTACACAGTCAAAATTGTTCCCAGGCTTCTGTAACCTCCTTAGTGGCAGCTGCAGACTGCAAACCTTTACAAAAGGACAGATAGTTCCAGGCAAGTCAAGCTGTTGAAAACATGGCTGGATTTTGTCTTCAGCCTCCTCTCCTCAAAGTTACTAATTCATACAAGCATACTCATGCCTCTGGAATGTTGATTCTCTGAAACTTGGAAGCTCCAGGGTACACAAGCAAACAGGCACCGAGTGTGATGAGAAACATATGCTAAGTGTCTAGTGGATTCATGTAAAACTCAAGATGTATTTGGGCATGAGGGGCCACACCTCAATTTAGGAACAAAAATACTTTAGCTTTTTTTTTTTTTACAGCAAAGTGATTTTCCTTAAAACAAAACATCCACCACCATCCCCACGTAATCAAACCCCCAAGAAGACAAACACCATGTCACATTTGAAATTAGGCTGCACACTTGTCTAATCAGTGAGGATAAAGTGGAACATGCCATGAGGCTTTGATGAAAGAGGAGACGATCGAGCGCCTTTGCCAGAGTGAGAAATGTGCACAAAGTTGAGTCTTGGACTCCTGTCTTCTAATGAACCACCTGTTTCCAATCGTTACACTTCCTGGATCCCACCTGAGGGCAAGCCAATCTTCCTTGCCTGGAAACTGGCACTCTTTGACAAGGTAGATTTGAAACTCAACTAGGAGGTTCATAAAAATCTCACTTGAGTACAGTTGGGAAAATGGCTGGAATAATATGCCTGGGGGGCAGGCTGGCTACTCTCCGGAACCCTCAGCCACTTCCATGGACACAGGCCCCATGCTTCCTACGTGTCAGC
>NW_022103905.1:19168485-19187382 GCF_000313985.2 Echinops telfairi
GATTTACAAATAAGGAATCCTACTTCGCGGAATTTCATTTATCATGGTAGGGTCTAGAACCGATTAACCGCGATAAACGAGGGTTCACTGTACTCCTTGGGTTGACAACAGGATGAATTCGCAGCTAATATGCTAGAAGGCACATAAACCCTATAGTCTAAATTTACGGGGCTCACTCAATTGCTGCTATCGAGTCAATGCTGACTCATAGTGACCCCTTGTGGGTTTCCAAGAACTGTTTATGGAAGTAGAAAGCCCAGACTTTCTACCATGGAGCTGCTGGTGGTTTTGAACTGCTGACCATGTAGATCGCAGCCCAATGCGTAACCGCTACACACCGCCAGGGCTCCACAAATGCTTATCAACTTTTCTGAACATTATTTTCATCTGTCTACAAAAACTATTTCCATGTTATAGCAGCAATAAGTCGTTATGACTCAAGTTCTATTATCCCTCTTTTCATAGGAATATACGTTACAGCTGGGCCTCTGGTCAATGAGAATCAGCATGATGTTTGCCCGCCTCCCTTGCCGCTATGGTCCAGCAGACAGAGCATACGCACTAGTGAGCCACTAGGCTTTCAGGGGGGCACTTGGTTTAGGATGACAAACTCCACATCAGGGAACGTCTTTGCTTTTGGCCCTGAAGTCTTGTGTCCTGAAAAATCCGTCTGTATCGGGCAAAAATGAGACAGTTTGCCACCTACTTGAAAGAAAAGGCCACACCTTCCCCATTTCCCTCTTTTTCAGCCTGTTTTCTGGGGTCCAGGCAGAGCAGTGAGCCATCTTGCATGTGCAGGTGAGGGCAAATCCCAGGACTGGTGGGAGGGGCCTGTGCTACACTGATGGTGTATAAAACGGATGCCACTCCAGTAGAGCCCGTTATGTGGAAAGCAAATAAACTGTGGAAACCAAATAAACGTCTGTCTGTCCGTTTTCTTTAAGCTACTAGGTGCTTGGACCTTCAGCACATTCTGACAAACATGGGCCCTAAGTAATATACCTGATTTAATTGATTTACCTGTTGAAAAGGAAAAACTGGGATGGGGGGAAGTGGGGCATTACATCAAAATTTGAATATCGCATTTTCTTCAGGATGAAAATGCTGACTAGGTTTTTATACGCTTGACACCCCACCCCCCACCCCCTTTTTAACCTAGAGCGTATCCCTTCTTCCTTATTTGGCTTCCACCGTCTCGCCTGCCACCGGCCTCCTCTTCTATCCCTGCCCAATCGTGTTTGCTCGTAAGACTCTGTGGGCCCCTCCCTTTCTTTGCCCTCTGCCCGTCCAGTGTTCTTCGGCCCTTGTTCTCTTCCGCTTCCTCTCCAGGCAACCAAACCTATCCAGCCCTGTTGCTTTGACCTTTCATCTTCTTAGGTCACCATGACTTAGGCTTCTCTAGGATTTAGCAACACCTGTCTTTACCATGCAGGTGGCATTGAATCCTGGACTTCATTGTTCTGCTATTTCTCCCTTTGTGTGTTGAAGTCTTGCCTCCCTGGACGAGATTCTAAGACCCATGGAGCCAGCGTGTTGAGAGGACATGGCTTAGCAGCTAGACAATATGAGGGTCCGTCTGGGTTCTAACCCAGGGTTTTCGTGGCCTTGCACCTCAATGTTCTCACTGGTAAAGGAGCAATGAGGGGAACACCTGCCCTGTGTGTTGCACAGTGCTGTCGTGAGAATGAGGGGAGATGAGATGGCTGTACTACACCATGTGTCAAGCATCAACATGCCACATCATTCGTTTCGGGAAATCATTTCTTTCTCTAATTTGTACTTCTATGGACCCCCAGCATACTTAGCACAGTGCCAGGCACTTCGTGAACAATAGCTCCCTGAGTATGTGTTCAATCAGTGTGGCAGTTACATAATCTCCTGTCAACTTGAGCAAAGGGGTGGACTCCAGCCTGTCAATCAGGTCATAGCCAATCATGCCCCTCTGTGGGCGTGGCCTTCTCCTGGCAATTCTGGGAACTCCAGTCTTCCTCACAGGAGGTGGGACACTCTCTCTGCAAGACATTCCTTTTGACAAGCCACATGGAGCTATGCTGATGGAGCCAGAGCCCTGGAGCTGGAGGAGCCACATGGAGACCCATGCCAACACTGAGAAGAGATGTTTCCACTGCCACTCAATCCGCAAGACTTTCTACTCACTGGCCTGTGATCTTCCTGCATTTGGGGTCATTGCATGTGTTGCATGGGTCTGAAGAGGAATTTGTAGACGGGTATCAGACATATGGGCTAATATCGGACTTATGGACTTGTTCTGGACTGACTGGGATGTTTTCTTAACATATAGTTACTCATTGATATTAAACTCTCTCTTACTCACACATACGTGTGCCTCTGGATTTGTTTCTCTAGTCAACCCGGACTAGCACAATGAGCAAATGTGAAAAATGGTCCAAGAGATCACAGATCTTCCAATCTTGAGAAAATCTAAGGAATACGTCCTGCCTGACATCCACCCCTTCCAACGCAAAGAAAAATGGGGCAAAAGAAGGCAGGGGTTGACCTGAGATCTCAGACCCAGGTCTTCATTTTGGGCTGGACTTGTAGAGCTATACCTTGCCTATAGAGTCACAGCAATAAGGCACCAGCCAGTAGGGTGTGCGAGCCACAGCTGGCTTCCAGAAGCAGTGGCAGCGCCCTTCGCAACATTCTCTGTCCTCTGTGCACTGAGCACCAGCACACACAGCAATCAAAAGGACTCTGGGTATACCTGGTGTCAGGAAAGAAATGGCTTTTGCTCAGCTAGTTACAAAGCGACTTGCCATTTTCAGGTGTTCTGTAGCTGAACAAGATTGCCGAGGTGATGAGTTTAAGCTTAAGACTGCCTATTAATGGAAAGATAAACATGAGTAATTCCGCGAGGCCACTTAAGCAAACACCAATTGAAGGATAAAAATCACCCTGAAGCCCATGGGGGGGGGGGGGCAGGAAGGATAGAGATGCAGCTTCACCCAACAGCCGTGATAATGAAGCTGCTCCCACCCACAGAGGAAAGGGCGCTGCTTATCTACTGAGGAGAAGCCACTTTGTTCAGCTTCACAGACGCGAGGCGGAGACCCTTCCACGAAGCTAAGCCCATGCTTCAAATTCCCCTCCCGCCACTGCCCGGGGGAAGCGGGGTGGGGTGGGGGGGACTTCAACCTTGTAAAATGTTCCCTCCCAAAGAACTACTTGAATCGGGCCTGACAAGCTCAGTGTCAGTGAGCCAATGTGACTGAGAGTTACGTTGCCTAAAGGTTCTTGGGCAGGTACGCCAAGGGCTGAGAGCAGAGGAGTACCCTTGCCCTTGCTGACCTCAAGCATTGGCCAGTCGGCGTGGGGGTGGCACTGCATGGGAAAGCGGTCTGGAGGGAAGCCAGGACCCTGGTATCTCCCAAGTCACATCGCCCGGCCACTGTCTTGACTTTGTCGCCACAAAGCAGGGCCAGAATGCTGCATACAAATCGCTCTGATCAAATCAAGGGGCCCTGAAGGAGCTCAGGCTGGGCTTAAAAGCTCTTGGGCTAGGAGTTAATAAGAATTTTAATAAAAATGGAAAGCATCACCTTGGGCCATAGTACAATATCTCTCCCCGTGGCTGGTGTTCTATCAGTCAATCATATAATCTTTCTGACGTAAGTGAAATGGAGAGAGTAAGCGCAAATTCTGCGGGCTTTCAAAAAAAAAGAAAAAGAAAAAGTTTTGAGTCGCGTAACCTACAGTGGCCCAATCGGCTTTCTGGAGCCACACCTGAGAAGGAAGCCTCCCCCCCAAATCAGGTCCCAGTTACAAGAACTGCTTCAGGGAAGCTAGCAGTGTTCATATGCTTTTGATCGCCACGACAACCCGCAAGGTCAGTTTTGTGACTGCACCCGCGTTCCGGTGGGGGGAGAAGCCCAAGGGTCAGAGAGGCAGAGCGAGAACCAGATCTTGCGCCCGCTGGCCTCTAGATCTTCCCATAATCTCTCAGTCCCTTAGTTAAGTCTTATGAATTCTTATTGTTGACTTAGTCAATATGACTTTCTGCTTTTGTCCACGCCCCGCAGCTCGGCATCGCCCCATTCCCCTCCTAAGGCAGGGAAAATGATCAATCCACCCCAAACTGGCATGGGGCTGGAAACATACTACCCGTTTACCAGCAAAGAGCCTTGTTGGCGTCGCTCTGTTTTTGTCTGTAAACATGTCAAGCGCTGCGGCATGGACGTGATCTGATTGAGGTGATGCCAGATGTGGGATGAAGCTTGGCTAACCTGAGCTCGTTCACAGGTGGGGCTCTAATAATTATGGTGCCATGAGGAGGCACATATATCAATCAGTGGGCACTGCACATGCCAACCTCGCCCCTCCTTGCACACGTCAGCGCAGGCTTGGTAACAGGTACTACGTGTTTAACATGAGAAATCAAGGAGCAGCCGAAGAGCCGCCTGCTCCTGCCTTCGACAGAGAGCATGTGGGGAGTGCAGCGCGGTGGCCTTGCATGGGGCTACCACTCCGAATTGCTCTTGCGTTGCCCTGAGGTTTTGCCCGTGGATCCAGCATTGAGGGCAAGGTGAGCCGTACTATTTGCCCCTTAAAGAAATAACTGAGTGAGAAGGAAGTCTTCATTTGCCCGCCTTCCCGTTGGCATCACAAATGGACCCAACAAGATAGTAAGCCTGCTTGCCAACCTTCGGAAGCCATGGAGCGGTTCTGTTTGTATGCCAGCCCCGTGAGGCTGTAGGACGGGGGCTTCTTTTTACCTTTGTGCCCTCCTTGCCTAGCACAGAGGTCAGCAGGGTAAACAACAGTGAACACCGGAGAAGGGGTTCTTTGAGCAAGTAACCTGCGCCACGTGCTGTGACGGGGCATAATGGGCCCTTCGGAGTTTACTTCCCAAGCTCTTCTCTGAACAGAGATTTTGTGCTTACAATGCTGTTGATTTTTAAGATCCACTTGAGCCTCAGAGACTTCTGGGGAATCTGGGCTCCTTTTTCCACGGTCTCTACCGATACCATCCCCGCTCACAGCCACACTGTCCTTCTGTCTCAAACTCTAATGTTGGCTTCATCTACCACCAACCCTAGATCAGTTCAGTCCCTCTCTCCATCTGTTGAATGAAGTCTAGTCTCATTCTGCTTTTACCACTGTCACGGGTTGACTGAGACATGGCCTGCGTTTGGGGTTTTGCTACAGTTGTGACTGCATAACACCAGGCATCCAGAACAAAATGCAGGGGTGGGGGGAGGATGTTGTCCAGCTGTTTCTAAACAGATGTCTGGCACTGGGAAAGAGGAACATCCTGGCCCTGGCCCCATCTACCAGGGCATGGTGCCCAAGCAGAGAGGTAGTGGTCACAATCTCCAGCTGACTGGTACCCAGTGCTGGCTGTAGAATCAGCCCTCAGTGGACCAGGCCTGCCACCTTGTCTCCATAGCGGGTTCAGACAGACATACATGGAGCCTACAGTCTTAACAGCCTCTCTTTCTTGAAGGATTGTTCAGAAAAAAAAAAGGAAAGGCAGTCAGTCTGTTCACTGACTGTCGAGCCCACCCACAGCAGATATGATAGTTCTGTACCTGAGCATCAGAGGTGGCCGGAACGAATATGTCTCTCTGATTTCAATATTTCAATGCCCAGGAAACACAATTTCACCAAAATCACATGTAAACGGTCAGTGTCTTCTGGCTCTATGTCTATGAACACTTCTCATCTTTGCATTGCAAGAGAGCACTGGGCTTCCCACCGCCTATCCTTGAAAACACGCACTCAACACTCATTTGCTATGTGGAGTGGGTCGGGCATTAAGGGGACAGGATATCCTACCCTTAATGAACATAATGACAATAAGACTCAACAATCATTCTATTAATGATGATAGTGATAATTGCCAGTACTTATTGGCTTCTTATAGTCCCCATTGAATAATCCCTTGATTTGGGTTGTCCATTTATCTACCCATCCTACAAACAAAACAAAAACTACCAGATCAACGAACAGACACATCTAATCATCATCTCTTCTGAAACTCAGAGAGATTAAGTAACTGGCCCAAAGTCGTGTAAGGGAGCCCCCATGTGAATCCAGAGTCAGTCCTGAGAGTGTCACAGAGGGCAGCAAAAGACTTGGGTCTGAGACAGCCCTCAGAAGTGCTTCTGGAGTCAACTCAACTCACAGAGGGCTGACTTGGCAATGGCTGTCTGAACTTGGTGGCCGTGGTCTCCTCGGGCATCTTGGTTCTGGGAAGTCGATTTGAAGTTCGGGATGGGCGTGCCGGCTGCTCTGGTTCTGTGTGCTCACACGCGGACGCCCTGGGCAGCCCTGCTGCGTCTTTGGTGGGGCCCAAGGGCTCGGCATGGGCCTCGGTGAAGCCAAATCTCCCAGATGCTGAGACAAGATTTGGCCCCAGGTCCCTGTGACTACAAAGGCAGGCTCTTGGAACCTGAGACTTCAAATCCTGCCCAGCTCAAATCCATTGGGGCTTGACCTTGGGGAAGCTCTTGGCGTGCTCCGGGGGGCTCCAGGGTGCCCCCTGTGGAAGAGGATCAAGAGACCCAGACCCCTGGGAAGTTTCCCTTCCTCTCCTGCCCGCTGGGAGGGGAAAGGAGGGGCTGAGCACCAGGCAAGGGTTAACCAGCGAACCTTCTCACTCAGTGTCTCTCTCTCTCCCTCGTTCACGTGCTCTCTCTCTCTTTTTCAAGCCCAAGAATGGGTGGGTGAGCATTCTGGTTTGCGACAAGGTCGGCATGTGTTCATTTTCCCCCAAAGAGTGTCTCCACAGCCCAGCAAGCTGCCTGGGAAATCAGCCTTCCTGGCATGGAGGATGTGACTGCCACTGAAGCCCAGGAAGCCCAGCGATGGTTTGTTCGAAAACTGCTGCCCTTCCCTGCACCCCCACCCCCCACCCCACCCTCCTTTGAAAAAAAAAGCAAAGCCAGGTTGGCTGTAGAGATAACTATCTTTGCTCTGTCACACCCCATGAGGAGGGAGGGTGGGGACAAGGCCACCTCCTTCCTCAACAACAGAATCTCTCAGAAGCCAGAGAAACGTGGGCACCGAAAGGAAAAAGCACTCCGTGCACTTCCCAAACGTTGAGTGACTCTCCACTCGCATTTTGCAGCCCAGGCCAGAGGGAAACCGCATTCTCTTGTTTTCCCTCTGTGCCACCCACCGGCTGACCCAGCTGGAGGCAGAACATTGGCCCTGGGACTCCCACATTCTCAGGGGGCCGTGAAGTCTCTCAGAGGCCTCAGGCCTTGCCTGCTGTGCCCCCACAGACCTCTGGGACTCTGAACGGAGGCATCCAGGGCGGAGTGATCCTGTGCGACCAGAGAGAGGAAGCGGGCAAGCCACAAACCGGCTAGCTCCGTGCAAGCCACAGCCATGCCAGGCAACTGGCTGGTCCCCTGGCAGGGCCTAAGGGCTGTGGGTTTCTCTCTCTCTCCTTTCCACTTCCTCTTTCTTGCTTTCTCTCTCTCAGGGGTGGGGGCTCCATATTGATTGTGGAGCAGAAGACGCTGGCTCTTCCATTTGCACGGAAGAGGAAGACTGGGAAGTCTCCTGAGAACGGAAGGCCCATGGCTATTCTGAAAGTTGGAGAAGAGGCAAAGACAACCTGTGTTTTGTGTCCCTTCCGGGAGGAACGCTTCCCTCAGAAAGAGCATGGCTTAGAAGCGGGAGAGTTCCCACTCGGGCAGAGGGGGCTTTGTGGGGTGGGTCTCCCTCCTTCTCGGCCCTTTTTCCACCCTTGTTCTCCATACCTGCCGTTAGGTCTCCCCGCCATCTCTAGTGCCTCTAGTCTTTCCTGATTAGCCCGTAAGCTCACTTCTAGGAGAAAGCACAAGCCAGACCCCAGACTTATTTGGGGCAAAATCAAGATGCAAGCTTATTTCGGGAAAACAAACTAAGTCTACACATCCAGTAGCCCAGTTGGGATTCAGGACTGGGTTATGTGACCCAGGATGGTGACCATTCTTCCATGGCAGAGAACAACACGGACGTTTCGCCCTTCTATTCCGCTTCCCACCCACCTTGGTTTGGCCTGGCATCATCATGGAGCCTCCTCAAAACACTTCTCTGGTCCCCCTTTCTTCTAGTTTATTGCCCCCAAGTACCTATCCCTTAGTTTCATTGTATCCCACTCTCTCTGCCGCCTGCCTGGAACCTCGCTCAATTTGCTTGGACAGGGACTGGACTTCCTCGCCAACATCCCTTCTGTCTTCTGCTATGCCCTAAATTGATGGCAGGTAAAGAGTTCCCCAAACACGAATTCCTTTCATGTCACTCCCTGCTGACCCCTTCACTGACGGTCCACAGGCCTCAAGGGAAATCCCAGAATCCCCGGCTCTGAAGACATGCTCCGAGACAATAATAATAGACTCCAACGTAGATGAAGTGCTGACCATTTATGAGGACCTGGAAGGGTTACAATCTTAGAGCCCCCTCAGGGCAGTTGTGCCCTGTCCTGAGGGCTCAGCATCAACTCAATGGCAGTGATGGCTTGTCAGTTTTTAACTACCCTATGTGTTGTGCCCAGCATTAAACATTTCATCGAAGTTGGTTCTAAGGAGAGTCCGATGAAGTCTGACTCTTTGCACTTGACAGGTGAGAAAATAAGTCCTGCGGACATGCAGTGACCACAGAAGGCCACTCCCTAGTCTGTAATGAGGTCAGCATATCAACTTAGGGCTGATGATATTAAAGGCCTTGCTCTGGACCACACCTCCTCACCACTTGTTTTGCTGAACAGGTACCTTGAGCAGGAATCAAACTGCTTGTCCTCCTTGCCCTCTGCCCAAGGGCTTGGGCTTCTATCAGTCATCCCTTTCAAAACCCAACCTGGGGCTCAGGGTCAAGAGCTGTAAAGAGCTCTCGCTGTGAACTAGTCAAAATGCCCCTGGCTTCACAAGAGACTCGAGGGGGAATCCAGAAAGGAGGTCGTCTGGGAGCTAGGAGTGGATTGGCAATGTGCGCCTTGCTGGATGAGCAGGTACTTGGGTGGGAGGTGGATGTGGGGAAGCCTGAGTTGGCTGACTTTGTTCAAGTGGTAGGGTCTTTCACTGCATCCGACTGCCACCCCTCCTCTCGCCACAGTCGTTGGGCACGCGTGAGCCTCACTTCCAAGGGCGAGTCCTCAAAAGCTCCAAATCCAGGAGCACTCAGGAAGGTGGGTTCTGTCCTCCTGCCACCCACGGTTGCGCTGCAGGGATGTGAAGAAGGGGGCATTCTCATTGGTCCACCGGGTGGTTGTTTTCCCTCTTGCTCAAGAAACAAACCCCCCAGAACTCTCTCCTTTAGACAAAGCACTTCCTGGTCAGACTTGTCAATCTAGGGCCATTCTGACTTCCTAGAAATTCAAGACACGAGGCAGAATCAGGTGGGGTGGGAATGGCTTTTCAGAAGTCACACAGCCCAGCCCCTCCTTGACCAGAGGAGGGAATTAGGGCTTAGGAAGAAATAACTTTCCTAAGGTGACAGAGAAAAAGAGCGGTAGAAGCCGGGGCAGACCTCAAGTCCCAGGTCTCCCAAGAGGAGCGCTCTTCCTCTGACACAGGACGCTGCAGTTGCCCCACAGAAACCAGCAGGGACTCCTGCAGTCATTCAGCCCTCCTGGAGCTACTCAAGAGGCAGATGGACCCCAAGAGTGACTCTTCCCATGAGTCTTTTCAATTGTCAGCAGGGGCCAAGGGCACTTTTAAGACTTTCATTCTGATGACAGCGAGTCACACAGTAGGAGGACTAAGTGAGTCACACAGTAGGAGGACTAAGTGACATGTGGCAGGAAGTCATTGGCTGAGCTGGGGACAGGGGACAGACCCAGACACAGCTGGGGAGGGCAAAGCTTTTTATTTCAGTGAGGCCCATGAGGTCTTCTCTTGATGGCCCTGGGGTCTCTAGTGTGCTCCTGGGATCGGAGCCTTACAGGTTATAACCAGTACCAACCATCTCAAGATGATGCACAAAGCCTGCCAGGGCCCGATCCGCCTATCTCTTTATAGCCTCATCCAGTACCTCACCCGGGCTAACACAGCCCACACAGTCCCATCTCCACATACTTGTTTTGCTGTTGCCCATGCTGGGAATGACTGACTGCCCCTTCTTTACTTACTGGAAGACTCACACTTGACCAGGATGGAGGAGTTAAATGCCTACTCTCCTGGCCCTTCCCTCCGAATCTGTCTTCCTACAGAACTCTGTTTATCACATCTCTTTGGCTCTTCCTGAGCCAAATTATCTGCATTAACGAATGCATTCTTTTAAATGTATGTCCATATTTGGAATCTCTCAAGAGCAGCGGCATTCTTATTAGTTGCCACCAAGTGCATTCAGAGCGGCCACAAGCCCTGATGTTTCTGAGGAGTACTCCAAAGGGTTTTCCTGGATGAAATCTTAATGGAAATAAATCACTAGGCCGTTTCTTCCCCAATCCTCTGAGCGGATTCAAACCACTGACCCTCAGGTTAGCAGTAGAGCGCAAACCAATGGCACAATCGCCGCTCCGTTCTATTGATCTTTGTGTCAGTGGCTAGCCCAGTTCCATATGAAGCCTGAGGAGCAGCTTCTAAGGAGAAATCCATCTGCTAACAGAAAATGTTGCCCCACCTTCCGAAGCAGAAAATCCAGGGAAGGGTTGTTCTCAGAGCACAGGTTTCCACACTAAGTGACTGGGAAAGTGTTTCCCAAGCTGTAGTCATGAGGATACCTCCATGCATGCCTCAGGCACTTGTGAGGACTACACATGCACACACACACACACACACTGGCTGGAAGGAGCTGGGCTCAATGGTAAGATGCAGCAGAGACGATAAGATCACCATGCTGCAAAAGAAGCCACGTGATGCTGTGGGTAACCCCAGGTATAGATGACATCCTTACAAGGCCCAGCTTCAATCTAACCACACGATCTGTTCATGAAACAGACATGGAAAAGCGAGGCGAAAACCATCACAAAAAGAGGTGGGTTCATGCCTTCTTGGTCCGATGGTATCACAGCTCTGGACTCCGGGCCTACAGTTGGGGAAACAATCCTCCGAGATAAGATGAACTATCTGCTCAAGAGAGTGTGCAGGAAGTCAAGGTAACTGGGCAACGCAGAACGAGACGGTTTGTGGCCAGTGAGCCTCTAAACAAAAGTGGTGGCAGCAGTTGTGTAAGCAGAGGAAACCAAACCCGCCCTGACTTTGTGGGTGCCAGTGTGTGTGTGTGTGTGTGTGTGTGTGTATGTGTGTGTGCCCCGCATGAGGGCTAAAGGGAAATTCAAAGCTCCCCACTTGTGGCTGCGACAGGTAGAACAAGGTAGAAGTGAGGACTTGTCACACAGCAAACACGAAGTCCCTCTCCCGGTGCCACCATTTGCTGGGTGAAAGTCCCCTTGCTGAACGACCAGTGCGACGTGAATGCAGACTGAGATGACGGCACGGATGGGCTGGCACGTCTCGGAAAGAGAGACGGAAGTTAACGTGATGACCGTCTGACGTCAGTAGCTTCTGAATTCTCCTAGCCACGGAGGATGAACGATGGATTGCTCATCGTTCGTGTTTCAGGTCCGTGTTTCGTAGCAATGCGGTTCCCTCTTGACCATATTTATTTCCCCAAGCAATCTTCTGATGATTTATGGTCCTTCAAACTAGGAAATATGACAGTTGGGTGAGCCTAAGAGAGGCTGAGATTTGAAACATAAAGGCTCAAAGGCTCAGACTTAAATAAAGTGTGGCTAATAAACTGTGGCCTTGGCTGTAGTCAATGCTCACCATGTTGGGGTCAGTTTCCTAAACCCAGACTCAGTTTTCTCCGCAGTGAAATGGGGAAACAGAATCTAGCTCGCCAAGATAGAAAAGAACAGAGGTTAATTCACAAAAAGTTACTGAGCTCATGTGTCATGAGCAGAAACTGAAACCTCCCTATTGGAGGTATTCTTATTATTATAGAGAGAATGTACAAAGACCTTGAACGAAAGAACCACAAGGGAAGAACACTGTGATAGTGAGATTTTATGACATTTTCAACTTTTAAAATGTTTTACCATTTTATTGGAAGCTCATCCTCTTCCATTTCCACGAAAGCGTCGGGGTGGCGTCTAATCTGTCAATCTAGTCACAGCTTGGTGATCTCTCCTTGGGGGTTCAGGGGAAACTAGGACCTCCCCCCACTCTCTCTGTTTTCCTGACTGCTGGAACTCTGTTTCCGGGCTTGGTCCCATGTGGACTGCCAGTCTCAGAACTGTCAGCACCCTGCCATGTCTCCACTGACTGGATCCAAGCGACTTCCGACCCCCTGTCCCACGCTCTCCTTGCATTCCACATCATTTCTCTGACTCGTCAGCCAGCAGCTCTCGGGGTGTGACGAGGGCCCTGGCTTGCATCGACTAGTGGACTTGATCTGGGCTGGGCAGCGATGTCTTCTTTTGATGTAAGATTATTGAAAGCTCTTACACACGCGCGCGCGCGCGCGCACACACACAGTAACAAAAAGAAACACTGGAATTGCAGATGGAACGGAGCTTTCGTAGTACACATTTTCCCCACTCGGTGAGCATCAAGCAACTCGTTCTGAGTTAGTGCACCCAGTGCCATTGCCTGGGAAGTTTCTCTCTGGTCACAGTGAGTTGTTTCATAAAAGCAGCTTGGTTCGAACCTTGTTTTTTGCGATGGCTGATTTAAGAGAACAGGGTGATGCTGTGAAATTTTGTTTCCTGCTCAGGAAAAATGCTGCAAAACTATTGTGATGTTGAACACAGCTTACAAGGACAGCACTATGGGAAAAATGCCAAGTGTATGAGTGGTTTTCTCATTTCAAAAATGGTGAAATGCCCATTGACAACAAACCTCCTTCTGAATGTCCACTTCCTGAACAGATGAAATGTCAACTTGTAGTGCATTTGGAATTTGTTCCACCAGGTCAGACTGCTAATCAAACTTTTTATTTAGAGCAGTGGTTCTCAACTTTCCTAATGCCTTGACCCTTTAATACATTTCCTTATGTTGTGGTGACCCCCCCAACCATAAAGTTATTTTCATTGCTACTTCATAACTGTAATTTTGCTACGGTTATGAATCAGATGACCCCTGTGAAAGGGTTGTTCGACCCCCAAAGGGGTCACGACCCACAGGTTGAAAACTGCTGATTTACAGGTCCTGAAACAATTGCCTAACAGTGTGCCACAAAAAAAGGCCTTATTTGTGGTAGGTGGGGGACTGGTATTGCCAGCAGGACAATGTGCCTGCTCACACAGCCATCTCAGTGTACCAGCTTTGGGTAACAAACAGCATGCCTCTCTTGCCCCATGTACCTTACTAATCCTACTTCACTCTGTGCAACATTTGTTTTTGTTTCTATGAATGCCGAGGGGCATGAAAGGACAGCGATTTGACAATATAGAAGAGGTAGAGAAAAACAAGGGAGGTGCTGTCTGCCATCCAAATAGATGAGTTAAAAACACGCTTTCAAGAATGGAAGCACAGATTTGACAAAATCATTTAAGCGTAATGGAGAGTACTTTGAAGGTGATAAGGCTGTTTTGTAAAATGAAATTTAAATACATAACTGTGGTTGTTACAGGAGTGAAGGGGTGGCATTTCACCTGCCAATCAGGTCACGGCTTGATGACCTCATTTGGAAGCGCTAAGGAGATAAATAGTTCATTGGAGGTAGGACACATGCTCATTCCCTGGGTGACATTGCAGCTGACAAGACACGAGGATCTACGCTAGAGCCCTGGAGCTGAAGGAGCCACGTGGAGACCCCTGCCAGCGCTGAGATGCCTCTACTGCCACTGGACCCACAAGACTTTCCAATCACTGGCCTGTGATCTTCCTGCATTCAGCGTCATTACATGTGTTCAGTGAGTCTAAAGAGGAATTTATATCGGACATATGGGCTAATACCAGACTTATGGACTTGATCTGAACTGGGCTGGGATGTTTTCTCAATATTCAATTGCTCTTATCTATAAAGCTCTTTCTTATACACATATGAGAGTCTTTGGATTTGTTTCTCTAGTCTACCTGGACTAGCATAATAGCGTTGAAAAAATAATTCCATATTTTAGGGTACCCCCTTGTGTGCGCTCACGTGCACACACACACACACACACACACGAAGTCAAGGCTTGAGTTGCCATTTTGAAGGATTCTACGGGTTACACAGACGAGGCTTTCTCCTGCTGAAGAGTTACAGTCTCTGAAACCCACGGGGCAGTGGGGTTGCCTCTCCTATGGGGTCCTTATGAGTCTGAATTGACTCGGTCTCATTGAGTTTGGTTTTGGTTTTATCGACAGAAATTAAATGATACAGGAAACACCAAGAGAAGATGAAAGGAATATACGGAACACTGATCCAAACATAATAACTGGTTGACATTGAACCATTTCTGGAGGTAGAGGAGGGAGAGGATCAAGAACTGAAGGTGCTGAAGGAAGATGGCCAAACTGCCGTGAAGACACTGGCAGAGAGTGAGACTCCGGGATCGACTGAGGAGTATCCACAAGCAGATGCAAACTGGAAGGGCATGCTCACCCATACCGAGACGTTTATAAGACAGTTAGCTCCCTGTCCAATGGATTGAAAGAAATACCTATGCGTGCCCATATCAAAGAAAGGAGATACAGCACAATGTAGAAATCACAGAACAAATTCATCAATCTCGTGTACAAGCCAATTTTTGCTGAAAATGATTCAAAAGCAGTTGACAGCTGCCGGAAATCCCAGCCAGATTCAGAACAGGATGTGGACCAATTGACATCATTGCTGGTGTTAGATAGATCATTGATGAACGCATAGAATAACCACAAAATGGATTTCTGCTGTCAGGTTGATGCCGACTCATAGCCACCCTATAGGCAGGGTAGAACTGCCCCTGTGAGTTTCTGAGAATATGACTGTTAATGGGAGTTCAAAGCTTTTCTCCCTCCTGAGGAGAGGGGGGTTAGTTTCAAACTATTGACCTTGTGGATCGCAGCGCAATTCGTAGCCACATGTGCTCAGTTGGCTATGCAAAGGCACGCGACTGTGTGGATTATAAAACAATCACGAATAGTAATATGAAGAATGGGAATTACAGGCACTTAAGTGTGCTCGTGTGAAACTTGAACACAGACCAAGAGACAGTTGTTCAGGCAGGAAGATGGGATTTTGAATAGTTTAACATCAGAAAAGGCTTGTGTCGGGGTTATATCATTTCATCATATTTATTCTATCTGTGTGCTGAGCAAATGATCTCAGCAGTTCTACGAGCTGAAGAAGCACCATCAGTGACGGAGGTGGTGTCAGGATGCAAGTCTACGGATTCCTTCCTAGGGCAGAGCCTTACCTGTTATTGGTGCCATGTGCTGCCAATTACCACGCCATTTATGGAATTTATTTCCAATCAGGTCTTAAGTCTCTGAAAAGTAGAAAGTCTTGCATTTCCTAAGTCCCATCATGGAGTGTCGCACTTAACAGGTGTTAAATGAGTATCTGTTGATCAGTGATTGCAGGATGCTGCTAGCTTTCACAGCAAGATTTTATGTCATAGCGGCTGCTTCCACACACGATCATGTCCTCGTCATTTTGGAAAACACATCCAAGAGGGACTTGTGCTAATGTGCTATCACAGGGAAACGTTCCACCTCCTCTGGAACGCAGATGCAGATGATGCCAAAACAGTTCCTAACAACACTAATTAGAGGCACTGTAATTTGACGGATGGTCTAAAGCCCCAAAACACTAACGGAAGGCACCTTTTGTCCTTGTACATTATAGCTTTTGTTACCACATCTCAAAAGGGCCAAGTTGCTTCTGTTGGGGTGCCAATAACTCCAGCCCAGATGTGAGGGTGAAGAGGCCAGCCCACCGAATCAGTCACCAGAAGGGAACGCGTTGCCAGCCCTTTCCTGAAAGCCAAGTGTGCGGCACATGTCTCTGGCTCTAAACATTGCAGTAAACATCGCTGTTAGTTTTACAGCTTTCTGCAAAATTGAATAGACTCCCCATAAGCTAGGCTTCGTGCAAACCACCATGACCTAAATGTTTAATTCAGACCTTTACTTTATGTTTCCGAAAATCTTTAATTTCCTAAAACTGTAAAAGTCTAAATTAATGTAGAAGATGTTCTATTGATACTGAGCTTTGAATATTAGGATCACAGCAAGAGTTCAAGAAAGCTTGGGTATAACTTGGAAGGGGTTGGCATCTATTTCTTGCCCTAACATTTGACGCTACTGCCATGAATATTTCCTATTCTTCACCTCTGCCCATGTTTTCAGTAACATAGGCATAATGAATTGAATAAATGGCCTTTTATATAAAGAAATGAGAAAAGTCTGGCTTTGGCTCACACTCCCTCAGAGAACTGGAGGCACAAGGAATGAATGTAGAGATGAATTTAAAGATCAATCAAAATGCCAATCTGCCATTATAAGGTTTAGCCAGGTAGGAGTCCAATCTCTGGGTCTTGGCCTGAGTCCCCTGAGCCCCTCCAGGATGACACATAACCTCTAGGGTTTGCTATTCCCTCTCCCACTTCCTGTGGCCTACTCAGAGTTCCTGAAACTGGGATGGCTAATGGGAATCACAAGGTGACCTAGTGGTACAACTAACGGTTAAGCGCTCAGCTGCTAACTAAACATTGGTGGTAGCAATTCACCCAGAGACCCCACACGACAACGACCTAGCATTGTGCTCTCATCAAGAAATGGGTGCATAAGCAAATGTGGCGAAGAAAGCTGATGGTGCCCAGCTATCAAAAGATATAGTGTCTGGGGTCTTATAGGCTTGAAGGTAAACAAGCGGCCATCTAGCTCAGAAGCAACAAAGTCCACATGGAAGAAGCACACCAGCCTGTGCGATCATGAGGTGTCAAAGGGATCAAGTATCAAGCATCATCAGAACAAAAAGTCATATCATTGTGAATGAGGTGGGGAGTGCGGAGTGGAGACCCAAAACCCATTTGTAGGCCACTGGACATCCCCTTACAGAAGGGTCTCGGGGAGGAGATTAGCCAGTCAGGGTGCCTTGTAGCAATGATGAAACATACAACTTTCCTCTAGTTCCTAAATGCTTCCCGCCCCACCACTGTCACGATCCCAATTCTACCTTACAAATCTGGCTAGACCTCAGGATGTACACTGGTACAGATAGGAACTGGAAACACAGGGAATCCGGGGCGGATGATCCCTTCAGGACCAGTGGTATGAGTGGCGATACCAGGAGAGTGGAGGGAGGGTGGGTTGGAAAGAGGGAGCCAATTACAAGGATCTACATATAACCTCCTCCCTGGGGAATGGACAACAGAAAAGTGGGTGAAGGGAGACATCGGACAGGGCAAGATATGACAAAATAATAATTTGTAAATTATCAAGGGTTCACGAGGGAGGGGGAAGGGGGGAGGGAGGGGAAAAATGAGGAGCTGATCCCAGGTGCTTGGGTGGAGTGCGGATGTTTCGAGAATGACGAGAGAAATAAATGTACAAATGTGCTTTACACAATTGATGTATGTATGGGTTGTGATAAGAGTTGCATGAGCCCCTAATAAAACAATGGGGAAAAAAAGATCACAGGCTGAAAATTCCCTTTGGGGCAGTTCTACTCTGTCTCATCTGGTCACTATGAGTTCAAATAAACTCATCGGCATCTCACAACAGCCTTTGGTGTCCACATGCTCAGTGACACCGATGCCAGGGCTCGCCGCACACTTCCTGAGGAGATTTGGCCCTGGGGATGGAGTGGGTTACACATTGGGCCACTAACCACAAGATCAGCAGTGTGAAACCATCAGCCACTCTATGGAAGAAAGATAAGACTTTCTCCTCTCTGTAAATAGTTACAGTCTCAGAAATGCACAGGGGGCAGCCCTGCTTTGTCCTCAAGGTAGCTATGCGTCAGAATCAATTCGGTGACAGGTAGTGGGGATGAGAACATTTAAAAAGGCATCTGTGATACCCATGGTAGTTCTACTGAACCATTGAGAGTGCTGTGCCATTATAGGCAACGACCAGGGAGGTTGTTTCCATTCAAGAACACAGGTGCCCAGGGAAGCGCCCAACCCCTCCCGCTTCTTGTCACACTCAAAATGCAAGCCAGGCTATCCTCCAAACCCCCATGATGCTGAGGTACCTGGCCTACCTGTCTCTCTAGCATCCTTTCCAACTAGTATCCTGTCTCTCTAGTATCCTTTCTCTCTGGTCATTCACTAGAGCCAGGTGAGCTTCTTCCTCAGAAACTCCAGGCCGGTGCCAGGGCTCAGGACCTTTGCAGGTGGCTCCCACAACACTGGACTCTGATATTCTTGTCGTTTGGGTCTCATCTTACACGTTACCTTCCCTTCCCTCATGTATATGAACAATTTCCCAATAAGGCCCATGTCCTAATCTCTGAAACCTCTGAAGATGCTACTTTCCACGGCAGACAGAGACTATACAGGCATCATTACATTCAGGATCTCGAGGAGGGCGGTCACCCTGCATTGTCTGTGTGGGGCCAGTGTCCTCACGATGGGAAAGGGGAGGCAGGGAGTTAGAATCAGAGAGGCAGATGCAGTGACAGTAGCAGTAGTGGAAGGGATGCCGGGCCCACAAGGCAAGGGAAGCAGGGAGCATTTAGACTCTGGAAAAGGCATGGAAACGGGTTCTTCCCTAGAGCCTCCAACAGGGGCACAGTCCTCTGTACTCATCTTAGACGCCAGCACTGCAAAGTCATACCTGTGCTGTTTAAACCCACCAAATCTCAGCATGAACAGGGTCCATGACAACATCCTGAGACTGTATTTCCCAGAACCCCTTCCTACCCACAGTGGAAGTTCCCACTCTGGTGGAAGTTCCTGGGAATGTGTGTGCACCAGAACCTTTAAAAAACACCAGGTATGTATGTATGCAAGAACAAAGTAATATCCTATGTCCCCGCCGCCCCCCCCCCCACTATCATGATCCCAATTCTACCTTACAAATCCGGCTA
>NW_022103905.1:19188564-19236549 GCF_000313985.2 Echinops telfairi
TGGGCTTTGGATCTCCACTCCGCACTCCCCCCATCATTCACTATGGTAAGATTTTTTGTTCTGATGACGCCTTATACCTGAGCCCTTCGACACCTCGTGGTTGCATAGGCTGGTGTGCTTCTTGGTAAGACATGAAGTTGAGTTCCCATAACAGTCAGATTGACACAGCAATAAGGAACTAAGACACTTCCTACCGAGGAGCGTTCTACCCCTTTGAGCCCTCCGCTCCTCCATCGCATCCTCCGAGGTTGCTCTCTGCACACTATTTACCAGTATCAAATCTGTAGTGATTTTTGACCTGCGTATTTCACGTCTCTCCTGGCTAGACCGTGCGATCCTTGAGGGGGCTTCTTTGTTGTGGTTATCCTGAACTAGTTAGGGCCTGGCCCACAGAAAATATTCATTGTCATGGATAAGTTGCTGAACACATGAATGATGACTGGTTATTTGAGAGATGCACTTTTAACCAATTCGACCTCATTTGAAGCCTTTGAAAGAAATAATATACGCCATATAGATGAAATGACTTATATTAAGAGATATTGGAGAATGTATATTATTTATAAGGTAATGTTGAGCCGGTGGCCCTATTAGGTAAAGACTGGATTGCTAACCACCAGGCTGGCAGTTCAAACCCACCAGCCCCTCTGTAGGAGAAAGTTGAGGCTGTCTGTTCCCATAAAGATTTACAGTCTTGGATCCCCCGCCCCCCCCCAGGGTTGCTATGAGCCAGAATAGAGTCAATGGCAGCGGGTGATGATGCTCCAGAGATACACAGCATTCAAAGATTCTGCCCGCCCTTCAGTGTCTGAGAAGAGACAAGCATAGGCACACGGGACCACAATGGGATTATGGGCTGTTCAACACTTGGAGTCAATGAGCGGGTGGGGCCCATGTGTAGACAATAGTGTACTGGTAATCCAACCCCTCAAACATCCCAAAATACCGATTTGCAGTGTTCCCTGATCTTCATCTTACAAATAGTGCTACAGTGGCCAATGTCAAGCCACCCTCGGGAAGTCCTTGACCTTGGTGCTGGGTAGAAAGATGTACAAGGAGGCTCTCACTGTGGAGGTCGGTTTCCCTTGGCCCTAGAAGAGCTGATGGTATGTGAATGGCCTAAGGATTGGGAAGTTGACATGGTGTACACCACGGTCAGATGTGCCGCGTGGCGGGTGAAGTGGAGTCTCCGTGGCGCTTGTGGTCCCCCTGGGTTCTTTGTCAGAGAGTCAAACAGAGGGGGCAACTAACTAGAACTCAAAAAGAAGAGGGTTGCCCGGAAGATTCTGGAGCCCAGCATCACTATCAGGAAGGCCTTATTGATTTTCCAGCCCAACACTCATTTCGGCAAGTGTGGGCGGCGTGGCTCTAGGAAGAGTTCAGGCTCCGAAACCCCCGACAGGGACCAGGAGCAAACAAATGTGTTCACTAAACTGGCTATAAAACACCCAGATTTGAATCCCGGTTAATCTCTCATGCATTTGGCCTTTCGGTTCATTTGAAACAAGGTGTGGCCCCTTCACGTTCCATCAGAAAGATATTCAAAGGGCCTTGGAAGAAGCCACGTTGTGCCCATTCTTGAAGTTCCTGTTCTGACTCCGGAATCATCCGTCTCATTCATAAACCTCAGAGATCTGAGCGTGAGGGTCTTCGGCTTGTGTCGAGAGGCTAATGGCTTAGATGGGGTCCGGATGTGAATCTGGATGGCTTTAACACTTGCCAGGTGAGTGACACGGCGGTTATTGAACCTCTCTAGATTTTGGTTTCCTCGTCTCTAAAATGAATAGAGAGAGGGGTTTGTGAACCTCAAACAGCGGGAGTCCGGGAGGCACCCAGGTACCCTGTACAGACCCACTCAATATGCGCTACGATGGTGGTGGTGGTGAGCCTCATTTTCCCTTTCTGAAGGCCTTGTAAGACAAAGCCGCAATGACCCCTCCCACCCCCCACAGTCACCTGTCCTTTGCCTGCACCAGGCGGTCTGCATACGCCCTCTAACCCTTGGTTCATCCGCCCTCCAGTCCCATCCCTGCCTTCTCGATCCCTGTAAGAGCTCGCACTGAATTTGTTTGTGCACAGGCGAGGTGATCTCCTTCTGTTTGACGTGTTTCCATGAAGCACAAGGGTAAGGCCATTATGCTAGCCCAGGAACAACAATGAAAACAAGACTGCTGTCTGAAAAGCACCAAAAAGCCTTATTGTTGCCTGCACGGCCGTTATTTTCATTCTTTTCCCCCACACAAAGCACCAGAGCACGTCATTCAGTCTGTGCCTGAGTGAGTAGGTGTGCAGATGCCCCATAAACAAAGGCGGTAACATCTTGCTTTTGTCAGGTCTCCTGTGAAGCGCATTTGGTGGACCAAGCTTCCGTGTGCTAGCCCCACTGCTTGAATCATCAGAACAACAATCTATAAATATATAACTATAAAAACCCCACATAATCCTCGACACGGTTACGTGACAATTTACGAGCGGGAGCTGGATTTCAAAAGCTGGCAAAACATGAAAGCGCAATGTTCTTCTAAAGACCGTGCCACCTCATCGTCCCCTTCGACAATCAGAGGCGTCAAGCCTCCTGCCTACGCGACGGGGTGCCTCCTGCCCCACACGAACTAGGCGTGATTACTCCACTCTGACAAACCCGGAGCCGCAGGGCCGGAGGGAAAGGCTGGGTGGGGAGAGATGGCCATTCCTGCCTGGAGAGTGGGGTTCAGTTTGAGACACCAGGCTACTGGCATGCTCTGCGCCACCAGTTGTCTCGATCAAAGTCAAGGAAGATGATTATCTCCTGCTCTGATTTTTGTAAAAACAAACCCCAATTTCTAAGAAGACAAGGACGTCTATCTTCTGTGCACTGTCCTTTGTTCAGTCAAATGGCTTTGGGGTAGAGCAGCGTGTGTGGAGTGTGTGCAGTTTCAATTTTGTTTTGCGTGTTTGTTTTTCTACATTTCAATCTGGTCAATCAGACCACTTTGCCAAGCAGATCTGAGTTCTGAGAAATTTCCTTCTGGATCCCTGGGGAGTTCTGTGGAAGGAGGATGTGTTTCTCTACCACCTCTCTGTTCCCTAAGGACTGGGACTCTATCAGGTTCCCCACAGAGCCTTCCCATTGCCCAGCCAGTGCTTGTACTGCACATGTTTCCTCAGAGAGCTGATGAAGGGCTAACTGTGTGGACCCTTGTCCAATTCCACCTTGCCTGTCAGAGGGACCACTGGCCCAGGTGTGCAGCAGGCTCCAAGGCAAGGCAAGGTTAGAGAGGCAGCCTGGTGAAGAAGACCAACACGAGATGCCTCGAATCTCATTCCGAATATTGCCTCTGATCGGATTCATGTTCCCCAGCCTGGCTTTCCTCGGGACGGTTTTCTTATGGGTTAGAAGGTGATGATACTATTTGCTACTTTTCTTCTAGTGGAGATTATGTGCAAAGTCTACCACAAGATATCCCATGTCAAACCAAGCTAACTGTCACGGAGGCAAAGAACCCTACAGGACAGGAGAGAACTTCCCTGTGGGTTTCTGAGATTGTATTTCTTTATGGGAGTAGAAAGCCTCATCTTTCTCCTACCATCGGGGAATCTCACTCACTGCAATTGAGTCAATGCTGGCTCAAAATGACCCTATAGGATAGGAAAGCACTGCCCCTGTGGGCTTCCCAGACTGTAACTCCCTTATAGGAGTATAAAGTTCCATCTTTCTACCGAGGAGAGGCTGGTGTATTCAAACTGCTAACCTTGGGGTTGGAAGGCCGATACTTAACCACTAAGCCACCAGAGCTCCACCAACAAGGCATAGATCATGTTATTTATTACACATGAACTATAGTACATTTGGGGGCCCGTGGGAGTCTCTCAGCTCATCTCCAGGCCTGTACCCAGGGGTTAGCACTCTGACTTCACATAGAGCAGCTGCACAGCCGTCTGGCTCTGCTGCATTTACCAATTGTGTGAGACCTTTGACAAGTGTATAGCATTCATAGTGTGTATCAGCTTCAGTCCACCGCTTATCTGTCACGGTTGTTCTATGAGAGCTTGCAGGCATGAAGCTTGAAGTTATGCCACCTGTCGTTCAAACACAGCAAGATTCGCCGTGGTCTATGGGGTTCAGCAGACCTTCTAGACTAACATAGACAGACAGAGAAAAGGCCTGTGTGATGGTCTACTTGTGAAGATTAGTCAATGCAAACCTATGGACCTCAACAGAACGCTGCCTGATTCACTGGTTTTGGATAGATCCTCGGGAAGGCTTGTCAAGTTGGTATAGTAGAGGGCCAACAAGTGGTTGGGAGACCATTGGTGAGATGTATTGGCACAATAGCCACAGCATGTGTGCAAGTAACAGGGTGACACAAGACATGGCAATGCTTTGTCCTGTGGGAGCCCAGGCAGCCACGAGTGGGAGTCAGCAGCAGTTTAGCTTACTGACCGCACTACAAGGGTACTAACTACAAGCTTCAGCCATTCTCTATAAAAATAAGGATACCAACCCCTAACTGGGGATTAAGTGGGTCCATGTGTAAAGCACCTATGACAGGAACCTGCACATACATTCTAGGGCCATCTACTGGAAGAGACCAGGTGGATGGGCAGAAAGCACTCTGGGAACATTATGGAGTCTGCAAGTCGCACAAAACGAAGCAGGATGTAACAAAATCTGAAGTCTGACCTCGAGTTACTGGCTCAGAACCCCACAGGGACAGTTGTACCCTGTCCTGTGAGGTTGCTGCCAGTCAGAACAGACTCCATGGTCTTGCGCTGGGGTTTTGGTTAGAGCTATGGTGACCCAGAGGGAGAGTGCATGGGGCGGGATGATTCCACAGCGATGGGTTTCCTGGGGGCATACAGAACTGAGATGGAACTCAAAGAAATGGCTTCAGTGGCTGTGGTTCTCTTGGATGGCAAGAGTTTTGATGAAACAAATCCTGTCATTTGAAAAATAAGTCCAAGTGCTAGATTCATCTCCCCGGACCAGGCAGTAAAATGAGCCCGGAGCAGGAGGCTGGGCTGGGCCAGGTGGGGCAAAGGTTGCCATCTGCTAACAGCATTTCCCCCTGAAAGCCTGCCATCTATATCCTTCATGTCTGTAACTCTAGCAATTAGTAATGACCTCCAGCGTAGCATCGAGGCATTCTTTGATGACAAGGGTCAGCCAGACACACAATCTTTCTGCTCAGAGTTCAGAGAGTGTGTGTGTGTGTGTGTGTAGTGGGGGTAGGGGGGTGGCGAACAAGGCAGATTCACACTGTACATGCTTCCAATTAAAATACAGACAGAGCCCAAAGCAAAATGAATGTCACTGAGAAGAAAGTGCTGCCACCCACTCTTGGCCTAAAGGTCACTGTGCCACAGCCTTGGCCATTATCTCAGCTGCAAAGGTCAGGGGGGCTGTCTGCCTCTCTGGGGAGTCTGTAGGCTTTCACGAAGCTTCAAAATGACTATTGCTCTGACACCAGAATTAGTGATAAGCTCTCAGTAGAAGACACTAATAGAGAAATGGAGGGACTGTAACCTTTTCCACCATTTCTCTTGTCAGCTCCATAAAGCGGAGTCACAAGGCATAAAACGAGAAGTTCCCACATTCTACAAAAGACTACAAGACTGCTGATTTAATTGGGTGCGTAACAAATGGCTAAACCATTGCCAACAAGAAGACATCAAAGAGGAAGGAGCGATTAAAACATCTCAAGACACCGCCTTGGATCTGGAAAGTGGATAACAATCTATCGGGACAGACATTGCTACAAAGGGGAGTCGAGTGGTTCCCAGAGCACTCCAACCATCATGGCCAGCTCAGACAGCCACCCGGCTCTCTCGTTTGTTGAATTTCAGGGAACTTGGAAGGTGGACCTAACCCTGGACTTGAAGTCAGACAGACCCTCGTGCACTGCTCCATTGTTGTCCATATCAATGGGCAACATTATAAAACCATGTGTATCATGATCCTAGTTTTGTCTTCTGGAATCATCTTCGTGCTACTCTAAAAGGCGCTAGCGAAGAAAGGATGAGAGAGTCCTTTATACACGACACAAAAACAGTATCAACAGAAACAACAATCTCATCAACGGGAGTCACACTGAGGACTACTCCTGTGACTGCCCTCCTGTTCGCCCTGGTGGGCTGTGATAGGAGAGATAAGCAGTTTGAAACCATCGGCCTCTGTTAGGGAGAAAGACAGGACTTTCTACTCCGGGAGCGGATGGTAATCTCAGAAACTCACCGGGGCAACCCCACTCTGTCCCACCGGGATGCTCAGAGTCAGCATTGGCAGTGAGGTTGGTTCTTTGTTTCCGTTTGGTATTCACCGTGAGGTGGGTTCACGGTGAACCCTTCTAGCAGAGAGGGCCTGCTATTGAGAGTCAATGGGTTCTGCAAAAGGTTATGCACAGAATTCTAGGTCCCCCTGGCTCCCTCCAAATAGACTTTCCTATGAAAGCTTGTCTAAACGGGACTGGTTTAAAGAAAAGGAGAAATTATTTGGGGTCCCATCCCCACTAAAGGCCACATTCACCCTCGGGCTCTCACACATGTTGTGTACCTTGGCTGGAACCTCTTCTAGTGGTTATTTCGTCATCCCACCTCAATACAGGTGGGATGAGCTTATAGGGGAAACGTTTTGAACATTCCTAGACCCTGCCCCCCACCCCAAATGATCTACCAGTCATGACAAATCACACCTGAAACCTAAAAATCAAAACACGGACCTCTAACATAGAGCATTCACAGACAATGCTTCGAGGAGCGATGGCAGCCGGCCTTTGACATGCCATGTGGCAAAGTCACTCTTGTAGCTCAGGAGGGCATTCCCACTGTAACAGATAGCTACCAAAATAAATGCCGATTTTGCTTTGTTAACACACCCACACATTATCTTTGGATTTCATTTGTTGGGCAGACGTAGGTATTGATGTAGGCCTTTCATTAAAGCGAACTTTCACAAGTGAACGTTCACAAAGCGGGAAGGACCTGTATTTAGGTGGGCTGGTAAAATAACCACTAGAAGAGGTTCCAGCCAAGGTACACAACATCTGTGTGAGCACGCCGGTGAATGTGGCCTTTAGTGGGGATGGGACCCAAAATCAGTCACTTGTCACACTTCCGCTAAGCTTCCTGGGAGCAGGAAGATACCAGTAACAAAGCCTCTGGTGCTTCCCGCTACACATCCTCACATCAGGACGCGCTCTTGGCCCCTCCAAGGGTACGCTCACCTAAGGCACTCGGCAGTTTTCCATGAATTCCATTTTGGAGAATCTGATGCCAAGAAGCTTCTATTGTTCCCAACATGTGTTCCCGTCCCTCAGAGGAAGAAGCGTCAGCCTTACTCCCAAGCTGAGTATCACCCAGCATAGTGATAAGGCGCTTCTCTCTGAAGTTCCATTTCTGCCCCTGGTGAAAAAGATATGGAGACGGTACCCCTAGCCCTGGGAATGCAGTGCAGTCACCCAAAAGGAGCTGACTCAGCCAGGCTCAAGGTTGGAGCTCAGGAGCTCGTGTGTCTGGTGGCTGACCACACGGATGAGGCTCCAGGCACCATCGGCTTTACTAGGCTTTGCATTGCTCATTGGTAGACCCAAGCTATTCGGTAAGATGTGGGAGAAATCTCTCCTTTACAGTTTCCTGGAGTGCTGGGTAGCAAAGGCAAGAGCTGTCCCCTGGACTTTCATGTTGCGACCTAGAGAGTGAGATAGAGCCTAGCAAGGCTGCTCAAGCTTAGAGGCAACTTTTATGGTCCAGTGGAAACCACATGACAGATGGTATAGGCGCCCGCTTCACTTCTGACTCACTCCCCCGGTGCCGCTGCTCTCTGCAGCACAGGGACCAGGTGGAGAAAAGCCATCCTGCCAGGGAAAGGATTTTCCACTGGAGTCATATAGACCCCTGACCCTTACTCTCCAAAGGAGGATCCATGTGTAGGCTTAAGACGTCTGGACACTGACTAGATTTTCTAGGATGTCTACCTCCCCTAAGCCCACCTCCCCACTGAAAGTGAAGAACCAGTTCAGCAGAGCTTTCTTCTGTGAGACTGGTCCAATTTTGTCCTATAACTAAGAAGGCGTCCTGGGGGATGGAGATGCTGGGTGGCTCCTGGGTGTTGGTGGTTGGAGTGCACTGAGAGGGTCCTTGGAATAGAGGCTTCATTCGGAAAAGTGGGCCACTGAAAGCGTGGGGGGCACGGCTGTGCTGATGCACAAGGGGTGTCTCTAGGAGTTGAAACTAGCACAGGGCCGTCGGCTCTTATGGAGGAGAGCAAGGATGGAAATGGGAGCAATGTGATGTTGGAGTCCGTTTGGCCTTGGTTCTCCCAAGTTGGTGGTAGACGTTGACGCTGGTCTTGGAGAGCAGCTTGCATTTTATTATTGACTCTTTGACCATCTTGGCTTATTAAAGACACTCACATTCGGGGTAAAAAAGGCTAACTCAGACAAAGTTAAGAAGCAGATGCTTAGGTTCACACCATAGACAGTGAAGGAACCAGGTACCTAAACGTTGAGAAATCTCAACTGATCCTGAAACTCACGGAAGCTAAACATGAGCTGAGTTGAGCAGTCCCTCCTTATCAGCCACTGTCCCACATGGAGCTGAGAGCATCCCCAAGTGGGACAACAGATCAAGTGGAACAAAGGAAACCTGGGAGACAGCGTGCAGGAGAGCCCAGGAGAACTGCCTCCCTGTTGCATGAGAACACTGTGAATTTCACCGGGGAATTGGGCACGTAATGGTGCATGGTACTGGTACCATCACAGTTAGAAGACAGAGAACCCGGTGTACCAGAAAAGTATTGGGGGATGAAGAAAAGGGGAGAAGAGGTGCTTGTGTGCACTGGGAAAAGCTCGGGAGACGGCTCAGGAAAGACATCGTTCCAGTGCTTAAACATTGAGCAAATATGTCTGGAGGAGGAGGAGAAATCAGGAAAAGGAAAGTCTAGCTCCTAACAGCATTTTCAATCACCTCCTCTGCAGGTGAAGGTCGGAGACTGACGAAAGAACCCCGCTGCATTTGACTTCCGGTGCTGGTGACGAGCATTGACATCCCCCAGACTGCCCATAAAGCAAACACCTCTGTGTTGGAAGAAGCCAAGCCAGAATGCTCCTGAGAGGCAACACGAGCAAGACTTGGTCTCATGGACTTCGGACATGCTATCAGGAGAGGCACAGATAGCCTCCTTGGTGAAGTAGAGGGGCGGTGCCAAAGAGGAAGACCCTGTGTTAGTCTGGGTCCTTTAGAGAAACAACTCCACAGAAACTCCTGTGTAAGAGAGAGTTTTAGATAAAGGGTACGTGCACATCAAGAAAACATCCCAACCCAGTGCTGGCCAAGCCTACAAGTCCAACATTAACCCATTAACCCATATGTCCAACACCAATCCACAAAGTCCTCCTCCAACTCACAAAACACACAATGATGCTGACTGCAGGAGGTATAAACATCTCAGCGCTGGCAGGGGTCTCCACATGGGTGCTCCAGCACCCAGAACTGCATTGGGGTAGGTCCATGTGGTTTTTCCTTGGGGATGTCTTGCAGGAAGTCAGCTTAGCAAGCAGAAGCAAGAAACGGGCTAAGCCAGCTCTAACGCAGTGCGACCATCGCAAAGCAAGAGACCCGAGAACTAGAAAGGCGGGGCTCACCAAGTCATGTATCCCTCCGCCCTTCAATTAACCCCACATGTGTTTATCAGCCAGGTTGGCACAATAAACTAACTAATTCAATCCGGGACAAGATGGGTTGACCTGGTGGCTGCAACAATGGGCCTGAACATGACCAACACGAAGCTGGTGCAGGACTGGCACATGTCCGTAGGGCGGCTGGGAGTCCAAGTTCAATGGCACCTAACAGCAACAACCACCACCCGTACCAACACAGGAAGGACGGACAGAGGGAAATTGCGACTGCTTCATTCAATCACCTGTTCTTCATTCAAACCACAGTGAGTGGAAGGGCAGATACAGATGTGGGGGCATGTGGCTGGAGCCTCTTCAAAACTCGCAACCTGGTGGTTCCGTCAGAGAAATCAAAAGAGACATTTTCATCCTGGTGAGGCAAGGACTAGGCCAGGAGCACACAAGCAAAGCGTGAACATGTCAGGGAGGGCTTTGCAAATTAGGGCAGCCTCTCCACCACAGCTGAACGGGAAACCACAAGCAGACATTGTCAACTGCACGGGGAGCTCCCAGAGAGGCGACGTGATCCTGGGGAGACCGGAGACAGAACCGCTCTCTGCCCATGCACCGACCGTGTCAGCGATTGCATCCCGCGGGTGTCATCTGCCCTCGTCACCTTGAACAGATTTGGAGACCCTATGCCAGGCTTGGAACACAGCCAGCAATTTGAACTCAACCAGCAAATTATACAACCAAGGTCAGTGCTGTTGCTCTCTGGGTGTTTGTAGCTAAAGGAACGCATCTCTCTTTCCAGCACAAACAGAGGGGAAAGCTGGCATCAGACAGGAACATGGTAGCATGCAGCCAAGAAGAAGACAGACCCGGCTGCTGAATCCACCCTGCAGAATGGCAAACAGGTGCTATCCCCTAGCTACCAACTTGGGCGGAATAACAAACGGAAGTGTGGTGACGGCTGCAGGAAAGCGTACTTGGAGTTCAACGGCACTAAGGAAGAGGATTGGCAGTGAATAGGGGCTAGAAGCGAAGAGCCCAGGGACATACACAAGACAGGCTCAAGGGATATTCTAGCTGGGTAGGTGGCCTAGCGATCACAGCCACCACCTCCCTTCTACAGATGAGAAAATAGGTCAGGAAGGGGGAAACAGAGGCAGAGGATGCCCGTGCCATGCTCTAAAAGCTGCACAGCATCAGAGTTAAGAGTGGGGACTCTGAGATCAGACAAATTGGGGTCTGCATCCCAAGTTTAGATAGAACTCAATGACCTTGGCAAAGTCCCTTAGTTTCCATAAGCCTTGGTTTCTGCTCTGTGCAGTAAGGGTGGCATAGAAGATTGTGGAGCATGACAGGGAATGTTCATGAAAACTCACCGAACCGAACCGAACCTCAACTCAACTCACTGCCTCTGAGCTGCTACCGACCCCTGGAGGACAGGGTAGAATTGCCCCCTGTAGGTTTCTGAGACTCAACGCTTTACGGGACTAGAAAGCCCATCTTTCTCCCATGAAGATGCTGGTGGTTTCAAACTGTCGCCCTGGTGGATGGCAGCCCAGCTTGGAACCACTGCCCAGCCAGGCCTCCTGTTCATGATCAGATTACTGTGATTGCGTCCCGAGTTTCTGTCTTGGAAACCCACAGGGGCAGTCCTACCCTGCCCTGTAGGTTAGTTGGTGTTGACATCTACTCATTGGCAGTGAGTCTGGCTTGCTTTGAGAGTCAGAACCTGGGACGTACAGCTTTGCTCTGCCACTTATAAGCTGCGGTTTCCCTGTGCAATAGTTTTCCCACCTGTAAAATGGCGATAAGGATGCTATTTGCTGGTAGATATCATCAAGCAGGCTCAGACTCCAAGGAATCCCACGTGTTCAGGGTAGAATGGCTTCATAGAGTTTCCAAGGCTGTAACCTTTCAGAAGGAGACTGCCTGGCCGAATTCCAGAGGACCCTCTGGAGGGGTCTGAAACAGTCTCATTTCTGGGTGGGAGTCTGTGGGGTGGAGACGCACTGGACAGTGGGGAGTAACATACGTAGGGTGATGGAGAAAAAATGTCTGAGTCTCCCTTTGAGCTTTCAGATTGAAAGGAAGAAGGGGAGGGAGGGAGGGAGGGAGAGAAGAAAATACAGAAAACAGAGAGGAAGGATGGCAAGCAAAATCCCGTTAGCTCAATCCACAGGAAGTGGCAGACAAGGCCGCAGAATGGAACCCTTGTCTTGATTGACTTTGTTATTTCGGCAGCTTCCTTAGTCTCATCCTACCCTCAGCTTGGCGCCTCTCCCAACTCCACATCGCAGGTGTTCTGAGTATGCTGCGCTGCTGGACGAAGGCCTGGCGCCCTGGGCCATGACGGCTTACTTGCCACAAGGGTGTTCTCTGTGTCCATCCGCTTCAAGACTATTGTTCCCCCAGGGCTTGGGAGTGCACTGGGCCACTTCTTAAGTGTCTGCCGAGAAATGCCACTCTTGCATTTGTTTCCTCTTCGGACTCGGGCTTTGCCTCTGATGTAAACAGTCTTTCAGGGCTCCCCTTCCCGGCCATCTCAGGAGCACCGGAAAGGCCCAGGGCGGGGCTCCCCAAGGGCCCTCAGAATCAGCCCAGTCCCCGTCTTGATCACGTTCGGGATGGTTATCTGTCTCTTCACCAAGAAAGGATCTGCCAAGGGCAATGCTCGTTTCTTTTTGTGTCTTCATCTCTGTTCATTGCACTTGGCATTGTGCCTTGCACCCAAGACCTTGCTGTTCACGTTGTAGTTTACAGAGAGGCATCATCAACATCACCTGGATGCACATGGGACATGCAGGCCCTGGCCTTGGCCCTAGCCCAGACCTGCTGAATTACATCTTTAATTTAACAGGTCTCCAGGTCATCCATGGCCACGCACAACTGAAATGGCCCTGGATTGGGGGGCTGTTAGTGTCTAGTTAGTCTTGCTGAATTTCCCGTTCCTTCAGGAGGACGCAGCCAACAGGTACAGGGATGCAATTCCATCGGTTTCCCTCCGTTGTCCTGCACCAGATCCCTGATAAGAACACCATGGAGCTCCGGGATTCTTTCCCATGCACCTACCGCCTACACCTACACCTTTCATTGAAACCACAACCTGGCCCTGGAAGAGAACCGAATGTACCCAAACGCCGGGTGGCATCGCATGGAAATGTGGCTGGCCTGGTGAGAAGCTGGCAGGACCAGAAATGTCAGGAGTGTTCCCTCTTGAGGTTTCAAGCTTTGTGTTGCAAATTCCGTGGTCCGGATTGAGATCAGATGAGTCAAGTTCAGATAACCATCCAACCCTCTCGATGGGGACTGAAATCCAATCTGGGTTCTCAAACCATTCCGAATGTGTTGCTCACTGGTTTTAGTTTGCCGAACAACCTAATCCAAGAGAGGATAGCCGCTTCTGTAATAGCAGGTGCATAATTTGCTCCTCAAGGGGAAAGAAAACATCTAAGTGCAGCATCAGAGGTCAAAACTTGCAAGAAACTTGACACCCACACGGCTGGGCCAGCACTCAAGCTTCCAATAATGCAGGCTCTCCATCAAACCTTGGGAGGAAAACACAGGCCGTTTGACACCGTGTCCAGCCAGGATAAACAGATGTGCATGTGCTGTGTTGTCCCCGAAAGCCAGCTGAGCCCTTTTTGGTTAGTTCAATCAAGAAAACCCTCTGAGGCTGCTAACTCGGACGGCTGGCAGACTCCAGGAAAGGCCTTAACATGTTGTTGCTGATGTTGGGGGCCCTTGAATTGATTCCAACACGGAAGCGTCCTTATATGATAGAGGAGGACAGCCTCATAGGGTTTCTAAGTTACAATCTTTACAAGGGCAGATTGCCACATTAACTAGTGCACCTCCAGGACTCCCACAAACCCATGGAACAGTAGCGCGCCTAGGCATTAGAGAAACACTGGGACTTGGTTGCTTATAGGATGATTCTGCCATTTAATTTTAAGCAAGGTAGCTAACCTCTCAGGGCCTTACTTTCCTCACTATAAAAATGGGATGCTAAAATAAATGAGTTAATAAATGCCTAACTCTTAGCATAGTGACCTAGAACATGGTGAAGGAGGAAAATTCCCTGAGTCAGAATTAACTCTATGACAGCGAGGAGGGTGAGGGGATGGTCATTAGTGTAATTAGAGTCATGAGAGGAGCCAGTGGGAAGATGGATATGCACATTTCTTCTTAATTATCACAGGTGGAATAGGCATCCGTTATCAGTTCTAGTATGGAATACAGGCCTTTCACATGGTGCTACAGATGTCACAGCTGGTAACTCCATGTGCATTTATTGGCCACTCACTATGTTCCAGGGATCATGTGCAGTATTTAGGATTCATTGTAGACCCCACACTTTCTTTCCCTCCACCCCATTCATGCATTTAACAAGTGAGCAATCATCTGCATGTATCAGACACTATAAAGACAGGATATTCTCTCATGTCCCTGCTGGAAGCAACAGATGCATCTACCCATAAGATGGCAGGGAAAGCCCTTGAATCATGATGCACATCAGCCCCTAGGGGGATGCCTTAACAATCATGCTCTAGCTTGAGACCCTAACGATGACTTTTTGGCTGTTAGAGGTTGTCAACAATCAAATTACATGCTAAAGACATCATTGTGGCCATTGAAAATGCACGCGGGAATCACATGTATATCCCAATTGATAAAGCACGTGCAGTTAAGTGAAATAGCCGAGGTGGCTTACTGTCAATCACGTATCCTGGGAATACGCTTCCCTCTCAATTTTTGCAAAGCACACCTTTCCCACTGGCAAGAAGAACTGGGAATATATTTGCAGGTTCAACTGTTTCCACTGGTGAGGTACCTTTCCATTCACTATGCAGCTCATGAATGTTGGCTTTTTGAGAAACCCCTTGCTAGTCCGGTGGCTGACCCCAGTGTGACATCGCTACTATGTGTAAGGAGGAAACAAAGAGTCTCTACACAGTGCTCACCATGCTCTCTGCCAAACAGGAAAGTTGCCATTGTTCCCTTTAAAGGTGTTAGGCAGATTTTCATTTTAAAATTCCAAGGTAGGAGACATCTCTCAAAACTGTCTTCCTACTTAATGCAATTCAGCACTAAGTGCCCCAGTGTGCTAATCCTTCCCCCACTAAACTGACCCTGAGGAAGGCCGCACTGTACAGCTATAGTGCAACGCAGGATATGCAAGAGTTCTAAGTTACTGGGCTCTCCTGCACAGGTCATAGTGCTACCTACAAAAACGTCCTTCGTGTTAGCTTCGAGGCAAAAGCATTCACGGAGGTGGTCAACTTTAAGATCGTATTGTGTAGACTCTAGATTTTGACCTGGCTCCAACTGGTAAATATTCCAACCTCATTTACATGGAAGGAGGTTAGCTCAGGTGATGAGACATGAGCACATTATGAATTCTTGTTACATATACATCTTTACCTTTCCCCTCCGAACATATGGACTCTCCATTAGACAAAACAAACCAAAGAACCACATATACCCATGGAGACCCCATGAACATCACCGCAGAACGGGGCTCCATAATAAGAATGGCTCTGATGTCTCAGAAGGAGTTCACCAGGTCTTTCTTCTGAGACACTTCTGGGTGGATTCGAACCACCAACCTTTTCAGTTAGCAGTGGATCGTATTAACTGTTGACACCACCCAGAGCCTTCATTCCAAAGCAGTGTTTGGTTTCCATTCCTCCACCCAAGGTTACTTCCTACGGGCCACGGGCATCCCTCTTCCCCACGATGGTGACGACAAGACGGGGAGGGAAAAGCAGAGTGTACCAGGAAGGACCAGCCAGGCCCACAGTGTTGTGGGTCTGGGCACCGGTGAACATTGATGGCAGCCATGGTGAAAGCCTCCCGCAGAGCAGTCATGGCCCCGGAAAGGCAAGGAAAAGGTAGAGAGTTTGGGGCTAGGGCAAGAACCAAAAGGAAGCACTTGTAGGAGTTTTCATGTGATTTCAGTGAAGTCACAGTAGGACAGTCTCGCTTCGCAGAGCCTGCCCAGAACAGCTATTTACAGGGGCAGAGAGACGGGAACAAGCTTTGACTGGATCCTGAGGTCGGAGCTTTAATTAGAGTCACGATTGTATTGTATGTCTATTTGTGTAACTGTTCAATTAGGAGTGTAATAGCTGGGACAGAGATCTTAATGAGCTTTTGGCGTCGTGATGCTTCAAGTCAACCTGTTGGGTTTTTTCTTTTTTTCGGTTATTGTTATTATTAAGCTTTCACAGGGACCCTTTCCTCTCACCGTTCTCCCTTCAGGCAGGTCAAGATGGAAGACCGAGTCTGTATCAAGTCCGTGCATTAAGGGTGGGCTTCCCCTTCTCATCTTCATGGCCGGTTTGCACCAGTGGCTTGGATCACCCCTGAGGTCAAGAGAACCCCTGGGAATGTTAAGATGGTCTCAAGGACCGTCTTTTACCTTGAACAAAACTGATATCCTGAAGATGAAGTGACCTGCCTGATGCGACAGAGACAGTTAGTGACCAACCCGGGGCTGCTGCACAAGGATCCGGGCCTAGGGGAGTCATCCAAGCCACACTCTCCTGTGCGCCAGACCGAGGTGGGGGGAATCGCCGCTGGCTGATCGATCATCTACCCAACTCAAGGGAATGACCGAACTGGAGGACTCGTTTCAGACGGAAAACTCCTTCCCAAAGATAATGCTGTAGGTGTGTTTGCCGCAATAAGCTGCTTGTGAATTTCTCTACCCCCTCGATGACTCAGGCTTGGGTACAGCTAAAGATGATCTCTGTATTCTGTGTTACATGAAGGGGTGACCACTCAGGCACACCCTGACTGAAATCAAACGTGATCTTATGAAAACATGTAGTTAGGAAACGTAGTAAATGAGGAGGTTGGTTTCTCTCTCTCTCTCTCTCCTTCAGAAAAGCGTTCTCTGCCTCAGTTTCCTCATACATAAATCAAGCAGAGCCACGATACTTGCTAATGGGATTGGCAGGAGGATGAAACGGAATCACGCAGCTACGCTGCTCAGCATCCTGCTTGGCAGACCGTCAGCCTCCACGGACGCACACTGCTTTTTGTCTTCCCGCTCTCATGGTCACAAAAGGATGGCCAGAAGATTTGGGATGTCAACCAGTCAGAATCACTTTCACGTTTGGCAGGGGGTGGCAGGGAGGGTTGGCCGGCCTGCTGGGGGTGGTAGAAGCGCTAATATGTTGAGATGATTAAAAAGAAAGAGGAAATTAATGTCAGAGCTTTGGAAAATGACTGTGGAGGCAAAACAATTATTCGATCATAAATTAATAACACGATTCACTTTTGATGTGCTATATTGAGGGACTGAAGAATGAATTGACCTCCGATATACTTTTCAAAACCTATTTACTGCCCAGGATACATTTAAGGGGGGAGTGTCACATTTTGAAAAATGTTATTTCATTGGTCATCATTTTTTATGGTTCCAATGGGAACCTGGTGACAGCCCAGCCCTGCAAATGTCCTTCACGTGCTATCCCCTCTCTTTCCTTAAAGCCGAATTGTCCTGGGAGCACTCTAAATGTGATTTTTTTTGTCCTCGGGCCAGAGGAAGGCTCCACGGAGGTGAAAATGGATGTTTGTCTAGGGGAAGAGAAATGGAAATGAGTCCCGCAGGCTGACTTGTTCTCTGGAAACAGGTAAGTAACTAGGAACATGTTATCACTCTAGATTCTGATCACAAGGGGTTCTGGGTGATGCATGCCCCGTAGAGATGCACACGGGCGTGCACCGGATCTGTCTGCAGGAAGAGGACCGGTGCACGAGTGAGAGAGAGAAGGGGCCTGTTGTAAACCTCTCAACCCCTGGCCTTGTGAGGTGTGGGGGATGGACATTTGAATGTGTACAGATCAAGTAAGTAAACAGTGAAGCACGTCTCAGGATGTGAGAAGCGGAGGCCTCGAGGTTCGAAACTGTGTTCTAAGATACCCAGCACCAGGTGCCACCAAGCTGTCATCTGCACCCAAACCCCAACTCTGAACTCCCTGCGATTTCGCTTCAGCTGACGCTGACTCATAGCGAGCCTGCAGGACACAGTGGAACTGCCCCTGTGGGTTTCCGAGACTCTGAATCTGAGAACAGACGGTGCCAGCTTTCTCCCAATCTGTGCCCAGTCGGGGTTACTTCAAACGGACCCTCGTGCCGCCTGTACTGTGAGGATTTGCTATTGCCTTGATTCTTCCTCTGAGAAACCGTGTATGAGTTTGTTCACAACCAAGGCGCTGTTGGGTACAAACACCAATGGGCTCACACTCAAGGCAAGATGCATGAAGGTCTGAGCATTTTAAACCTTCGTTCTCCTGTGGTCTGGCCCAACGTTCTTCCCGGCACACTAGAACGCTTAGAGATGCGGTCAGAGGACGGCAGCTCGGTCGGACGGGCCATGGACAGGGCCGGCTGCCAGAGAACCTGTCCCTTCACTTTCTTGCACCTCTGTTTCCTCATCTGTCAAATGAGGAGGTAGGACTAGATGATCTCTAAGGTCTATTTCAAGCTGAACATTCTATTATTCTATTATCTTTGTACTCAGAGAAGTAGACGCATGTAGCCCTGGGCTTATTAATGTTAACTGGGGCAAACAAGTGAAATTAGTTTATGAAAATAGAGCTGTGGTTGCAGCTTGGAGCCAAATCTGTCTTAGGAGACTCACTCTAAGCATTGGTAATGGGATTGCTGATGGCCCCTGGGCCACAGCCCAGGCCTGCCCTGCAGTGACACTTTCCAATAGGTGCCAAGGATTAGTGGCCTCCACAGACACATGAAACTGAGGCACAGCACAAATGCTCTCAGCACAGTTTAAGTTAAAGGAATAAATCAAACCCGTCCTGTTTGGCTTGAAGCATCTTTAAGCTATTTCCTTCCCGTTCAATGTCTGTTTGGGCCAGCCCAGTTCACAGAAACGCACTGGCTCAGAGCAGCCCCTCCCAGGGTCAGCCCACTCTCATCCGTCCATCCTCCAAGGCTCAGAACAGGACCTACTCTCTCTACTCATATCAGTCACAGCTTGGCAGAGCAGGCATGTCTATAGGTGTCAGGATCTGAGAACTACAGCCAAGATCCAGAGAGACAGGATCAATGTTGCATGCTTTTTGCTGGATCTAAATGGTAGGTTAAGATGCATAATTGGCTTATATTGCCCTATTGATCCTGGGGTTCTTGCAAATGATGTTCCAAGGACGTATGTTAACATATTCCCTGTAGGAATTTTGCTGGCACTAGAGCTAGCTCAATCTTTCACTGCTCCATATGTGTGTGGTCTTCTGAGAGAGCTATTTTTCTTTTAATTTCATGAAAATAACGACCCCTTTTGATATTTCTTTAATAAGACTGCAAATTGACAATGTCGTCTGCTTTGTTTTGGCTGCCAGGAAACCTATGTCAAATATGAGACTGATTGACGTCTGCTCTATGATCTATATTCTTTATGATCCATATGCCATATGATTTGTGTTCTCTGTGACCTGTAGAGATTATTCCTCATTTGGTCATGCCAGCTTTCAATGCCATTTGTACTTTCTCAGATTGAATCCTCTAGAGTTTGTCACGGCTGTATATCATTAGTTTGCTTTTCATTGCCCCCGATAGTTCTCAAATTAACAAATAGATAAAGCTCAGAATGTTTGAATCCCCCCTACCCAGAATAGAGTCAGGTATGTAGCAGGTGTACATTGATTTACAATGACATGTCACCAGATAAAGAGGCAGTTTCCAAAAGCTGGAACTGACAAGGTCCCCGGTCATTGTCACTAGTGGAGGAGTAGCAATGCGTTGGGAGGCTAACCATAAAGTCAGCAGTTCGAAACCACCAGCTGCGCCGTGGGAGAAAGACAGGGCTTTCTACCCCTGTAAACAGTTCCAGTTTCAGAAACTTAGGGAGCAGTTATTCTCTGTCCTACAGGGTCACTCTGAGTTGGCATCAATTCGACGGCAGTGAGTTTCGTCGCTGCAGGTTTTCGTGAATACGCCGAAGCTAGGCTTTGGCCAACTCACGAAAGCCCCAGTCTCCTTCCCTGTACAATGGGACTCGTGGTGTCTTCCTCAGAGGTTGCTGTACATGGTAAATGAGATGATGCATGGCAAACACGGAATCTCTTAGCACCATGTCTGACACATGTAGTGAGCGTTGGGGAAAAGCAGCTCTTAGTACGACTACAGAGGACTGGCGCAGTCCAAGCTGTTTTATTAGCGTTAAGCTCACCTCCAAACCTGACTGTTCTGTGGGATTAGTATGCTGCATTCAGTCATCAGAAGACTTTGAGGCTTGGAGTCATAGACTGACCTAACTTGTATGGCTACTCTGCAGGGGTCTCCCTGAACCCGGGTCCACCGGTCCCAGGTTGCAAATCCATTCCTTCAGAGAGAACATAGGTGTGTTAGGAAGAAAATGATTCCAGTGTCATTCAATTAGAGATTCCCGTCTTTCATGTGTAAATTTCCCTTGAGACCTATCAATTGGTTATACAAGCAGTTTCCAGGAGGAACATAAAAAAGCACCCAGGGAGCAGAGTGTTGGGGACTATTTGGGGAATGCTTCATGCCTGCCTCTCTCTCTCTAAGTCAGTAGCTGCTTCTTACAGAGCTTGTGAAACACAGGTTGGCAACTGACTCTTTCCACGAAGGTAGATGCGCGCCAAATGTGACGGACGTTGCAGTTACACCCTTGGCAGCCTTGAACGGAATCGCGCCATTTCGTCCCCCATTATTTTACAGGACTTGGATGGTGGGGTCCTTCAGGAGATGTGCCACGTCTAGGAAAAGAGTGACCCCAAAACCACGGCTCCCCTCCACCCCCATGGTGGCCATTCCCCCACCCACAGACCTTTGGCGAAGCACTGGTTGGGCACCTGAAGGGGGCAGAATGAACCGGAGGGAAATTTTCCAGCCATGCGGTGGGGGGAGTGGGCATGTGTTGATTTCATGATTTTAAAGATGAAATTTACTTTGCTCGTGAAATTCCAAGAAAAGGATTATTGCCGAGGTGGGGCTAGACAAAGGGGCTTCAAAAAGTTCATAGAACAATCTCATTATCCTCTAATTCCATTGCTCCACGGGTGTTTGACTTTCCCTAGTGTATGTCGCCCCAGGTAGTCTCCCCTGTAGATCTCGTGGTTGGCCTTTTGCCCAAGTGGGGAAGAAACGGCAGTCTGATGAGCAAGGCCGTTCTCCAGGGGACTATTCCTGGGTTGCAGTCATACACTTGCTGCAAGCATGAATTGTCACTTCTTGTGGTCAGAGCCTCTTGGCAGGCGCTGGACAGCTCTGGTGTCACACTGCATTTGTTCGGCTTCAAGGTGCCCAGGTGGTCCCAAGCTACAGTTTCCACAAGGTCCCAAGCTCCAGGCTCAAACATAAACTTCAAGGAACGAGCAGGTAAGCATCACCTCCCCTCCCCTTGGAAAATCATAAAATAGACAAGAGATATATGTAAGTGATCCTGGCCCTAAAGAGAATGCTTGCTGATGCTCAAGTTATCAAGTTCATGTACCCTCTGCCTTGTCAATAGCCGCCTCTCCTCCTCCCCCCGCGCTTGCCACCCTGAATCCCCCAGAGGAGACAACCCTGCTGGGATCCAGTGTCTAACTCTGAATTCACACCAAAGCCAAGGACATGGGGCCTTGGGACACTTGACCGTCTTCAGTCACCTGCCTGTCTTTTCCCATTCACTGCTGGAAGCTAATCACGGTTGATTAGGAAAAAAAAGAGAGAGTGAGAGAGAGAGAAAGCTCTGTGAAGGGGGCTTTGTGACAAAGGCCCTAGAATTCAATCGGCCACTTGGGCATACCTACCTCCTATCGATCATTTCCCTATAAGGTGATGCGTAAGGTTAGCGTTATTCAGCCATTAACCGCATAACTGGTGGCAGAACCCAGGTCTGTACATTGAGCTGCTATTATGTGCCAAAGAGCATGCTAAGCACTGTGGGTATATACAGAGATGACAGGAACATGAATCTTGTCTTCCAGTTAATGGAATGCTCTAGGAGGAATTAGCCGTCTATCTGTACAGCTAGGGAGCGAGCATTATGGGATTTAGAGGGAACAATGGCTTCTTTCTAGAGAGATCCGCCTGGCTGCAGGAAGACGTTGCTCACAGGTTGTCTTTGATGGCTCAAAAGAACCTGGACCTCCTGAGGTCGCCACAGAACCGTGATAGCGGCAGAATGAAAGGGCACCGGGCAGTCCTTAGCCTGCAAACGCCGGGAGACCAAAGGCTGGGAAGCGTTTGCCACCACATTAGGCAGTTGATGTATGATTGTGGTGAGACAATACTCAAACAGTTCTGCATAAAATTCTGCTTCATAGCATCACAAACTAAAGATGAGGACAATGGCCCGAGTGTCCATGCCCCCATTGGACATCTGCTTTCCCCTGGTTAGAGCTAGATTGAGTGCTAGCTCAATCGTCGTGCTCATTAGTCACAGATGGGTCCCCCCTAGACTTGATGAACTGTCCCTGTGACCCTGGAACATGCCTGCCTCTGGTCCTAACCTACCCATACCGTTCTTTTCCAAGATCACCAGCTGCCGTCCCCGGCCAAGAATTGCTTTCTGAACAACAATCATAACTCACTCAATGATTCCACTAGTCCGGTTAGAAAGACAACAACTTAACTGAATGGTTGGGTGGAAAAGTCAAGTGGGAAAAGTTCTACTCTTTGTAGACAGTCAAATCTTCTTTTTCCCAAAAGAAGAACTCTAGTAAAAGGGAGCATCGGTGCATGAGAACAAGCATGGGGAATGGTAATTAGGATGGACCTCGCATCTGATAGCTCGGGTCTAGAAAAGTAGATAGGTTGGAGAGAGACTCAGGCACAGAAGTCTTGCACACTTTCCCAATTCACATTCCTGCTGCACATCGACGTTTTCTGTTTCTGCTCAAAACCACACCAAAGCATGCCTTTGGAGGCCAACGTCTTCAAGGGCACTTACATATTTGATAATGTGCCTGTTCAACTTGGAGTTCAGTTTATAAGCCCCAAGGTGCACTAAATAACGACCTTCACTGAACCACTGCCCTAGAAAACAAAGCATTGCTTATGGGACCAGAAGACTACAGCGACCAGAAGCTTCACGTATTTTATGGCACTCTGATTCAAGAGGACATGGCCAGCCAGATTCCCCAGAACACACTGCATCAAATAAATATCACAAGTCATATTTTGATGCGGCCAATTCTTTTCTACTTGTTAAAACCAAAGAGAGGACTGTTCACCAGGATCCCAAGAGCAGGGCAGTCTCATCTACACCTGCACGGACCTTTCCCTTTTGCAAAATAGCTCTTTCCAGTCTCCACAGGTTCAAATCTTCTGCAGGGAACAGTCAGCTTCCATGTAACACCATCATGTATAAATAAAAACTTTAAGGATGATAAATGCAATATGGCATCCTGGGGTGGATTCTGGAATAGAACATGGACATTCATGTAAAAACCAATGGGCACTCCATTTGCTCCCCTAAGACCAGAAGGACCAACCACTTTGATCAGGTTCACATTAGAAGGTCCATAACAGATTCAGAAGGATGAGGGAAAAAGGGGCCAGGGTGGGGTGGGGGGAACTCAGAATCATAAAAAGACCAGATTTTCTGGTCTGATAGAGACTGGCAGAAGCCCCGAGACTACGACCCTCACTAAACCCGCTCCTGGGAATCAGTTTTCAGCCAGACAGTAGACAGGCCTATAAAGGGAACACTAACACCAGGGAGAACTGTACTTTGCTCTACAACCAACCATATGAGACTAAGGGCAGCATCTACCCCAAAGCCCACCTCAGTCGACAGGAAGTGGCGGGAAAGGGAAGGAATGGAAACAGGGACCAGAGGAACGATGTAGCTAGGAGCATCACTGTTTCATTGAGGGGATTACAACCAATGTCATGGGACCGAATGTGTATAAATCATTGACTGGAAAATGAGTTTGCTCTGCAAACTTTCACCCAAACTATAGTAGAAAAGCGCATGAACAAAGACAAACTGCCAAGATCCACATGAAGTCTGCTATTTAGTTAATAGTAATGTACCAATATTAATTTCTCAGTTTTGACAAATGAACTACAGTCACGTAAGATGTTAATGATAGGGGAATCTAACAGAAGGGAATGAGGGGCCCTGGTGGCGGAGTGGGTTTATTCATTGGGCCGCTAACCGAAAGGGCGGCAGTTCAAAAGCACTAGCTGCTCCTGTAAAGAGATAAGAGTCTTGGAATCCCACAGGGGCAGTACTCCGTCCTACAGGGCTGTTCTGAGTTTGAATGGATGCTATAGCAATGAGTAATTGAGAAGTATATGGGGAGTCTCTCTACTATTACCACAACTAAAATTAGTCCATTGTAAGCATCATGTTAGAATACAACTTAATGGCTTCATGCACACTGTGGAGAGTAGCTCATTGGACGTGCTATGAGGAATGGGTTTGAAATAGCAGAGGGAGCACGGACTAAGTGCTCCATCTCTCCTGGGCATTATCAAGATCAAATGCAAAGATGTATTGAAAGTGCACCCCAAACCCAAAAGCACAATGGACACAAAGGGGTCTGAATGAGTCCCTGAGCATCGTGACCAGATCTAGAGAAGTGACAGATGGCGCTCTTTCTAGGTAGGCACCGTTTGCTTTCAACCAAGGAAGCTGGCAGCCCAGGAAATGCTACCAAAGATGCTTGCGAGGTCATAACCGAGTAGCCTCAATGTCCATGAAACTGTATCATTGACTAAGTGCAAGTAGAGAGTGACAGCAGCAATGGTTTTGCTTGGCATCTCCTGGAAGCTCTGGGGCTGCAGAATGAATCACCTTACTATCTAGTGATAGGAGAGGTGGCCCATATATAGGAAAAGGGCATCTTGTTACCCACGTGCTAGCCACACAGCTGACTGGTTGTCCTTCCAACTGGTTAGTTCCTTCATCATGCAGAACATCTGGCCATTGTATTCCATAGCTCCCCAGCACCTTTATTATAGTAGCCAGCTTCTTAGCACACTCCATGGGACACTTTCAATCCGGCCGCCTCTGCTCATCTCCTTTCATACCACCATCTCTTTATCCTTTCCCGGTAGACATGTTATTTATTTAGTATTAATTTTAAAATCATTTTATTAGGGGACACGTGTTATTTAGATGATGTTTGCCACTTACCTGTTCTTCCACCTTCTTGAGCTGTCCTTGCATATTTTCTTCTGGAGAACAATCCCTACCCATCTGTCCTGTCTTTGTCAGCTTTTCCTAGTTTCTCTATCTACAACCACATTTCCTGTCCCACGTTGCCTCCTTCTTGGCTTTCAGGAGCCACGCTAAGGATGTCTTCCCTGATCATTCCTCTCCTCCTTCCCTGATGGAACCCTTTGCAAAGACCCCAGACCCCAGATCCTCTTCAATCCCATCTCATATTGTAACTCTGATACCCTCCACATCACACTATGAAGTTGTATGGGATAACAGTGTGTCGGTGTGTTTTCTACTATCTTCATACATGGAGTAACGTATCCAGCAGAAAATAAGCTTTAGGAATAAATGAATGAGGGAATAAATGTTTAAGCCTCTTAGGTTTTTCCCCAGAAGCATGTGTCTACTTCTAAAAGGCCAGGAGGACTTGGTGTGAAAAGTTCCATCTGATTCCCACAGGAACAGTTTCCAAATCGCACTCACGGGACTAGTGGGGGATTTGCGTGGTTAAGTAGCAATAACAATGTAGACAGAGCATCTTGCAGAATGACATCATGAGAATGACAACACTTACGACCAAGTACCAAATAATAAAGGGAAACTAATTAATTCTCTGCTAAGATAAATGACCCTAAGAACTTGGGGGGAGGGCAGTCACCATAGCTATTAAGCTTTTAAGTTTGTCCCAGAATATAAAGTGCCCCCCACTGAACAACTCCTACCTCCAATTAGCTGTATTGGTGCTACTCAATTAGGATACAGCTAGAGATACTTAGCTCCTCTTTTAAATATGTCCGAATCATACATTCCCGGGGCAAATAGCAAGACTAATTTACAGGTAACTGGCAAGTGTAGGATCCTGAGGAATCCATCTTTTGCAGCAATTCACTGAACAAGAGTCAAATACAGAATGCCAAGCAGCCTGTCTATCCAACCAGGCATATTTGCTGATTGGCTTTACTGGGAATCCACCTAAAACAAATAAACTAGCTTTCAATGTCAATATTAATTTTACCAAGCCAAGGCATCAGGGCCTGCCAAGGGATCAAAGAAACCCTTAAGCTTACTGGTTCCCTTACCTCTCGCATCCCCTCCCTCATTGTTCCAGGTGCCGGGAGTATAACAACCACAGACCCACCCTCCTGCTATTATGGACTCCACCTCCGTGTGGAGGTCAGAGAACTTCTGTGAAGGTTCAGAGGATGAAATGGTTGGGGCTTTGTGGTCCAGACTGTCTTTTGCCACTGTGCAGCCTGCCATTGTAGTGCCGAAGCACTGTAGCTAAAGGAACGGGTGTGGCTGTGGTCCAATAAAGCTCCATTAATACCAACAGGCATGGAGCCTGAGTTGGCTTGAGGCCGTGGTTCTGCAAGCCTGCTCTTAGTTCGTGGCATTTCTTATGAACCACAGAAACTACAAAAAGGCTCTCAAGGACAGGAGCTTAGCGTGGATAAAGGACATCCATCTATTTTAGCTCTACTTTCTGTCTATGGGGTAGCGGCCTGCCAAAGACCATGGCCTTTGGAAGCAGCCTTTCCAGTGGCCACCAATTCCATCCCAACTCGTGCTCAGACCAGGCGTTCCAGAGCAGAACTGTGCTTCATGGGCTTTCAAAGGCTGTGGCATTTTTGAAAGCAAATTGCCAGGGCTCTCTTCTGAGGCACCTCTGGATAGGTTTGGACTGTCAACCATTCAGTCAGGGGCCACGCACACAACCGTGTGCACCAGCACGGTTCCACTCCTGCTTTGTCCATCTACCACAGGTGATTTGAGATATGCTATTTAATCTCTGTCAGCTTGATTTTTCTCACTCAGAAAAGGGAGAGCAGAGTACCTAGATTTCAGTAAGCACGGAAGCTCATTCAGGGAACATCCGTGGTCTACAGAGAACTCCCAGCCAGTTCTAGCGATTCATCATCCTAACGATGATAACCAGACGGAAGACGGGAATGGCTGACACCCTAAGCCTCAGCGAGGGGACATGGGTTTGCCGGGGGTTCAGGAGAGTCCAGAGTCAGGCAGGGAACCCTGATGCTGTGTTGCCCTGTGCAAGCGCTCGGGGTCCTCCCTGTCCTTGTCAGGTGCCACCGAGCCGGCTCCAACTCATTGCAACTTCAGGGACGACAGAGTCCACCACCCCCCCGGTCCTGCATCATCCTCACAATCACCCATCGTTGCAGCCACTGTGTCCGAGGTCTTCCTTTTGGGCTGCCCCTCCACTCTATCCGGCGTGATGTCTCACCGGACAACATGTCCCAAGTACACGAGACCACGTATTGGCATTGCTGGTTTGACGTGTTCTCCCTGAGTCTCAGTCATTCACGTGAGCCAAGAGACATGCAATCGGGACATGTCTACAAATAGCAGCTGAGCTCATGAAGTACACGTCTCCATGGGGCTTAAAGGGCTTCCCTGTAATGTATGGGCAGGGTCTTCAGGGAGCAGATCTCCTCTAAGTATCTGTCTTAGAAATATGCTTGTTGCTGTTCCATCAGTCTGCTCCATGATGATGAGGCTCCTAGCAGACATGGCCTCTGAGAAGAATACTGCCATTCTGAGAATGAATTCTGCAATGGAGGCCCAAGGTGAATGAGAGAAACCGATGGTACCAGGCATGAATGAAGCCAAGCCTTCGGTACATTCCTTGTGAGCCACAACGCTTGGAGGAGGCCAGCCTTTGGCTTCTTCCACCCAATGGCATGCCCCCGCAGACCACCCAGCAAGCCCTCTGCAAAACTCTCTTTCATGGTGATTGTTTTCAACCTTTTGGTTGTTTCATTGATGGATCGGATTCTCCAAAAAGTCCTTTGAAGACCAGGGTTCAGTGTATTTGATGGACGCTATCCTCAGAGAAAGAGAAACGCCAGCGCGCTGGAAGCCAAGGGCTTTACACCACCACACCCTCCTGAAGCCCCACATGTTTCTACTCTTTCAGGAAAACCAAGCCACAACGGTTTAAATGTTCTCTCAAGGAACTTTAAGATAATTAATCATGCATGTGCCAGCTAGAGTGCGGGGAATTAATTTCCTGAGGTTGGTTCCCCCCAAAAAAAAAAATCCTTTAAAGCTTTGTATTCTGAGGCTGGGGCTTCCAGGGGTCATATTCCTTGGGCCCAGATAAGTTGGAGGAGGGCTAGAAGCCCACCCCATTGTTTGATTCGGTAGAATTGATCCTGTGATGACTGATTTTACTGACTTGAGACATCTGGGTCATATTGGGCTTGAATTTGATTTTAAGGTCTTTCTTCTTGAGCCAAAGACAATGTTCTTGTTGGGAGAGGCCCGGGGCATCGCTGCTCTGGTGCCTATGCCCACCATTCCTCCCCATCTTTTAAGCTTGTCATCACAGGCATACCCGGTCCACTCACTAAAGGAAATCTGAGAGCCTCACAGGCCTTATAATGCAACCTATTCACTTATTGAAATTAGTATTGATTTTCTGAAATCCTTTGGGAGATTTGCAAATGATGACTTCCTGTGGCTTTCAAAGAGCAATTCCCTCTGTTAGTGATGATTCAATCATTCATCTGGGCAATAAATACCTGTGAGAAACCTGCCATGCACCAGGGGTAGCCACAGCCATGCTTCTCACCTGCAGGGTCCGTGGGACAGCAGACACTGATTGATGGGAACAGAGGTGTTCACAGTGTGGAGGGATACTGGCGAAGACTGTGTAGAAGAAAGGCTTATCAGAATCCAAGGATGAGCAAACAGTTCCTCGAGGCCAGGAAACAAGGAATCAGATACCAAGCTGAGCATGTGTAAAACACAAAAACATATCCAGGAACCTCTTAGGATTTAATGTCATCTTCGTAAACACAGAAAGCATGTGTCCCCTTCATTCGCTTCCATACGGTGCCTGCGTGCCCTTCTTCTGTACATCAGTCTCCCCAGGGCTCAAGGGGTCATGGCTAGTTGCCATCAAAGGGACTGTGGATTCACGGTGACCCCGTGGGTGCAGAGTTGATTTGCTTCATCACGTTTTCAGGGCTGTGGCCTTTGGGAAGCAGCTTGCTTCGGGGGTGCCACCCACACAGTGCCTGGTATTCCTTAAGTGTGCAGCAACCCTGTTAACTGAATGAACAGGTCTTGAAGAGTATGTTTGTCTCCTGGCATGCATTTTCTGTCCAGGAAAAGAAAGTTCTCTGCAGGTAAGGATTGAGACAGCTTGATGTGATTCTAAGATAGTTGATGTAGCTAGAGAGTAAAACACCAATCAAGTTCTTGACATTTCAACGAGGAAGGAAGGTGTCTTCAACACATGGTGTTCAAGGCGCATCTTCAACACATGGTGCTGCGACAACTGGAAAAATCCTCAGAAGCATGAAGCTGTAGGACAGAATGAGTTACATCGGATACAAAAGTAAACTCAAAATGGATCACGCACCTAAAGGTAAGCATAAAACTGCAAAAACTCTTAGAAGAAAACATTTGGTGACCTTTGAGGAGGCAATGGTTTCTCAGATCAAAAGCAGAGGCAATAGAAGAATAAATTAGTCAACTGGGCTTATTCAAATTTTTAAAAATGTTTACATATCTAAGGACACTATGAAGAAAGTAACAACCACAGGCGAGAACATAGAGCTAGCTGATCAGGATTGTAACCCAAAGTTGCATCTTAGAACTCAACAATCAAACCACAAATCGCCCAATTAAAAATGATTTCAATAGATATTTCTCCAAAGAAGAGAAACAAATGGCCACTGGCCACAAGGAGATGTGGGTCATCATTTGCCTTGAGGGAAACGCAGACCCAACCACCATGAGGGGCCACTTCACAGCCCCTCAGACTGGTGAAACCAACAACAGAAGCAATAGCAAGTGTTGGACAGGAACAATCAGACAGTGCTGTCGGACTATGTAACAGACAAGTGCTTTTGCAAACAGTCTGGCAATTCCCCTCAATATTTAACACCACATGACCTAGCAATTCTAGTCCAAAGTATATGTCCAAAAAAATGAAAGACATTCATCTATTTATACATTTCTACACAAACAGTCAAAGAACATGATTCATCATAGCAAAAGCAGTATCTGCCAGCTCATGAATGGAGAAATGAAATGTGGTACAACCACAGAGTCAAATAGTATTCAGCAACGAAAAGAATGAAATATCTACAGACATACATCTATACACACACACATATTGCCACATGGACAAACCCATGTCCATGATTGCATGAAAGAACCCAGTCACCAAGGCGATCCATGGATGCCTTCATTAATATGCACCATCCAGAGCAGACAAATCTGTAGTGGCAGGAAATCTTCTCAGGAAAAGATTATATGAAGAGTAATTGCTAATCCATTTCAGCATTTCCTTTTGGGGGTGACAGAGCTGTTTTGCAATAACCGGTGAATGGATCTCCTCAATTCCCAAACCTCACCCATTTGGTGGGACAGTTCGTTGACCATGAGAGCAGCTCCCCATCATGGGTCAGACAGTCATGATGCCTGTAAGCTATTAGGATGGCCATCACAGCTAAGGTTCGGGGCATTTTTCAAAACTAAAATCAGCTACTCCACTATCATCGCCCTATTGTAACACTTCTGTGACCTCTGGGACATATAAAGCCCCCACCTACATTTTCCATCTCCAGCTCTTACTTAGAATGCCTGGGACTCTCTGTATAACTAACCGGGCGAATCTGAAAAAAAAAGAAAAAAAAAAAGGGGGGGGTTCATCCCATCAACTCCAGCACCCCTGACTGCCTGGGCATATGCATCCTACTAATTGTAGCAAAATCGATAGTGTCCCCCAACCCCCATTCTTATCATTCATTTCAGTAAAAATGGTTTCTGTTATTGAAAACTCACCCATTACTAACATTTTCAACAACAACAAAAGACCAGAGAATCATTTAGTCTTAAAAGGGTTAAATGATTCTCCTTTACCCCCCTCTCCTCCCCACCAAAAAGTAAGACAGAGAAAGTGTTAGAAAACAGGACGACTCTTTTTCTGAACAATAGTTGCATTAAAAGTGTCCTTGAGGTACAGAAGCCACTCAATAAGAAATAATAATACAAACCAGGGGGCCATTCACCAAAAGGAGGCAGCATTTGGAGCTCTTTGCAAAATGCTTCCCCAGGTCTGCCTTCCCTTGCGCACCACAGAACGGATGAAAAAGAAAGATGATAAACATGTTTATACCAAAATAACCCATTCAAGATTTCATCACCCTGTTGGCTTACGCTATAACGACTCCCAAAGAAATGTGTTTGCCTACTCACTGGTCATGAATGGACATTGGAGACTTCGCTGTGGCTCGGAGCATTGTCGCCCCAGGCACTTGTTCCAGACTCCCTGGGGCTGGTACCCAGGAGGTGCTCCCTTCTCAACTGGCCCACCTGCTCCGGCAGCTTCGGTCTCCTAGGATTCCCAATCAAGAGCATGCTGCCAAATGCCCTAAATTTGTCTTGCAACCCTGGTTACTCATTCGACATAAAATGACAGTCTTTGTCAGCCTGAAAGAGTGGTTCTCAACGCAGGGTGGTTTTGTCTCACCCCAGGGTAAACTGACAATGTCTGGATGTGTTCCCGAAGGCTATGGCTGGGGGTGGGGGCTATTTGCCATGGGCATCTACTGGGGAGAGGCCAGGATGTGAGTTGTGCATCTTACAGCACACAGTGCAGCCTCCTGACAAAGAACCATCAGGGTCCATCGTGCCGAGGATGAGACCCCCTGTTCCTACGGGAAGGCAGGGATAAACGTCTGTTAGGAGAAACTCTGATTTCCCAGAAGAAGAAACTGAAGCCCAAGAAGGGGAAGGGATGATACGATTTCCTCAGAACTACTCAGCTGAGGGGTGGCAGCATCAACGGTGGCACCCAGGGTGCCTGCACTACAGCATGTAGAGTCTCCCTACCATCTGTTTATTCGCTAAAGCCTTGTTCTTGAGAGGGCCCTGAACAACAGAAAGAATGAAAGTCTAGGAGTCCACAGACTGTGATGTTATCTGTGATCACCTAGCAAGAGCAGAACAACTGCGACGTGTCCTCTCTGTGCCTGTCCATCCAGCCTGAATTCATTTGCTTTCTTATTTTTGTTTCTTTTGTTTGACAACAAGCATAGGAGGAGGCAACACCCCCGCCCCCCCCAAAAAAATACAACAAATCAAAACGAAAAAAGGTCTGCTGGGCGGAGCTTGCATAGTACACCTTTTTTCCTGATACACAAGCATAGAACAACTCACTCTGAGTTAGTGCACCCAGTGGCTTCACCTGGGAAGGTTCTCTCTGGTCATAGTGAATATTTTTCATAAAAGAAGTTTCACTTGAATCTCATTTTTTGGTGACGCCTGATTTAAACATGCTCTGCTTTGAAAGGACAACTCCAAAGGGACCCAGACTTTTCCCCCCCCAAGGTCATTAACTGGTGACATGAGACTTGGTGCTATTCTTATCACCCTGAAAGCAGACATCAATCAAGCCAGTGGAAGATGCTATCTTCACCTAACCCCCCAAAAACCTCGTCAAATGAAATCCAAGATCAAGACGATGCTCATTTGATATTTTGCTATAAAGGGGATAGTGTATTTGGAGTTCGATCCACCAGTTCAGACTGTTAATCAAGCTTCCTATTTAGAGGTTCTCAAAAGATTGCATAACAGTGTGTGACCCAAAAAAGCCTTGATTGGTGGCAGAGTAGGGACTGGTTTTGCCACCACGACAATGCCCCTGCTCACGCAGCATCTCAGTGTGCCAGTTTTTGGCAAAAAACCCCCCACATGCCTCTCTTGCCCCACTCACATTACCCACCTGACCTCATTCCGTGTGACTTCTTTTGTTTTCTCGAATGAAGGGGGACATGAAAGGACTGATTTGAGGACATAAAAGAGATGAAGAAAAAATACGGGGGAGGTGCTGTCAGCCATCCAAACAGATGAGTTTGAAAAATGTTTCCAAGCATGGAATCACAAATTCGACAAATGTGTTAGGTGTAATGGAGAGTGCTTTGAAGAGATAAGGCTGTTTTGAAAAAAAAAACAAACAAAAAACATAGCTTTGAAAAACCATTCCATTTTTTTTTTTTGGGGGGGGGTGGTGGTTACTCCCTCATATACCATTTGGAAAAGCTCTGGCCTGTGTGCTAAGATTTAGTCTAGCTCGCTCCTATTTCTGACTGGGAAGAAGCTGATGAGGCCAGAACTGCACTGGTGGCCTGCTGGCCGTGGGAGTGTGATGAAACTTGTGACGCTCAAGCCAGCCCTCAAACTGCCTGTTGTTGGCATGGATTCTTGCTCATCGATCAACTTCATAGGATGAGGTAGAACTGGCCCTGGGGATTTGGGGAAGCAGATTTCTTTATTGAATTAGAAGATCTTATCTTTTCCCCACGGCGCACCTGGTGGTTTGGAACTACTAATGTAATCTGAAGCCAAATATGTCATCCCTTTGGCCCGTGGCTCCTGATCGGAACTCTCCTTGAAAACGACATGAAAAATGCAGATAAAGACACTTGAGTCTGTCAGCGGTCCATAGTTGTTGACCCAGTGATCACCCGCCAGGAACTCTGTCCCCAGGAAAGACAGTGGGTTAACGATTCCTGTGTAAGAGTATACAGGCAACATTACTGATAATAAGATACATGGGAAATAACGTAACTATCTAAGACCATGTGATTCACTTAATGAATCGTAGTTCTGCTACATTACATAATAGACCATATTCATCTTTTCCCAAATATATGCAAATGGCGAAGTGGTATGTCGGGATGAAAAATCGTGGTTTTTCTTTATTTTATTGCTGGTCTCCTCACTACACGGCAGTCCACGGAAGGAAGGGTGTTGCCTTTTGGATCAACTGTGTCCCTAGCACAGGAGCCTATGAGTCAGCATCGGCTCACCACGGCGGTGAGCTTAGGTTGCATGTGATGTCCTTCATACACAGAGCAGTTGACATAGTGCTCCACTAACATCCAGTTTGTTCGGACTCACGGAGACCTCCGAGGGTGGACTGGAACTGCCTCGTAGGGTTTCTAAGGCAATGAATCTTCACTGTTTCACCGGGTCTCTTAGCTCACATAGTAGGTACTCTTTTAGGATACAATGAATAAATATTATCACCAATGAGTGACACGATTGCAGATAATCAGCATCTTTTTTGTTTTATATATTTTTCAATGAGCATGTGATACGTTGATAACCAGGAGGAAATAGAGACATTTTTGTTTTGTTTTGCAAAGGTAATAGAACATACTGGAAAGGGAAATTAAAAAGCCATACAAAGGAGTGCATGAAAGGAGTTTTCTGTGCTTGGGAAGCCCTTTTCCAGGAGCAGAGAGTGAGCATGGATTCAGAAGAGGGGGTGGATTATGTACAGTCCACTGAATGGGCAGCAGGCCCTTCCCATAAGTAGTTTACTCTTTCAGCATTCTTCCTCCCCTCAGCTGAGTCCTCTCTCACTGGCAACACTGAAAACTAAAACAACAGAGAAGCCTCAAGTCAACAGACTCTTGTAGTCAGAGACTCCAGGGCCACAAGGACCCGAGGCTTTGTGGTGGTAGAGACTGGAAGTGCCTTTCAACCGGCTGTATGTGTGTGGCTGACAAATGGAAGAAAGCTCTGCTGTGGGGCTCAAACTAGAACAGAACAAAAACAGGAAAAAGAGAGAAGAAGAAGGCGGCACAGACATGGCTTCTGGAACAACCTAAAAGGACCAGTGCTCACCCAGACCCGTGCATATGATTCTCAAACCCTTTGGAGAACTTTCCTGGGGTCTTCTTTCCACAGGGGCTTCATTAGAACTGCAACCCTAAGAAATACCATTTGCCTATTTATTAGAATGGCTGGACTACTCCATGTCACCCAGCTAGGGGGACACCAACACATGAAACTAGCGTGGTGCTATTGGTGATTTGACTCGGTGGTCCTTCCGGTGAAGATATTTGGAAATAGGCAAATATAAAATGGTACGTTCGTGCGTGTTTATGGAGAGTGTAACAAGAGTGCAGAGTAAAGAAAGAAGGCAAGGAGACGAGGGGGAGACGGAGGAGGCGAAGGAGAGCTTATGAAACGAGGCGGGCCCTGCTATCGTTATTTGGAGGCCGGATTAGCAATTTCTGGACTGGCTTGAAATTTACCGGCTGTCAAAGGTCTTCTGCCCAAGCCCGTTCTCCCTGGCCTCCCCCAGACGTGGAGCACTGGCCCAGGAGCGGTCATCAGCCTTTCCTCCTCCAGCTAGAGACAAAGCTCCAGAGGAAAATGGCCCCTGAAGGAGCACACACACCTGCGGGATGACAGGGAGGACGGGGGAAGGGAGGTGGGCTCACTGAAGGAACAGTCAGCAGGTCATGGACATAAAGGTTTTCTTCCTAATGTGGTCCTGTCATACGGGCAGTGGTTCATTTGATTCCATGGGAGGAACACATGTGACTGGGGGGGGGATTAAAGATGGCAGCATGCTCTTTGGCACTCCTTTCAGTGAGAATTGGGGCTGGTTTTCCTTCTTCTGGAAGGAAAGGTCAGTAGAGTCCCGTGGACGTGATGTTAGATCAGTTTGTGGGCTCAGCCCCCATGAGGACTGGAAGCTTCTGTTCCGGTCTTCTGGAGCCCTGAGCTGTCAGGGCAGAGTTTGAGAACTGTGGAGATGAACTGAAAACACACGAGAGGGGACCTCGCGAACCCCTACACTTCCGGCTGTCCCTGTCAAGATACAGGACATGGGAGTGAACCCCTCTTTGACCCTTCAGACTAGCCTGGCTGCAGTTGAATACCAACCAGTGAATCCAATTGATGGCATGTGGAATAGAGGAATTGTCCAGCCTGCTGCTGCTTGAGTTCGGAGCCCACAGTACATTGAACGCTATGTTAAATGGTCGCTTTGGAAGCTACTAAGTGTTGGCGTAGTTTATCATGGTCCTGGGTGCCTATGCAGGATGCCATTTGGTTACTGACCTAAAGTTTGGTATGTGATTCGAAAAGCTCATGGGGAAATTGGAATTCAATCTAGTGAAGCATTTCCCTGAACTTTTGGAAGCCCCATGATAGACAGCAGAAGTTTTTAAAAAAAGGAGAAGGGGTCTGAGAATCGAGATCATGAGGAAAAGGAGAAGGTTCTCATTGTACCTTCACACACACGGGTTTCTAAGAGTCAGACTCGACTTCATTCTGTTTAGTTTAGCTCCTTATTTGTCTTTTTAGAATAGTTTCATATTTACAGAAAAATACAAATTTCAGGTAGTAGCTGGAGATCCCTGTGTCCTACCCCTAATGTCCCTCTGTGTCCATTCTGTGTCTGTCGCCAGAGGAGATGTAGCTGACATCCTACATTCCTGTGGTACATTTGTCACCATGAATGCATGATTAGTACTTGAATAAATGCTACTGTGCTTTCAGGGGAGGTTTACACAGCAGCTTAGGCCCCTCGCCTAACAATCTTTCAGTGACACTTGTTACACCCTTCACAGTGACTGAGTACTTTCCTGATTTTCATTGCGGTTGTTCAGTTCCCCGCCTTCCTTACACACTCATCTTTGTTTTTGTTTTTAATCATTTTATTATGGGCTCATACAGCTCTTATCACAATCCAGCCATCCATTGTGTCCAGCACCTTGGTACATATGTTGCCCTCATCATTTTCAAAACATTTTCTTTCTACTTGAGGCCTTGGTATCAGCTCATCTCCCCCCCACCTCCCTCATGAACCTTTGATAATTTCTAAATTATTAGTTTTTTCATGTCTTACACCAACCACTGTCTCCCTTCACCTATTTTTTCTGTTGTCTGTCCCCCTTCAAAACATTTTCTTTCTACTTGAGGCCTTGGTATCAGCTCATCTCCCCCCCACCTCCCTCATGAACCTTTGATAATTTCTAAATTATTAGTTTTTTCATGTCTTACACCAACCACTGTCTCCCTTCACCTATTTTTTCTGTTGTCTGTCCCCCTGGGAGGGGGTTATATGTAGATCATTGTGATCAGTTCCCCCTTTCTCCTCCCACCTTCCCCTGACCCTCCTGGTATTGCTACTCTCAATAGTAGTTGGAGTTTGTCTGTCCTGGATTCCCTGTGCTCCAAGCTCTTATCTGTACCAGTGTACAGCCTCAGGTCTCGCCGGATTTGTAAGGTAGAATTGGGGTCATGACGGCGGGGGTGGGGTGGGGGGGGAGGAAGCCTTAAAGAACTAGAGGAAAGTTGCATGTTTCATCGGTGCTCATCCTTGTTTTAATGTAACCATTGAGGCAACTGATTGTTAATGGGGAATTTCAGTTTGGTGTCTTGACAACAATGAACAAGATGGGACCCCTTTATGCGTCGTATTCCATCTCCTTAAACTAGCACTCACTAGATGGAGTGGAGGCAGTGACTGGGTTTCCAGATGGTATACAAAGCAGTATCTTTGGACCACCCAGTGGAGGAGCCACCTACATTGGAAGTCCAAATTCTGGATTGCTCCCGGGGAGCCTTTCCTTGCCCTGGTTTATGTTAAACGCTCTATCATGTCAGCCTGCCAAGGGCCACCCGATGAAAGCTGTGGATTTCAACTCCTACAAAATACTTCAACCTATTTGCCTGGTCAATATAGACAACTTTGGTCTCCATCCGAGGCGGGTCAGCCCTAATAAAAGAGAAACAATTTTTCTTGTAGAAACAATTGTGAGGTGGATAAAAGCACTAAAACTCTTAAAAGCACAACTTGAGACATTACTCAAATTATAATGTCCTCATCCCAGTTTTCCAAGGAGTATATTTCCCAGTTACAGCTCCTTCCTAGGCAAGCAGGTCTCTGAAATGGTTTGGCCTACCTGCTAAGTGTTGGGGACACAGACTTGGAAGATGACTAAGACGGTTTAAATCCCTACCATTTGTAACAAGCGGCAGAGATTTTCAGTCACCACATTTCAGGAGTGTCTCTGGTATGCTTCCGGGCTAAAAGATCACCCTCGTGGGTACTTTTTTTATTGCTTCTGAAAGTCATTCCTTCCTCATCATGGTTGTAACAAATGAAAACCAAGACAGGTGTGTGTGTGGAGTGGGGGTGGGGGGTTGGCTTCTTTGTTAGCAAGATACTGTCCTTTGCCCAAACTGAGAAGGAGAGAGAGAGAGAGAGACCTCTGTGATCGTTTAACAGAGATATAAAGTGCATCAGATTCGCAACCGTCCATGGCCTGAAGGGGTCTCGTTATTTGGTCAGCTGTGAAGACACTGTCTGTCTCCTAGTCCGGCTGTCATATAGTCACCAGGGTACAAGCCTCGTTCACGATCAAAGGGAGCCAAACTGTATTTTATCCAGATTTCAGAAGTCTCAGAAAGGTCGAAGACTTTTACCCGGTCCACCCCCCAGTTCCTCGACCGTAAATGATCTCTCTGCTACCAGCAAGAGCAGAGGTACCGCTAGACAGGGAGGCAGAGACCACGCAGGCAGGAGCCCATCAGAAGTATCTGCGGACTTCTTTGCCACGGTGATAGGTTGGGTCTGGGGCATTTGGATGGGCACAGGGTCGAGAAGATCTTTCGAGAAGAAGTCCATCCTCTCTGCACAAGGCAGGGCCAGCAGGGAAAGTTGGTTACCTCAGCGAGCAGTGCAACTGTAGGGCTGCCCTCACGGCGGTGCCTCACCGGGACCTTGTCAACCGCGGCGTGGGGCACTAACCAGAAGGGATGTCAGGGTTCCAGCTATGGTACTTTGTACATCTGCGAGCAAGTGAATCGCTCACACGAATCTGACTTCGTGTAGTCTAGTCATGCGCGTCTAAAAAGAACGAGACGGAGGAGAATCCAACTCGAAAACAGAAAGAGCTCCCCCGGTCTTTCAAGGGAACCCTGGTGAGCGCACTGGAAAAAGAAGGCAAGCGATGGGGTTAGGTTAAAATGTAAAATGTAACACCTTATTGTTTGCGCTACCTTTTGGCCTATTTTAAATTTGCTCCAGTTTTGATGATTTTCAGCTTTCTTTTCCATTGAGGGCTTTCTCTGCTTTCAACTGTTCTTGTGGTTGCGCTTTGTTGTATTTATTAATTTATTTGCTTTTTGTATGTTTTCTGTAGATGACACCCAGGCTAGGCAAGTTTATGGAGATAGTGCTAGATTGATAGTTTCTCAGGCTCTAGTAGAGGGAGGGTCAGGGGAAAGGGGAACGATTAATAATGAGTACAAGGAAAAACGATGTTCTAAAATTGATTGTGGTGATGACAGCACCACTCTTTTAAACAATTGAATTGTATGCTATGTGAACTATATGTCAATAAAACTATTCAACTTTTTTTTTAAAGGGACCCATCGACTCTCTGGTCCTGTTTACAGGAAAGCACCCATGCCCACCTTGCCTCTCAGCCCTGGCTTCAGGAAGCAGCTTCCCACCCCCAGCGGTGTGCCCTCGGGGCGGCATGGTGAACCGAATCCCCATCTGGCCACAGATGCTGTTTTGCTGCCTTGATCCCTAGCACCTCATCTGAGCAAGTGGCTTTGTGTTTACTTGTTTGGGGTTATTGTTGGTTTCCTCACATGCTCCCCGGCTGGACCACCTCCAGGGGAGCACATCAGGGTCCCCCATGGATGACGGCAGTCATACCCCGCCCTACTGCCAGGGGACACAGGGTGGAAATGAAACCAGGGCAGGTAGCAGGTCAGGGGATGGGCTGAGAGTGACGCTGTTCCCTGAAGTGGGCTTTTCTTTCAGCTTCGTAAAGAGAACATGCGTGCGTGTTAAGGGAGAGTTGTACAGGGGCAAAAGCCCAAGAAGACAGGCTGCGGAAGCATGGGCCCTCGGGAAAAGTTGGTTACGTCAGCTGATAGTGCAGGCTGTGGGAGCATCCTCACAGACAGACCTCTCCGGGACCTTCCAGCATCTGGGTCAGAGATGTCTAGGTGCAGCCATGGTACTCTGCATGCATGAGCACACATGTGAGCCCACACACAGGGACACACATAACTCTGACCATCTTTTGGGGGTAGACAGCTAGTGGCCACTTGTTTCCTGTGCTCAATAAGATCTGCTGGAATAATCAGACGGTACCGGCCCCTGTGAGTCCCTGCTATTTCTGCGGATGGAACACCAGGTGAGATTCTTTTCCTCGTGATCCCTCTCAGGCCTCTTGTTTCTGCCCCTTCCCTCTGTGGCTTCAGGTGGGAGCTCACCTGGGGGAGTGAGCGGCTGTAGAGAGAAAAGCTGTGCTCCCCGGCGGGCTTGGACCCTGCTACTTTCAGAGACCTTCCTGAGGAGGTACCCCGGACAGAGGGTGCCCCCAGTCCTTCTGCTCAGAGGGGTGGGCGATGGAGGCAGAGAAAGTCCTTTCGCCTCAAAGAGCCAGACAACGCATCTTCAACGAACAGAAAGTCCCCTGAGGCCAGAAAAGGGGTGGGCTGGCAGGGAGGTAGAAGACTGAAGCCAACAGCAACCTCGGGGTGTCTTTCCTGATCCTTTGCTGCTCTATTCCAGTCCTGTGCAGCAGAGAGCGCCACCCTGTCCCAGCCCCACCACTATCCTCTGGGATGCACCTCTTGGCTCCACTGGACCGAGACCTGGGCAGGCACTGGGCCCTGCACCACTCTGCTTCAGGAAGCCCGGGATGGTTCCTGGCAGAGGTTCCTGGTCCACCAAACGTCCGCTGAGTGGTTGATGGTTTAGTCCACACTCTGTGCAGAGGAGGAAACAGATGCTCAACGAGGAAGACAGGGGAAGTGGGAGAGAGAAAAGGAGAGCAAGGAGGGGGCTTCTCAGGGAGCATTGTAAGTGGCTGACTTTCACAAATGCAACTCTCCTTTCCAAACCCTCCTGAATTAGGCTCCACTGTCCTCCTGTCCTTGATGGTGGAATGAGTACATGCTGGGCTACTAATCACACCACAAGGTCAGCAGTTCAAATCCACCAGCTGCTTCTGGGGGGAGGGGGTGGGGTGGGGATGAGAATGTCGACTACTGCAGAAACTTTGATTCCATAGAGTTCTAGTCTCAGAAACCCACTGGGGCAGTTCTACCCTGTCCTATAGGGTCGCTATGAGTCAGAATTGCCCTGATGGCGATGAGTTGGGTTTTGTTTTGCCACCCAGCAGTCCAGAGGGAAGGGAAATGGTGAACTAACTGACTCAGTTGCTCAGTCCCGAAGCTTGAAAGTTCAAGTCTCCTCAGAGGTGCCTCAGGTGCAAAGCCTGGTGGTCTAGTTCTGAACAACGCACCACTCACCCCCACCATCGAGTACCAAGTCCACGCTACCCCTTTGGGGGGACCCTGAGTTGTGGGCCACGCAGTAGTGGCCCTCCTGATGTCCCGGTGGGTGTGCAGCTGCAAACCGGCTTAGAGAAGGTTAAGTATAGAATCGTACGATGCCCAAGGCTAAAGGGCTGCAGCGAGTGACCATGAACTAGAGAAGGGCTGGAGATTCCCGGAGAAGTGAGACGGCAGCCGCGCTGGCAGGAGAGATGGGCTCAGGCGCCTCAGCTCCCCCTGCAATCAGGGCTGGCCTGAAGCAAAAATGGTAAGAGCCCCAGACCCAAACCAGGAAAACATGCAGTTTCCACTCTCCTCTTCCCTGTTGCCCACTGGCCGAGTTACATGTGTGCCGTCCTACCTCACACACAGAAACCACCATGTACCGTTGCTGGAAACGCAGCTGATTAGACTCTTGCAGGCAATCAAGGTAAAACATAACTTCAAAAGATAAGATTACTTACGAACTATGGGAATGATTTCTAAAGAACAGAAGAGATTTTAAAACCACATCAAGTAATCTTCAACTTGAACATAAGAAATGTATCTATACATACATTGCATACACACCTACCAGCTATCAACTATCTCATTATCTGACATTTCAAGCATACACTATGGCTAAGAACATCTACGGATTGATTATTTTGAACTTTAGTGACCCCACAAGAGTCCACTGCATGGCAGTGACAAGTGCTGATGCATGCGGCTGTGAAGGCAAAGGTTGTGTGTCGGTTTGGCTGGCCCAAGGCTCTCCATAGTTCGGCAGTTATTTAATTGGACAGTAACTTGGCAGTTATGCAACGTTGTAACTTGGCAGTTCTGTAACTGGGCAGTTCTGTGATGGTGCAGTTATTCGCCACTGTGTGATGTGATGTGGTCAGCCTCCACTGTCACTGAACGACCTTATTTTTGAAACTTAATTTTGTCACTAAGGAGGATTGGGTTCACTCATATGTACTCTGGGAGGTTTTCCAAGTCATGCTGGGTCCTGTAGGGAGACTCAGGCTCCATCTATGCACAATAAATACCTTTGAGGTTCCTACCTTATTTTCCCATTGTGGGCATGAAACCCATAACTAACCCTGTTCCGCCTGCCTGCTGCATACACTGTGCTATTCTCTACAGTCCTTGCCTCCCATCTTTCTGTTCTCGGTGCCCAGAAAAGCCTTTCTTACATCTCCTAATAATCTCAGCGCATGGGTAAAGTCACCAAATGTTAAAGGAAAGCTCTTGTACGATTATATAGCCTAACTCCCTTATTTCAGATCTGAAAAAAAGAGAGAGAATTTCAAGAGCTTTTTCAAAGTATATACAGAGGTGGATATAAAACACTGACTGTGTCTGAGGTGACCCACCTCACAGTATCCTTTAATATAGGCCGGCATAACACTCCCCCCAATCCCATCAAAGAACAAAAAAGCAGGTACAAATTTTAAATAAGAACGAGATGACATGCTTGCCATCTGGACATGCTTGCTCACACCACCAGTCTTCCCTGGACCTATAAGCCCCGTGGCAAAGCTGTGACCATGGGGAGCATGCTTGCCTGTGTGTGAGGGCTGTGTCAGTACCCTGATGTGCTCTGGGTCCTCGATGGTCCTTCCGTAGGGAGCGCAGAGGGGAAGCTGTGATAAGGTGTGGCTCTGGGCACTCCTGTCTGTGCCTTTAAAAAATTATTATTATTATTATTTTTTTTTTTTTTTGGTGAGGCTGAGATGTCATGCAAGAAAATCTTGGTCTTGCAGTAATCCTGGGTTGTAAATAATTTAGCATATGTCTCTTTCAACTGTGGTCCAGAATACTTGACAATAAGCAAAAGGATGGCCTTTTTTAGACGTACTTGCTCTTGAGACTGTAAGTCCAAGGCCGGACAATGCTGGCCGTGGTAATGCCATCTATTTTCAGATCACAAAACCACACCACATTGAAACCAGAACAGAAGATATTAATGCCGAGTGCTCTCTGAAGTGACCAATAGGGGGGCGAGGAAGCTTTCAAAGGGAATTAAGTCGACAGAGAACGCTCCTCGTTCATGGCCAAGTCACAAGGAGGTGACTGAGTAGGATTCACAGTTCTCCGGGGGAAGGACCCACACCACAGTTAATGTTCAAAACAAGGGGGAAATGGCTTGGGAAGATCAAGGTCTCACGATTCTGCTGTCAGAATCTGCCTGCCCAGTAGAGCCTCAAAAGCCCCTCTTCCATGTGAGTGCCCGTAGGACCCTACAAAGAACCCATGTTCACCCCTTTTCCTAACTGACCCAAACTCTGTCTGAAGGAAGCTGTCGTGATGTAATATTTCCAAGCTCTCTGGTTAGAAGCTTCAGCTCTCGAGTGCGTGTGTATGTGTGCGTGCGTGTGTAGGCATAAGGAGCGGTGGGAGAGGGGGAGGAAACAGGAAAAATGAGGATACACCTGCCAAGTAGAGAGACTGGGCCGGAGCTGCTACGTGGGGCAGTGCAGTGAGGCCCCAGTGTGGGCCTCAGGTCAAGAGCCAGCAACGGGTAGGCCATGCCGAGCTTCATGACGGGAAGCCCAGTGTCAGCCCAGAGTGGGTCGGAGCGGGAGCACAGGGACAAGAGGCAGAAGCAAAGAGGCTCAGACTCAGAAACGAGTAGGGTATGAAGATCTAAAACCCTGAGTTCCTGAAACCACAGCTCTATGCCTGATCTCTCCGATGGCCCAGGAGCTGCTCTCTGCCTATGTTCCCAGCCTCTTCTGCTGCTCTTCCATGTCACAGCTGGCACGCCGGCTGATCCAAACTGCCGGAGACACGGTGCCACTGCGCTGCTCTGTAGGTCTCTTGCCTTTGCTCTTTCTGTTCTCGGTGCCCAGAAAATCCTTTCTAATAGTATCTCTCATTTCGTAGGATTGAGTTTCTCCAAAAAACCTTCTTAACATTTCTCCTAAAAGTTTCTCCCCAAAACTTCAGGCTGGGTTCAGGTATGGCTCCTATGTGCCAGGATGACGTCGAGCTAACTCCCAAGGGAAGATGGCCACGAGGTTTCAGGTAAAGGCTCAACTCTGAACAAAGATCGTGGCTGCCTCTAGCGTTGTGTGGAGAAGAATCGTGAGATTTCAACCAGTGTCCCAAAGCCAAGCCAAACCCATGACCACCGAGTCAATTCCCACTCCGAGTTCAATCCAGACAACTGGAAAGAATCCTGTGGTATCTTCAGGATGCCTGCCCCGCACCGACTCGGGCCCTGCTTTGCCCTTCCGCATCTCAGCCACCATCCACGTTGGAAAGGTGAAGAAGCGGAGGCTGAAAGATGGGAGCAAGCTTGCCCAGTGGCATCAGGCTGGTTAACAGCAAAATCAGAATAGGAATCAAGTTTTATATCCCCTAATCAAGTGCTCCTTGGAAAGGATTTGCATCTCCAAATGTCTAAATCTGGAATACTGACGGTCTGAAGAGATTCTTAGCTTTGTCTGGGGGAGGAGGGTCCTTATACAGTGATGAAGTCAGTGGCGGGAAAGAATTTCAGCACTCAACCGGAGCCCGTGTGTCTTGTCATGTTGTCTGCTGCTAATCTCCTCCAAGTCTCTCCATCTAGGCTTTCTTTTCGAGCCTGCACGGTTGGCACTGCCAGTGCCCATTTACTCAAGTTAAAATGCAGACGCTGAGCTGCCTCCCTCAATATCAAGGCCTTGCCATCACCCAGAGGCTCTCCTGAGTCGGGGAGAAGGAGTACAAGACGTCGAAGCCACCTTTCGCAAGTTCATCTTTCCCTCTTCACCCAGAAACTTTCCAGAGAGGGAAACACACTGGGAATAGCTCCATTAGATAAACTCTTTCCCTGTCTCGCTGTGCAGGGAATGTTCCAGTGGATTCCGGTTTCAGGAGATTACAAGGTATAAGGGAAGGAAAACGGGCAGGCTTCCAGCTGTCCCAGACATTGTCATGTTACCATTGTACTTAAATGGAGTTGGGGCATCTTACAGAACTCTAGAAGACCCTTTCTGGGGCCAAGGAAGGGTGAACCCCCTTGCCTGCCCCCTCTCCCTGAACCCTGGCTTCAGTAAGGGCTCAGGATTGCAAATGAATTCTCCCATCCTGGGCTGAGCTTGCACGATAGGGGCTCACCTTTAAACGCTCAGTCAGAGAACGGGGCTGAAGAGAACCACCAGGTATCCTCCTGTTACATGCTTCAGCTTCAAACGACCTGCTTCGTCAGGTTACCCAAGGACACCGCTCTAACCAAAGACACGAGAATTCCCCGAACTGGAAGCAAATACAAGATGATGCTAAGACCTTCCCTAAACGCCCCATCCCAGGATGCTCAATAGCAATTAGCAGCCCTGTCCTTTGTCTCACCTCTACCGGTGTTTTTAGCAGCTCAGTTTCTTCAGAGGACAAGGCAAGAGGGAATGGGATTAGGCAGGGAGCCCTGATTTTCTGAGGGAAGAGGCTATTTCTTGTTTTCCCTTTGAGTTTCTCAGAAGGATTTCTGAACTGACCTCCACTCTCTGACAGTCTTGGGGCGCCCGCTTTCCCCTCCACAAGAAGCCAAAGTCTCACACACAGAATGGTTTCCAACTTCAGGAGACGAGGAGGCCCCTGGTATCTGTCGAGTGTCGAGTGTCTTCCAGCCTGTAAGAAAGAAGCTCTTACGGGAAGCCGGGGGCCACGAAGGATAGAGAAGGGGGTGGCCTCTAAGAGATCAATAAACTTGGCCACTCCTGGGCACCAAAGGAAGGTGGTTCAGGAGGTCAGATGGGAGAAGGAATCCCAGAACCATCCATTTTAAAGCTGAACGACTCCTGAGAGGTCACCTGGCATCTAAGCTTCTCTAGTTTATAAAGGAGGAAACTGTGAATCAGGAATTCGAAAGGACCTACACAAGGTCACACAGCTTGTGTGGAGACAGTGAAGACTCAACTCCAGCCCTCCCACTCCAGAAAGGACTTCACCGTTCATAGGGGCTGCTGGCACCACGGCCAGGCTGCCCCAATTGGGATAGGAATGTGCCTGGCATGATGCTGCATCCATCCAAGAATGCTTCTCATAACGCTCCTCTCTGCAAAGACACGGCCGGTGGCTGACTTTCTCCACCAGCTCCCTGTGCCTGCCACATGGCCCAGGGACGGGGCCTCCCCACGAAGGGCCTTCCCCGCCCAGCCGAAGTTCAAGGCGAAGCTGGCAAAGCCATTTCAGTGAGTTTTTTTTTTTTGTTTTCACGCAGCCGCGGCAGCTCCCTGACAAGAGCGTGGAAGCAGGCAGCCTTCAAGGAAGTCTCCAGAAAAATTTCAGACGCAAGATGCTCGTGCCTGCTAGAGTCTTGTACCCTTCTAAGAAGAGTCATCCATCTCTCCTGCCACACCCGGGCGGCAATTCTGTAACCTGCATGCTTTATTGGAACTAAAGGAGCAAAACAAAACCACGGAACTGTCATAACTTGAGCAAGACATTCAACGGTGCAGAAAAGGCCTTGGGGGGTCACAGAGCAAAATTGGGTGTGGAGTCACGAAGCTGGGTGGGGACTTTAGAAAGAGTTGGTGGGAATTACTTTGTGGGCTGGTTCCTTTTTTAAAAATCATTTCATTGAGTTCCTTGGAGAATGGGCAATGGATTAGAAAATCCCATCCATTTCCACCCAGTTGACTGACTCATAGCTACTCCGGGTGGAGTATCCGGAGATTATAAATCTGGGGCATCTTTCTCCCCCAGAACGGCTGGTGGGTTCGTACCACCAACCTTGAGGGGAACAGGCTTTGCCTCCCCCACAGAGCCCCTGGTGTCCTTGTGAATTAGAAGGAGATCTCCTGCCATGCTCAAATGGGTCAGGTTAAAGATGGTTAAAATGCAGCTTCCCAGGCCTCGTGGCTAGACTTCTGGTTCCGCAGGTGTCAGGGGTGGGGGTGCACACTTCGAACAGGGTCCCAGGTTGTGCTGCTGCTGCTGCTGCTGCTGCTTGGGAGACCACACTTGGAGAATGGGCTGGGGAGGCACCATTCGCTTCTGCTGGTACGGGACTTAATTAAAATGTGGACGGCAGGCTCCGTGTGCTCTGGCCCTTTTAGTCACCCCTAAAAACACAATGCCTATCTCAGCAAAAGCAAACACTGGAAGCTTAAAAACCCGGGGTTCCCCGTGCTCCTTGCTCAAGCAAGGGAAAATGTCTTTAGGCAGAGAAAGTGCAGCGCAAATAGAAAGTAGGGCTGGATTTCCACAAGTCCAAGTCAAAGAATCTGCTGAGGAGGCCACCTGACACATGGAATGAAATCCAGGTCCTCGATGGCCCGAGGCAAGAAAGAGAACGCAGCATCCACGCGAAGACAAACGTTCCTGAATTTCCACGGGAACAGTTCTGATCCGATTCTCTGGCTCTTTCGGCACATACAAGAAGTTCATTAACTGGCATAGATTAAAAGAGAAAAAGAGAGGCAGAGAGAGAGAGAGAGGGGAAATATAAGGTGCTGGGGGACAAATCAGTAATTGCTCTTTTAGAGCAAACCAAAGTTACAGAGAAAATCTCCTATAAAGGCTCTGTCAAAACAAGTCACTTAAGGATTAGCGAGAGCTAAATCCTCCGTCAGAGAGATTTTTCTCAGCCGTCATAAATGGGTTTTAGTATCGGAAAATCTTAGAACATATACTTCCCCAGCCCCCAATCCCCTCTCAGAATAGCACTTTCAATACTTAGGCATTCCGTGGAAGCACAATTGTTCCTTACGCTGAGGCGTCTTCTTTAAAAATAAAATAAAAATAAAATAACTGTCTTTCACAGCAAAGGCAGGAGCTGAAAATAAACTGCTAAAGGTGCCTTAATCCATTTTTTAGGGCCTTGTTCATACAGAACGTAGGTCTAGCGCAATCCTTGCCCTTCTCAGCGATGCCTGAACAGTGCACGTGCCTCTGCTGTGAACTGGTATTCTTACTTCTGCCTTGTGCCTCAGTTTCCATTTTGGTGTCTTCTCCTTCAATGCTCCAAGCGTCCATGTGCTGAGGCCAAGATCAGAAACGTCCTCCTTAAAAACGTGGACGTGGATATAGCGTCTGGGGTCTTAAAAGCTTGAAGGTAAACAAGCGGCCATCTAGCTCAGAAGCAACAAAGCCCACATGGAACAACATATCAGC